>NC_034601.1:72824234-72838109 GCF_900095145.1 Mus pahari
GGACATAACATGCCTGAAGGTCCCATCCTTGTACACTGCCCTTTGAGGAATGAGGTGTCGGGTTAAGCACTTCATCGCTCAATTCAAAATCGTGCCTATAAATACCTTTTTACCCCAGGATGCACGATACCATACTTATTACACGCATGGAGCTCCATGGCAGTGCCTGATGTTTTCATCAACTTCAGCCATATTGGACGCCACTTGTGTGTTTTCTGCGTGGGCAGAAAACACTTTGGACTGGGTTAGTACTGAAGAGCTTAACATCCTAAAAGAGGATAGGCTGCGAAAGGAAAATGAATGCCTTGTCGGTTTGCGCTGATCAGAGCATGATTTTTATTATTCAGACAAGGAAGGACTCTAAGCCCGCCCTTGAGTCCCCTTGAGAAACTCTCTCTCTGCTGCGCCGTCTGATCATGGTCGCAGATGTGTATCTGGTAGGCAGTCCTAGCAAGTGGGCGGTGACGACGACAATGTAGGGCAGTCTGACAGCGCTGCATTCTGGGAGATCTGGGGAGGTCTTCTCAGTAGCAATTCTGTGCGCCTGTAGGGGGCGCAATATAATGTTTAGAGGGAGAGTGGTTAGTGGAGGTGAGAGACCCCAACAATTAGTGTGGTTAATACAATTAATTTGGTTAATGATATGGTTATTAAATTTTAGAGTGGTAGAGAGATAAAACATCTTATAATTAATTACAAAACACTACTCAGATGAGTGACTGATTTGGGGAAAGGGGTTTTACTCTAACTCAATCCGTTAGTGGATTTCAGTTACAACATGAGGAGTATTAAATAAAATGAAATAAGTTGTGCTTCTCTTTGAACTTTTGTTTTTCTATTGGTTTATTGATATCATAAAAAATTTATCAGATTAAGAAGAAAGGCAGTTTGCATTTTATGTCTCAGTGAATCTATAATAAAGATTAACTGCAGTTGATGTATGTCCCTATTTTTAGGACTTATATATTCAAAAATATTTAGAGATACACCATTCACCAGTTTCACAGAAAGTGTCTATCCTCAGGTATACAGGTATATATAGAGAAGGACCATACCTCTTCATTTTGTCACTGTATTCCTACTGTCAGAGGTTTTTAGTCCTATATGTTAGGGAATGGTAATGCAATATATCAGAATATATCTTTCTCTCTTTAAATACACATTATTCGATTCATTACTATATCGTAAAATTAGTAATTTCTTACTTTTTCTCAAAACTACTTTATCTACACACATAACCCTAGCATATTCTCATATATGTAGATGACACCAATTTATAAACATATTTATTTGCACATAAAATCATTTGGAAAATATAAGAGTTGTAGGATCAGTACTTGTATTCTCATAGAATCTAGTTATTAATAGGCAAATAGTGGCATATTTTATTATTAAGCTATTTCATCCTTATTTTTTCATAGTAAAATTCATTTTCTTTAGTGGCATTTTGCACTTTTCATCTGTATGCTACACATCATTGATTGTTATTGAATTCTTGATATTTCTGATGATTAGTAAGTAGAAATTATTTCTAAAATTTTAAATTAATATGGGTTCCTTTTGGTAAGAGATTGAATTAAACACATTTTCCTACTTATTTTTGTCTTTAAAAAAATTTAATCTTTTTTTTTTACAATCCAGATTTTATTCCCATGAGTTGGTCCACCCTCTGACTGTTCCACATCCCATATCCCTGAGGATATCCTCATCTCCCATACCCCACCCCACCATACCTCCCCACTCCCTGGAGCCTCTTCTCTGATTGAACCCAGACCTGGAAGTCCTCTGCTGTATATGTGTTGGGGACCTCATATCAACTGGTGTATGCTGCCTGGTTGGTGACCCAGTGTCTGAGAGATGTTGGTGGTCCAGGTTAATTGAGTCTGCTTGTCCTCCTATAGGGTCTCCCTCTTCCTCAGCTTCTTCCAGCTTTTCCCTAATTCAGCCACAGGGTTCCGCAACGTCTGTCCATTGGTTGGTGTAAATATCTGCATCTGACAATTTCAGGTGCTTGTTGGGTCTTTCAGGTTTTCCTGACATCTGGTGCCCTTGGTAAACTTTGTCATTCAAACTGCTTATACATAACTTACAAAAATTGCTATAAAAATTACATGATTGTCAATGAAGCATATTTTAATTTTTCCTCCAATAATTTAACTTTTATTCGTCTTAAATGTTTTGTAGTATGAACACCAATACAATTTGAAAAGTGATAACAACAAAATGTAATATCACATTTCCAAAGAATTTTTATAATGTTTTTAATTACTCCTGTATTATCCTCCAACAACTGAGCATTCAAACTAAAATTTCAAGCCATTAAATCCAAATATTTGATGAATTTGTCATGAACTTTTCAATATTGATTAAGGTAAATTATAATTTTTTTCTATAATTTTTCTGGAAGGATATAATCCTAAACTATCAAATCATAAAAATCCCTATATCATATATAATATATTGTGATCCAAAAGTAGTTAAATAATTTTTAAAGCAGTATATAATGGCTTATCATTTTATTATTATTATTATTATTATTTTTAATTTCGAGACAGGGTTTCTCCTCACTCTGTAGACCAGACTGGCCTTGAACTCAGAAATACACCTGCCTCTGCCTCCCAAGTGCTGGGATTAAAGCCGTGTGCCACCACTGCCTGGTTCATTTTACTCTTCTTTCTGTACTTTTGTACACTATATTACATGTTCCTCCATATTTGTTGCCTTCTAACAGTGCAAACGCTGTTAACTGTGATTATTTTTAAATGACCTATTTTCAAGGCTAACCCATTTGGGTATTTATTCTGCCCATTTAGTTCATGTTTACATATTAAAAAACTAATGTGGCAATCATGTAAAGTAATACTCTTTCCTCATACCTATGCATTTTACTTTGAATATTTTGTGCTATGTAAATGATTTATAATTTTTAAAATTTACAAATTATTGGTTGTAGAGACATTGAACATTTTACTGACTCATCTGTGGATTGTAGAGTAGGAACAACAATATGAACTAACCAGTACCCCCCCCAGAGCTTTGTCTCTACTTGCATAGGTAGCAAAGGATGGCCTAGTCAGCCATCAATGGGAGGAGAGGCCCTTGGTCTTGTGAAGATCATATGCCCCAGTACAGGGGAATGCCAGGGCCAGGAAGTGGGAGTGGGTGGGTTGGGGAGCAGGGCAGGGGGGGTACAGGGGGCTTTGGGTATAGCATTTGAAATGTAAATGAAGAAAATATCTAATAAAAAATAAAAATTAAAAAAAGAAACATTTGTGCATTTGTGATCATTGTAGCCCTTTCATGATAACTTTCTGAAATTTAATCATTCAGTTTTGTGATTTTGTAAAATGATTACCTTTTAGCACAATTTTGTCTCTAGAACACTTCGCATTTCACCTTGACATTATGATTTAATTAACAATTTAAATCAGTAAATTTGTGATCAACGAGTAACTGTAAGTTATCTTACATTTTTTAAGTCTTGCAAGAGAAATATTTGTTTTCACAAAGAGTGACCTTCCTACTGTAAGTCAGAACTATAGCACACAATGCAGGCAGGTCAGATTGTAGGTGAAGGATTTGGAGATATCTTGGTGTTCAGGTTTCTCTTTCCATAGCCTATGGAGTCCCTTCCATGCAAAAAAACAAAACAAACAAAAAACAAAAAATAAATAAAACAACCAAAAAATTATTTTTAAATTTTTAACTTATAACTTGAGAACCAAAAAAAACCTGTCTTTTGCTATCCAAATGAAATAGAACTGTTAACAGAATTTAGAGACTGGGTCTTTTTTTTTTTTCTTTATCCAAAGATAACCATTTTTTTTTAATTACACCTATTGGATATCGAATTTTATAAAAGCAATGATATTCAAATGCCAGTCTTAAAAATCAACAAACTCTTGCAGCTCTCTGAACTTACTTTATGTGATTACTAAATGTCTGTTTCCATTTTTCACCTGTGTCTCCCTTTGTCTTTCTGTTTTTATTTTGTGTGTGTGTGTGTCTGTGTGTGTGTGTGTATGTGTGTGTGTCTGTTTTTTCTGCCTGTCTGCCTTCTTGTTTTCCTCTGTATTTGTATATCTGTCTCTAATGCTGTCACTCTCTGAATGCCTCTCTGTTTCTCTGTCTCTCTGTGTCTCTGCCTCTGTCTGTCTCTCTGTCCCTGTCTCTCTCTCACACACACTCTTTCTCTCTTTCTCTCTCCCTCTCTCTGTATATATGTGAGTTCCTCTCCCCTCTTAATGTTTTCCTTCCTGTTTGTCTCTAGTCTGCTCTGGTACTACTGGTCCCTTGTCTGTTAAATCTCTTTATTTCCCCCTGTTTCAGGATGTAACAAAACTCATGTTTAATGTATAGAGATTCTAACAAGACCAAGGAGTGAGTACCATGTCATAGCTTTACCTTTATCTTTTTAACTTATATTTTATTGACTTAGATATTATTATTGCTTTTATAACTTATATTTGTGGCATCCTATAGAAATAACAATGAGCAAACATAACATATTGCTAAAACAAGTTAGTTTTTAAAAACTTGAAAAACTACTTTGTGATATCCACTTATATTCAAAGTGAGCCATTAGAATTATTTGAAGAATGCCATATTTAAAATTTATTTTAAAAGATGGGAATTTAAGCCTTTTAGTAACAAGCTATTTCTGAGCTTGTTATATAAGTACTTTCAAATCAAAGATTGGTTTGCTGTTAGAATGTGATTTGCTCACTTTCTAAAAGATAGGAACAATTATCTAAGAATAATTCAAAGGTTTATTTTACTTTTATTGTGTTCTGATAGTGTATAGAGATATCAAGAAAATCAAGAATTAATAGAAGCTAATAGAAATAGTTTGAAAATAGTTCCTAATGTCAAACTTTAGTCTAATACAAATTGTAGAATTGAGTAAAGATGGTCAGATATGCAGAACTACAAAAAATAAATTTCTTCTGAACAAATTGGTTTGTAGTTCACAGTTTATCTAGCTGATGATTGTAGCATTTAGGTTATTTTCCTTAGTGATGAGAATAGATGCTATCAAAGCTAGACTTATAACTCAGATCTCTTAACACATTGCCTTTTCCTTCCCATTCCCATTATTAGATGAACAGTGGAGGCTAAAACACTGTTTGCTCATTGCTGTTTGGGCTAAAACCTAAGAACTCAAGGTCAGGGCATGCAGAATAAAATTGTTACACATCAATAATTTCACAAGGATCATTCAAAATAATAGTAGGTTTCGTGAGAGATATTTATGTAAAATAACAATATCTTGGTCTTCTGAAGAGCTTCAAGAAATATGTTACCCCTCACCGTCATGAATCATATCTTTTAAGGAATCAGTATTGTCCTTTGCCACTATTAAATGATTATCCTAATCATTAATTCTCTAAGGATGAGTTTGTCAGTAATATAGTTATACACTGTTTTCTCAAGATCTGTGAGAATCAAACAAAAGTTCCATTTGATTTTCTTCATAATAACCCCTTTCTCATACTTGCACTTCTTGAGTCTTTGGCTCTAAGAGTCTAAGGGTTTAGTCCTGAGCCTCAGACTTTCATTTAATTTCTTCTGAAGTATTTTTATTGCAAATAAGCATATGATTTATTATGAATAAAAGATGCTGCTTAGGAATCTTTTAGGAACAATATGTGTGGTGATTTGTGCCTTATATTTAGAGGCAGCCATTTAAAGGATGTCTATGGAGAGTTGTAAATGCACAAAATTCCATGTTGACCTATAAAACTAATAGTTGCTGCTTTCAAAGCATGGTTTTCTTTTGACTCATTAAAATACATGTTTTTTTTCACATAATAATGAACTTACAAGTTTTTTATTTTTTAAATGTATCCTTCAGATAACTGGAATAATCAAAGGGATTTAATCATATATCCTCATTTGGAGTCACAGGAGGGAAATGCCAGCAAAAGTGTTGTGTGGTTTTCACTAATGTCTGTTAGAATTGTCAGGATCAAATAATGATAATAAAAAATATTGATGAAAAAGTAGTCTTCACATAAGATTTTAGAATAGCATATACTAAAGTTATAATAGGAAAAGGATTGGATCCTGCTTTAAAAATAGAAAAGCTACCATATTTTGACCAAATATCTTTTAACAATAAAGATGAAGGAAGTTAATTTAATACAACTATTTCCAACATATATTTTTAGCACATAATTATTCACAATATTCATGAAGCCAACCCAGGCTTTTGTCACTATAAAACTATAATATATATTCATGATGGAGTATTTGTCCACCAAAAATAAAGTGAATCCTACACTTGAAGTTAATTTAGTGGACTCAGAGATCATCATATTAAGGTAAATAAGCAAACCACACCAAATGAAGATTGGTTTCTCTTACATGTGAATTGGAAGATACAATGAGGGTGATCAGGAATTAGAAGACCAAAACAAAAACATAAAAAGAGAATAAGATTCAGAGGGAGTCAATTTAATTTAAAACATGTACTATTAAAATAATTCAAAAAGTATGAAAATAACAAAGAGAAAGCTATCTATTTAACTAATATGGATTATTAACATTTTCACACTTTGAAATTCTGCCAAAACTTAATACATTGAAGATTGCAGAGTAACTTCAATATTGTTAGGTTTTGCCATGGTAATGAGAATACATATTATATAATATACATTGAAATGTTGTGAACAGCAAAATAGTCAGATGATAACTGTGTGTGTGCATTTGCGTGTGTGCATGTGTTAGATTTCAAATGTTGATAAAGTTTGACCTTTTGTGTTAGATACAGATTAATGTCACTGGAAAAGTTACTGTGATTATTCTGTTTCATATATAAACTATGCATATATGACATTCATTTTGATATATGTATTAGATGATAAATTAAAGCTTTTCTTCTTTCACTGTCAACATTTTGTTTTTCCCACTGTTATAGGGAAAAGCCTAACTGCAATCTAAAGTAGTTACAGTAGTTTATTGAAATCATTGTTCAATAATAGACTTACCAGGTCTTTGAAAAATAGTAGCCTTAGACTTTGAGACTCAATGTTTTTCTATGGTTTCTGTTGTTTATCTTGTTGAGTATTCTGCTTTTCACATGGCTCATGTCCAGCTTTCTACAATTGGATCTGATATGGGTCACTGATGCATCAAACTTGTCAGCTCTGCCCATGGTGGGGCTCTTCACTTGTTATCATCTGTCTTCATTCTTCTGGACAGTTCCTTATCCAAGGAGCTGTCTTTCACATCCTTCTACAACGGCTGACCTTGTAGATTTAGTTTTCTACCCAGTCATTTAAGGAACAAGTTGTACGGTAGGAAAATTATGTCCCCAATTTTCTCTGACAACTATATTATTTTATCAAGCAAAATACTCTCAGGGTTGACAGCTGCGCTTGTCTTCCTGTGATTCGAGCTGATTTTTAAAACAATGCCTCACTTCTGGAATGATCTGTTTCCCAAACTCTGATCAGCAATTCTTATGATTTTATTTCTTACTGCATATACCTGCAGAAAATGAGGCTTTTCATTCGGTTTTCAGTGAAAAGCACTAATGTTTTTTCAGGTGTTATTTTTTAAAGATCTTCGATTTGTTGTGTCACCTATGTTATGTTTGAAGTGGGTTTCAAATACAGTAAAGTATTTTTACATATATTAAGTTATTTGAATTTAAACTTGTCATGAAGAGGGGAGAATTACCCCAAAATAATTATCCAGAAAAATGTCATAAACAAATCTGCTAATTTATATGCCAACTTAAAAAATAAAATTAATCGAAAAAAAGGAATAAACTTGTACATGTTATATGGCTCCAACATGAGAGTAAAAGAAGCCTTCACTTAATTCAAAGATTACTTTTCTTAATAGGGAATAATTTAAAAAATATATAATGAATATAAATTAACACTTTAATAACTGGTTGAATTTAGCTTCCAATTACATGCAAACAACAGCAGGAACATGTAAGTCTGGCAAGTGTAATTTCATACATATGTGAGCATTGTACAGAACAGGAGAGAAAACTCAACTTAATGTCTAAGTTTAATTTGCTTGTTTTAAGCAGATTTTGCATTTTAATCTATTACTTAGTTATTGGGCATCTACACTACAAGCCCAAAGCAGCTCACAAGGACATATTCTAGACAACACAAATTCCAATTCCTTACATTCTCTACAGTCAAAAACAATTTTTGACAGTAGTTGCATTCAATTTATTCACACAACAATATAACTATTGCTCATTCATAACAAAGTTTTTAATCACATTTTTACACTTATTTTTAATTGGTTTTAAATTTCTTTCATGCAATATATTTAGATAATATCCTTTCCTCCTTCTGAACTCTTTCAGGATCCTCCCTCCTCCCCTACCCAATCAAAGTCCTTAGCTTTGGTATTTTTAAAAGGCTGGTTATGTGGATCTTTGCCCTCATCCTATATTTTAAAATTCTAATCAAGTGTTCAGCAGCTGATTTTTTTTTTCACTAACAGATTCCAGGTTAGAAAATGAGTGAATATTGGAACAGAAGGGATCAGGAAGGTGGGAGAGAGAATGATAGAGATAGTACTATGAGAGAAGATTAGAATCAAGGGATATTTAGGAGACAATGTGGAAACCTTTTGTAACAGAAACTCCTTGAAACTTAGGAGGTTGATCCTAGGAAAGACTCCTAGTAATGGAGGATAAAGAGTCTGAATCAGCCATCATCTGTATCCAGGAACATTTTTCAATAGTGAGACTCAAACACCATCACAGTAACAAAACATTCCACTTACAACTTGTCCTGCCTGAAAAATGTGCTTGAGCAAAGGTGGCACAGAAGTCCAACCAATGACTGTTCTAACTTGAGGTTCCTGTGACTAAACTCTAGAGATAGCCCAAACCTGGACGGGCAGGAAACTGACAGAGTTGGATAGCTCACAAACCTAGGAAAAAAACAAACACAACTGGCAATTGCTGGCAGGGAGGGAGTCAATGAAATGACGTCTATTGCTACTCAACTGTACTTAATGTCAACCTATTCATCTTCCTAGAGGCTTTGTCTAGGAAATGATGAGAGTAGATGGAGAGACTTACAGCCTTAGACTAGGTGGAGCTCTTGGAAGCTGTAGAAAGTGTGTGTGTATGTGTGTGTATGTGTGTGTGTTGGGGGGGGGGATTGTAGGATCCAGGGAGGTCAAGGACACCACAAGAACATGGCCCACAGAATCAACTAAGCAGGGCTCATAGGGGCTCACAGAGACTGAACTTTCAGACAGTCAGGAGCCTGTATGGGTCTGACCTAGGTCCTCTGCCTACAGGCTATGTTTGCAAGGCTTCTTGTTCTTGTGGGACCTCTAACACTAAGAGTTGGTGTTGTCTCTGGGTTTTTGTCTACTTTTGTGAAACCTTTCCTCCTACTGGTTTAACTTGTCCAGTCTTGATATGAGCGTTTGTGCCTCATCTTATTGGAACTTGTTATGTCATGTTTGGTGATGTCCATGGGAGGCCTATCTGAAGGGAAACAAAGGTTACTGGATCTGAGGGAGTAGCAGGGTATGTGTGAGGAGTGGAATGAGAAACTCCAGACAGGTGACCATAAGTGTATGGGTTCATTTCTGGGTCTTCATTTCTATTCCATTGATTTATTCCCTTGTCTCTGTACTGATACCATTCAGATCTTTATCACTATTGCCCTGTAATACAACTTGAGGTCAGAAACAGTGATTTCCCCAGATGTTCTTTTGATGTTGAGAATAGTTTTTGCTATTATGGGTTTTTTTTCTTAATAGAAAACTAATTTTAATTAGATATTTTCTTTATTTACATTTCAATTTTATCCCCTTTCCTCATTTCCTGTCCTTAAACCCCCTATCTCATCGCCTCTCCCCCCTGCTCACTAATCCACCCACTCCCTCTTCCCTGTCATGGCATTCCCCTACACTGGGTCCCTTCAAAAATCTAAGGGCCTCTACTCTCATTGATGTCGTGGAAGGCCATCCTCTGCTACATATGTGGATGGAGCCATGGGTCCCACCACGTGTACTCTTTGGTATTCTGGGTTTTTGTTATTCCAAATGAATTTGAGAATTTCCCTTTCTAATTCTATGAAGAATAGAGTTGGCATTTTGATGGGGATTGCATTGAATCTCTAGATTACTTTCCAGAAAGATGGTCACATGATGGTTGACAAAGAAGTTAAAACCATCCACTGGAAAAAAGATAGCAATTTCAACAAATGATGCTAGTTCAACTGGCAGTCAGCATGCAGAAGAATGCAAATTGATCCATTCTTATCTCCTTGTACAAATCTCAAGTCCAAGTGGATCAAGGGCCTCCACATAAAACCAGAGACACTGACACTTATAAAAGAGAAGTTGGGGAAGAGCCTTGAATACATGGGCACAGGGGAAATTTTCCTGAACAGAACACCAATGGCTTATGCTTTAAGATCAACAATAGACAAGTGGGACCTCATAAAATTGCAAAACTTCGGTGAGGCAAAGGACACTGTCAATAAGACAAAATGGCAACCAACAGATTGGGAAAAGATCTTTACCAATTCTACATCTGATAGAAGACTAATATCCAATATATACAAAGAACTCAAGAAAGTAGACTCCAAAGAACCAAATAACCCTATTAAAAATGGGGTACAGAGTTAAACAAAGACAATCTCAACTGAGGAATATTGAATGGTCAAGAAGCACCCGAAGAAATGCTTAACATCATTAGTCTTCAGGGAAATGAAAATCAAAA
Source organism: Mus pahari (assembly GCF_900095145.1). NCBI lineage: Eukaryota > Metazoa > Chordata > Mammalia > Rodentia > Muridae > Mus > Mus pahari. The sequence goes on from NC_034601.1 coordinate 72,834,958, forward strand.
CAACACTGAGATCCCACCTCAAACCAGTCAGAATGGCTAAGATCAAAAACTCAAGGTGACAGCAGATGCTGGCAAGGATATGGAGAAAGAGAAATACTCCTCCATTTTTGGGGGGATTGTAAGTTGGTACAACCACTCTGGAAATCAGTCTGGCAGTTCCTCAGAAAACTGGACACAGAACTTCCTGAGGACTCAACTATACCACTACTGGGCATATACCCAAAAATGCCCCAACATAGAACAAGAACACATGCTCCACTATGTTCATAGCATCCTTATTTATAATAACCAGAAACTAGAAAGAACCCAGATATCCTTCAACAGAAAAATGGATACAGAAATTATGGAACATTTACACAATGGAATGAATTCATGAAATTCTTAGGCAAATGGATGGAACTAGAAAATATCATCCTGAGTGAGGTAACCCAGTCACAAAAAATACACATGATACGCACTCACTAATAAGTGCATATTAGCCCTAAAGCTCAGAATACCCAAGATACAATTCAGAGAACACATCAAGCTCAAGAAGATGGAAGACCAAAGTGTGGATATTTTGGTCCTTCTTAGAAGGGAAAACAAAATACCCATGGGAGGAAACACAAAGATAAAGTGTGGAGCAGAGACTGAAGGAGAGGCGATTCAGAGCCCACCACACCTGGGGATCTATCTCATATACAGACACCAAACCTGGACACTATTGTGAATATCAACAAGTGCTGGCTGACAGGAAGCTCATATAGCTATCTCCTGAGAGGCTTTGCCAGAGCCTGACATATACAGAAGCAGATGCTCTCAGCCAACTATTAGACTGAGAACTCTGTCCCCAATGGAGGAGTTAGAGAAAGGACTGAAGGAACTGAAGAGCTTTGCAACCCCATAAGAAGAACAATATCAACGAACAAGACCCACACCTCCCCACCAGCTTCTAGGGACTAAAGCACCAACCAGAGATTACACATGGAGGGACTCATGGCTCCAGCCATATATGTAGTAGAGGATGGCTTTGTAGGTTATCATTGGGAGGGGACTGTGAAGGCAAGATGCCCCACTGTAGGGGATTGCCAGGGCATAGGGGTGGGAGTAGGTAGGTGGGTGGGTGGGAAAACACCCTCATAGAATCAGAGGGAGGGAGGAGAAACAGGGAAAGGGGATAACATTTGAAATGAAAATAAAGAAAATATCTAATTAAAAAAAAGATAAGGCAGGAACCATCACAAAGAGAGAGAGAGAGAGAGAGAGAGAGAGAGAGAGAGAGAGAGAGAGAGAGAGGAGGAAGGAAGGAAGGAAGGAAGGAAGGAAGGAAGGAAGGAAGGAAGGAAGGAAGGAAGGAAGGAAGGAAGAAACTCCAGTCATGAGTACATGAAAGAAAAATTTTAAAATGTACCTAGGAATATTGCCATGGAAAGAACTTTATGAATGTTAAATTGCAGCATCAACTTTGTTCCAGATGAGCAGTAAGCGGGTCACACAGGATGTTCCCTTCATCTACAGGCAGTCACTGCTAACCCTAAGCAGTTTCTTTAAGGATATAGTCAACCCTAAAAAACAATATCTGAACAAACACTTTTTAGACACTACAGGCAATGTAGTCAACCCAAGTAGATTATAACATTGTAAGCATGTGCAATTTCTGGCACGCAGGCCATTATGGCATTGACTCTTCCTTTATGAAATGAGAGGCCCACACAGCCAAGCTGACTCTCTGGGTGTCTAGTTACCTAAAGGTATAGAGTGTCATAATAGTAATGAGAGGACAGAGGAGATTAAACTACAGCAACCTGAGAACTGTGCCTTTATAAATGTAACACCTTTGCATTAACACGTACTCAGTTTTAAGTCCAAACATCACTCCCGCATAGATCCTGTAAGTTTACATACATACCTCTTGTTCTTATTTCACTGTCCTTGCTTGGTATTATAAATGCACAAATAAGAAAACTAGATAAAACATGCTGTTTTTTTCTTTAGCAAGAAAAAGAAATATATTGGACAAATACATCCCAATTATTTGTACAGTTTTTTTTTAAAGGTTTCCTAACAGTGACTTATTAAGAGTGCTGCTTCACATGCGTGCATTATGTATGACTCTAGTACATTTTACGGCCCAATCGATGCAAGTCTTGTATGGATACTAATCTGTCACAAAATGGGATCTTTGATCCACTTGGACTTGAGTTTTGTATAGGTGATAGATATGGATCTATTTGGATTATTCTACATGCAGAAATGCCATTAGACCAGCACCATTTGTTAAAGAAGTTTTCTTTTTCACATTGTATGTTTTTTGCCTTCTTTGTCAAAAATCAAGCGTCTACTGGTATGTGGGCTTGTTTTAGGGTCTTCAGTTCAATCCCATTTATCAACCTATATGTTCCTATATTAACACTATGTAGTATTTATTAATATTGCTCTGTAGTAGACCTTGAGGTTAGGGATGGTATCACCTCAAGAAGTTCTTTTATTATTCAGGATTGTTTTACCTACCCTTGATATTTTGGGTTTTTTGTTTTTTGTTTTGTTTTTGTTTTTGTTTTTTATATACATATGAAGTTGAACATTGCTCTGTTGAGATCTATAAAGAACTGTAATAGAATTTTTATGGGAAATACATCAAATCTGTAAAGTGCTTTTGGTAAGATGGACACTTCCACTGTGATAACCCTATGGATCCATGAGCATGAGAGACTTTTCCATCTCCTGATATCTTCCTCAGTTTCTTCCTCAGCAACTTGAAGTTCTTGTCACATAGGCCTTTCCCTTGATTGGTTATAGTTACACAAAGATATTTTATATTATTTGCAACTACTGTAAAGGATGTAACAGAAGAAAGAATAAATATCTGGTGCCTCCCAAATCTCTGTGAAAAGGTAAATGACAAATTTTAAAGTCTGCCACTAGTGATTTTCCTAAATTAAGATTAAATAATAGTTTTAGTGATGCACAGAGACACACATATATATGTTTGCAGTTTTAGATGTTAAAACTTAACTACCTCTAATTCACCACTATAATCACGGTAGTAGATATCCTTAGCACTTCTGCAAGTTACCTCAGGGTGCTATAGTATGAGATGCGTGCTCTCTCTCTCTCTCCCTCTCCCTCTCTCTCTCTCTCTCTCTCTCTCTCTCTCTCTCTCTCTCTCTCTC
>NC_034601.1:72838149-72840731 GCF_900095145.1 Mus pahari
TGTGTGTGTGTGTGTGTGCATGTGTGTTTAGTATGTGAGTGTTTGCAATACCATGAGATCTATAAATCCTTACACTTGCACCAATGCATGTCTAACTTTTGTTGCTGTGTTATATGGTAGCTTTGTTATTCATTTTGCATAAGTGAGACTTTGTTACTTTAAGTGTCACTACAATTTTCCACTGACTAGACCCTAGCAGTTGTGCTTATTTTTGCTCTCCTATGAGCATGGCTTTTCTTTTCTTTTCTTTTTTTTTTTTTTCTTAATTTCATATGAGTGAATTTAGATAACTAACGTAAGATAATATTACATTTGGGAATATGATATAAAGAAATAAGACAGATTTTACAGTACTTTATAAAAATATAGAATGCCCCATCAATTATAAAAACAGTATGGCACATCCTCTAAATTATAAAAAAGATTTCTGTATCCCTTCACAGTCTCATATTTGTTTATAATCTAAAGCTACTAAAATTATGTTGTTGAAGAGATTTAGAGTATCATTTACTGCATTATATAGTAGCCACATAGAATCAATAAATGTGTCATCAGCACTAAATGAGAATGAAAAAATGAGATGTAGGCCTACAGATAAATCTCAGTAGTAATCTGATTGCTTATCGTGTAGGAGCCCCTAGATTCATTTCCCTGAGACTGTTAAAAATGTATACATAGTATCACACAGCAGTACAAGAAGATATTATTGGCAATATGGTTGACTGTGCAATTTGTTATAATGAGTGACTTAATTTTTAAATGCACAAATTTCTTCTATAATGGAGTGGAAAAATAATATCTCTATATTACATAAGAGCATTCAGTCAAGAATTCACTCTTGTTTCTTTCCAAAAGACTGTATTGCGATCCTTAGCGTCTGCCACTAACAACCCGATAGGTTCAAAGCTTGTGGTCAAGTAGAGGCTCATTTAAACAGAAGGTTCATAGTGCTATTCCCTGAGGAAACATTTTTCATGCAAAATATCAAGTGCTCAATTATCACCACTGATAAATGAATTGTCAGAGGACGCTGGAGAAATAAAATGTTTCCCAAACGTCAAGATCTTCAGATACAAAGTCAAGGAGTTTGGGGATCTAAATAGAGTTTATAACCAGATGATAACTCTACAGGGTCCTAACAAGATATCCGGTGTAACAAGTAGAAATTGATATTCAGATTAACACACAACTTGGAAAAATAACATTCAGGATATTGTGTGTTTTTCATTTGATTTTTGGTGCAAAGTTTGGACAGTAGATGTTAATAACATAGCTACCCTTACAGTCTTTAACCTTGTAATATTTTTCTTTATGGGAAGGGTGGAAAACAGGTTTTCAACAAATAAAACAGAATCTTATAGTCTTACATTACTAGTAATGAGCATGTTTATGTGTATACTCTTTCAGGTGTCATCTGAAATTTCTTCTGTGTTTTTAATTTGGTATTTTCATGAATCTTAACTGTTCTTAGAATAATATGAGTCAGTACACAATTTTGTTTTTCTTCTTTATTTATTTAGGATTAAGTACTCTTAAATCAGCTGCATCAAAATAAGTTTTAAGTCATTGATACATACTTATTCTTTGATGAAATTTGTATTCTTTTTTTTCTTTATTTCTGATAATCATGTAATCAATTTCTTCTTTGTAAGATATTCAGTGTTTTTCAGACAAAGTTGACATGTGTGATTGATAAACATCTTTTTTTTTTCATTTTCTCAGTTTTGCTATCAGTGCCTTTATTAATGGAAATATTCTGCAATGTATTTTGATTTTAAATGAGTAAATATAATTCAATATTTATCTCCTTAAATCAGTAGCTAAATCCCCCAAATTTCCTCATTTTCAGTGGAATTAAGCATTGGAGAAATCTATCAAAACTATATATTTTTGTTGACTATTGAGACTATAGATTTAATCATAATAATGGAAATCATGAAGAAATATAAAAAGTATTGTCATTTTCACCATTAAATATTAGCATACTATATTTGCATGAAAATTACATATTGATATTACATGAATGAACACTATACTCTAAACTACTTTTAAATATTTAGCAGGATTTTTGCTGTTTTCCATATAAAACATATTCATAAACATATATGTATATTTGATATATGTGTGTGTGTATGTGTATGTGTATGTGTGTGTGTGTGTGCATATTTAAATTTTACAGTGTTGGTCATCTCATCTATCTTGGATTTATCCTGTAACGTCTTATTATTTTCATATATTTTTTGTAACATTATCAGTTGCTTACTTGTTGAGCCTTCTTCTCAGATTTGAAGGATGAGGCACTTCAGAGGAACACAAGTACAGGTGTGCGTTGTTTTTCATGGTACCAGGATAATGAAAGGGCCTCCATGAGAAGTGGGTCAGATTCAATACCTAGAACAGTAACAGCCTAAACTCCTTTCCACTGTTGTCTACTACCTACAGCTATATAGACTAAGTATCTGGAGGTGAGTATATATAGACTAAGTATCTGGAGGTGAGTATATATAGACTAAGTATCTGGAGGTGAGTATATATAGGCTAAGTATCTGGAGGTGAGTATATATAGACTAAGTTTCTGGAGG
>NC_034601.1:72840781-72930459 GCF_900095145.1 Mus pahari
TCTGGAGGTGAGTATATATAGACTAAGTTTCTGGAGGTGAGTATATATAGACTAAGTATCTGGAGGTGAGTATATATAGACTAAGTATCTGGAGGTGAGTATATATAGACTAAGTATCTGGAGGTGAGTATTCAAGTTGGGTTCAGATTCTCCTTTAAAGCGACTCAACAATTACGTTTACAAAGGTCTCAGCTATTGCAATGTTGGCTGTGTTTAGTATTTCTTCCTTATTCTCTTTGCTTTTTGCTTTGTTCACATGTGTTTATGTGCATGAATTTTTCTACTGAGCTAGAGATGTTCACTCAAAGATAAAAGTCAGTATCATTCAATATGATTAAGAATTTATTTTTAAAGTATGTCGGAAATGTTTGCAATAATGTTTCATTGTTAGAAAAAATGTTGCTCAAAAAATATGTATATCTTTATATGTTACCTAAAATTTACAATGTATGGATACAACTTTATGGTATTTAGAACTCTTTAATAGTTCTTTAAAATAGACATATTTGGATTTTATCACCCTATTTTGTGTGTATGACTGTTTTACATGCAGGTATGTGTACCATGTGCTTGTATGATACCTCCAGAGGTTACAAGTTGTCAGATGCTTGGCTCCAGATCTATGGAGGATTGTGAGGCCAAAACCAGGCTGCTAGGAACTGAACCCAAAACCTCTGCAAGAACAATAAATATTCTTAGCTTATGAACCATGCCAGCAGCCCCTAAATAACATCTTCAAAAACATACATTGTTAGGGGAAAACTGCATATTAATTCCACATATTCAAATAATGAGCTAAATATATTATTAAAGATGTTTATATTATTAATAGTTGGCTTGTGCATATTCTATTTTCTGTTCCTTTCTGATAACTCACTGTGTATCAAAATTTGTATAATTCATCTTTCTAAATTAAAATATGATAGAATAAATCAGCAAGGAGATGAATTTCCTATTTCTTGACAAATTTGTTCATTTATGTATTCTGGGAAGCATGGTGAAACTCATTAAAAGTCACAAAGAGAGGAAAAAATACGTATATTTTATTTTTGTATTAAGACTTTAGATTGTGAATTCATTGAACATTTGATGTCAACAACTTTTGATGTACATTTTTGCATGTATTTTCCCCATTATGTGGGAAAAGTTAGCTAAATATTTCTAAGGTGCTGGGGAGATGGATCACAAAAGCAGGTGCTCCCAAGTTGTCTAGTATAAACAGTTCTAGGATTTGCACTCTAAACGAAAGCAAAAAAAAAAAAAAAACCTCACATTCTTGTGAACTGCAGAGATTTATACAATCACCAGATACTAACAAAGCCTGCCTTCCTTTAATGTCCTCTTTCCCATGGCAACCACCTGTTCTGTGTGGATGACTGGGAGAAGAGAGGCATCAAAGGATGCTTCCCAACACAGCATGTGCATGCTGGAATTGCAAATGTAGCTCCTTCACTATATCTGAATACACACCACTGAATCAGTACCCAGTAAAGGTGTTATATCACTGGCATGAGGCCAGAGAAAGGCCCTACCAGGAGAGTGCAATACGTTATGAAAACCGGTTAGAGCACACAAATACAATCAAAATCATATTCAAATCATAGAGTTACTATTTTTTTTCTGCCTGATGCATGTAGCTCAGTGTCTTTGAAATGGTCTCTGTCTCATTAATTAGGCACAATGATTAATGTAGAAGGAGCTCACTACAATTTTACATTTTAAAATTTAAAAATGGGTTTTCTTTTCGTACAATATACTCTGACCAGAATGTCCTCTCTCCTACCTCCTCCCTGCTTCTCTCCATTTCCCCACCCACCCAAATCTACACAGTTTCTTTCTTTTCCTCCTTAGAATATGAGCAGATATGTGAAAACAATAAGAGTAATAATGTACACACAGAAATCCTATGAAAACATATGACTGAATAGCACATTATTCACTCAAAGGACCCACAAGGTAAAACAAGCATACCAACAACCGAAAAAATCTAAAACAAACTTGCAAAGTCAATGAGTTTGTTTGTGTTGGCCATTCAGTGCTGGGCTTGTGATCGGCCCTTAAGAGTAGTTTGTACATCCAGTGATACTCTGGTGGAGAAAACGTTTTTAAGATTAAATGTGGCTATCTATTGGAGATAGTTCCTAGGTTAGTGATAGAGGCTGGTGTCCACTTCACCTCTCGGTGCTGGGAGCCTATCTGGCCTAGGTAAGTTCATGCTATGACTCTTTTTGTGGGGTCATATGTACTTTGGCCATGCTCTGCCTAGAAGGATTTCGTTCTCCAGTGTCCTCTATCTCTTCTGGCTCTTAAAAAAATTTCCACTTTGTATTTTCTAGGGTTACCAGAGCCCTGAGATATTTTGCTATCTCTATACTATCCAGTAGTACATATGTATAATCATATTTTCAAACTGAAAGGCAAACATTGTTGTATTGTCATGTTCATGCTCTGTGGATACAATTTTGTGAGTTTATTAATACTATTATCCATTTTCTACATTCACCACAGGCTGACCAAGTGCCTTGTGCTTTTTTTCTGCCTAATTTAAGAAAATTACAGTATTTTGTTTTGACTCTGCTTCTAACACCAGGAAAGCCTGATGGAAATATGTTTATTCAAGTGTTTTAAGTAACCAGGGCACATACTACCAATATAAACTAGTACGTCTATTTGTATCCATCTTCTGACATGTCAATGAATAATTTATAATAGAATTTTAAATCCAACATACATAATTTGAAAATGATGATGAATTCAGTCTGAATACACAAGGAAAGGGGTCTAGAGAACAGAAAGAGACTATTTAAATATCAGTCTGGCTGTATGGGCCCTACACTCACTAAACTATGACCCAACAGGTACACTCTCTACTGTGGCTTGCTAACTCTCACATCCAGGTTAGAGATATCCACTGAATATAAGTAAAGTACAGGAGGAAACCTTTCTGAGGCTCTTCTATTTACTTAGAGCTCTGCTGGAATGGAAAGCGAAGCCTCAGGATCCAGGTAGAAATCTGTGTGGGGCTCTGGAAGGATGACTGGCATACAGCAGAAGAGGCAGGCATAAGAGTGGAGTGAATGAGCCATAGCTGCACACAGGTTGTTAGCACTCACTTGTCAGGACTCTAACTAGCATAAAATATATTTTTATCAGAGTATAGACAGATTTTCTGTTTCAACATGTCCTAATTATCAAGGCTAGAACAAAATGTTTTCAAGTGTTGTGAGAAATGGAAAAGGCAAAGCATAGTTTTGACTGAAGTGTAGTGTCTTCTTTAGTATGACTATAACTTCAATATTGTATCTGTACACCTACCTATTATTGGCCATACACCTATATGTGTTACCTATGTGTCCTGTGTCCACCTGCCTCTCCAAAAGTTATTTTTACAGAAGGCCAGTGCAGTAATTGAAAGAGAATAATGAACATAAAGGTGAAAATTTATTGCCAATACAATTATATTTATCTGACAAAAGCCTACAGATATCTTGTATTTATCCAAAGGCTGTTGCGGAATATGGTATGTCAAGACATCCATGGAAATATTCAGTCAGCAGCTTCAGGAGGTTCATAGCACCTTTGGGGTTTTTCAAAGACACTGAAAATAAAAATACGTAAAACTTAAGAGAAAAGGACACATTTTACACGTGGTACTAGTTCACATGACAAGATCTCTAATGTTTTATGAACCCCTTTCCATTCTCTAGTAAGATTATTTTTTGTTACTTATACATGTATGTATGTGTGTATGCATGCATGTATGTATATATGTATGTATGTAGGTGGGTGGGTGGGTTTTTTAATATGTGTGCAGTGCCTGCAGAGGCCAAAAAAGAAGAACAGCGCCTCTGGAAAAGTTGCTAAGGGTGTTTTTTAGTTCCCAGATGTGGATGCTGGGAAGTTACCTCTGGTTCTCTTCTAGAGAGATATGCTCAACTATTAAGCCATATTTCTCCCTCCTCCATGATTTGCATTCAGAGCATTGAGTCACTTGTCCTTAAGCCCAACAAAATAGAACACATGAATATCTGATATTTTCTTAGGAAAATGTGATTATATTTTGATTCATACAATATATTTTTACCATTATATCTTGCAACCCCAGTTTCTCACATACCATACTTTATCCCTACCCACTCAATTATAAATAACAAAAAAGGGAATCAAAACTAAGATCAAACAACAATCATTCAACCAACCAATGAACCAACTAACCACCACCACCACCACCAGCAGCAGCAGCAACAACAAACCCACTAAAAAGCATGGAATTCTATTTGTGCTGGCCAACTACCCCTCAGCATGAGGTCTGTCCTAGAGTGTGGTATATATACCAGATGTCACTACATTGGAAACAACAACATATTTTTCCTTTTCCATCACCCATCACTGTTCAGAGATTTACGTGGAAGAGGAGACAGAAGATGGTATGGGCTAAGGATCAGAGAAGGTAGACACTCTAAAGATAGAGCGTCATCTATACACAACAGGGAAGACAAACTCCTAGAGATTGAAGCATGCACATGACCTGTGTAAGTTTAAACTAGACAAAACCCCAACCCTTTGGAAAGAAATTGGGAAAAAAGTCCACACTACCTCAAATAAAATGTGGTAATTTTCTTATACTTGTATTTGGATATCTAAAAAGATTAATCATGAGAACACATATTTTATAAATACTACCTTATAGTAAAACTGTATTTAGTGATTTTAAATCAATATATATAATTTTCTATGACATGAAAAAGTCAATGCATATAATTCTGTCATTATGAGCCATTATTTTTACTGCATGTATGGTCAAAGATAATATCTTAAACTATAATGATGTCTTTGTGTGTGACAATGACCTAATCAGCTTTAAGTGGTAGATATTAGTGAAATGAAAAATTCTTTAAAGTGCTGTGTTTTTAATATAATAAGTACTATGTATAACTAAAATGATCGTGTGATATATACATACAAATATACTCTCTCTCTGTCTCTCTGTCTCTCTCTCTCTGTCTCTCTCTGTCTCTCTGTCTCTCTGTCTCTCTCTCTCTGTCTGTCTCTCTGTCTCTCTCTTTCTGTCTGTCTGTCTGTCTGTCTCTCTCTCTATATATATATATATATATATATATATATATATATATATATATATATATATATATTCCCCCCTCAGAAGTTGTTTAAGCTGAAGGAAGAGAACGCCAATGAATCAAACAGTGGGTGAAGACGTCTGAAACTCATCAGATCGCTAGAGGAAGTAGTGTCAGTAGCAGGAGTTGCAGAAAGGAAAGCAATAAACAAATTAATTGAAGGAACACCGGTTAGGAAGGATTCAGCTAGAGGTATACATTATACAAAGCTGTTAATAAAGTCATAATTATTTCTGCAAATACACTGTTTAAATAAAAATTAGCTATGATTTATTTTTAAATGAAATTTAACAACAGTAATTAACATTTGCGTGATAACATTGCAATGATTTTTCAAAAGGAATTATGACAACCTCTTGGCTTGATTGGTGTAATAATATGCTGAAAAATTTCTTCCCCTCTTACAAAATAGAGATTTTTTTTTTTTTACTATTAGAGAATATACCACAAAAATCCAAAAAATAGCATTAAATACTTATGACAAATAGAATATAATCTTTACATATAAAATATGCAATTCATAAGTAGTTTATGGTTCTATAAAAGGAAAGTTGTTTTTTTATCCTTCAAAGGCACACGATAAGCATGATTAACATCTCACTAGAAAATTCAGACCAGATACAAGGTTTTCCTCGCGGGGGTCTGTGGACTGGGCTTCTTTATGTGTTGGGGCTGGTGAAACTAAATGATTTCTGTCATTTGCTAAAGACAAAGTTTTAAACTTCATTGGCTTATCTCCAGCTCATACTTTTACACCCATTTCTTTTCCAACAGAAACAATGGAATTATGAAGAAAAAAACTTCAAAGTGACTCAGAAAATATTTTCGCCATTTGTAAGATGCCAGTGCTGTTCAACTGTGGCGATGACTGTGGGCGTGTTCCTATACAGAAGAGGGATTTAGGATGTGAGTGCCAAGCACAAAGTCCACAAAACTGGACTGGACTTCGCATTCTCCTTCACACTCATTTTTCTCTCAAGATACGGTTGCAGAAATTGACCCTGCTTTTATGTTGTTAAGGAAACATTTAAAGTCGTTGATGAAATCCGCAGTAAATAAATAGTGAAACCCAAACTGAAGCTTGTTTTGAAACACAGCTTTCATTAGCTCAGTAAGTGTGCTTTCTGACTTAGCATGCTTGATGATGTAACTCGGCTCCTGTGAACAAGGCTGGCAGCTTGAGCTCCCTCTGCTGTCTGCCTAGTTTCATTTACAGCAGCTGAACTAAACGGAATAAAGAAAATAAACAAATAAATAAATAAGTCAATGTCTTCAAAATTCAGCTGCTACAGTAAGAAGTACCAGAAACCAAGAATAGCTTATCTTTGTTTTGCCTTCTGTAAAAGACAGCATGAATTTGAAACGAGGAAATGATGGATTTTCCAGTAGATTTTTTAATACTAGAGATATATTTAATAGAACTGAGAACATAAGCAACTGTAATGAAAGAGTAGTTCCCAGTAATTTTGCCATAAAAATCTTTAAAATATTTAGGAATAGGATTGCATTTCTAAAATGTCACTACTTATATATGTACTCAATAAAATTGCAAAGTAGAATCATTGCACGAGCTAGTAATTTTTTAAAGAATGAAACCTACACTACATTGAACACACCAATGTATTTGTAACTTACAGCAAGTGAAAATTTGATTTATATGTTGAAAAAATGTAACAAGTAAAAGATAACAGCTATCAGATGTTGAAGCCATTTAACCTCATAAAATTAAGTCAAATGACTTAGGGAAATGATCACAGAAAATAAAACTATAATTTATTTTGTATTATGTTCTTCTTATATTTTACTTGGCTTTTTGACTAAATTTATTGGTAAATGTATTTATTTAAACCTACTTGGGTTTATTATTTTATATTTTTGGGTAAGTTCTCCATTATAATAATAATTTTGTACTTTAAGCCATAGACATGAACACTTATTTTATTCAATATACCTATTTATATTATTTTGTTCCTGGCAATAGAAGATAAAACTTTGATTCTCCCTCCATTGTTCTAATAATACCTATGCATTTACTAAGAAACACTTAACTAATCTACATTTCCTAGGTGTACAGTGTTGAAGTCCTTCTGCTCTGTGCACATGTATGTAACTATTGATATACTTTATTTATATGTAATTACAAAATATTCTCTTTCTACTCACCCACCTGAATTTTTCATACATTTTTCCTGATGAAGTTCAGGTTTGTCTTGTTTAATTATTCATAGTAGTACAGCCTGCCTTTAGGTGTGGCCCAGCTGTAAGGAATCACATTAAATAAAACTGACTTTTTTTCCTCTCATCAGCTGTCAAATGGCAATAGCAACTCAGCTACTGATAAGAATTTTGTCCCTTTCTTCTCCTTGCAATGATTAGATTTTGTCTGGTTTGAGTGTGCACAAATCTTGTGTATGCTGGCAAAAGGTCTATGTGTTTGTCTGTGATATTGCTGTTCGGTCCAGAAAACAAAACAAAGAAACAAAAACACTCTTTGCAGTTATTCATCACCTCTTGCTTACAGTGTATTCATTTATACTCTCTCAAAGCTTTCTGAGCTTTCAAGGGAAGATTATAGTACATATATCTCATTTAAGTATAAGAACTACACCATCTCTTATTCATTGCACATTGACCATTTGAAGCTCTCTATACTAATTACCATCTAGAGCAAGAAGAAACTTTCCCCAAATGAGAGTTGAGCAATACAGTGATCTCCGGTTAGAGTAGTAAATCATTAGAAGTCATTTAAATATTTTATTTATTTAGCAAAATAATAGCATTTGGTTCTTCCCTAGACCTAGAACCTAACTAGTTGCAGGTACTTGACCCCCTTACTAATGCTAGGTATGCATTTCTCGTGGAGTAGGCCTCAGATCCATTCAGAAGTGGTGTGTTTCCACAATGAAATATTGATATTCACTATGGATATTCAATTAAAAATTAAAAATTGAAGTAGGCAAATAAAAGCATATAGAAAAATCTTTCAGGGTAAAACGTCCCACACAGGAAGACAAATGTCCCATATTTTTTCTCATGTATGGGTGACGGTTTTGAACCTTCAGATGCTTGTTGTTGTTGTTGTTTTTCAATTCAAATACCCATAAAATCAACAATCCAGTAACCAGCATCCAAAGGGGAAGAGGCAGAGCACCATGACATTAAAGGTAAAAAGGAAACAGTTGAACATGAGGGAGTAAATGGTATTGGGAACGGGTGGTCAGGCTAGAGAAAGAAATATGGAAAAGGATAATTGACACTAAAATGCTTTTGAAGTAATACATTACTGAATATATATGTGTGTTTGTGTATGTGTTTCTGTGTGTGTGGAGAGAGAGAGAGAGAAACAGACAGAGAGAGACAGTGAAAGACAAAGAGAGAGAGACACAGAGAAAAGAGTGTTTTAATGGAGTTATCCTAAAACGTACCATAACTATACATTTATGCTAGGCAATAAAACCCAGGATGAGTTACTTCATGAGTGGGCCTCAGATCCAATCAGATGTAGTGCATTTACAAAATTGCATATTGTGTATCCATAGTGGATATTCAAGTGTTCTGGGTCTCATAAAATATGAAGCACTGCAAATTATTGCAATACTCTTGATGAGCATTCAGTTATTGAGTAAAATAACCTAAGTACTGAAGGCATCCCTGAAATAAGAATATGGAGAAATCTGGATGACACTCACATAAATACTGCATTTCTACATAGTAGCTTTCATAACGTTACAATGTTCTATGAAGCCACTGGAGGAGAAACATTATCTTTAGTCTTATCAAGCAGTGAGCCCTGTAATAAATAATCTCTATCTTTCAATAGTGCCATGAATGTTATGGGAGAAATAGATATGTCTATTTATAATTAATACATTTCATGAAGATATTAAACAGAACAGCTACTAACACTCTCTTAGATGAGGTTGTTACTAAACATTAAGTGCCATTTTAAAACAAAACTATTAAAAACTCAGACCCAGCTCAAGGGGAGGTCCCAAGGACTGACACTATTACTGAGGCTATGGAGAGCTCACAAAAAAGGACCTAGCAAGACCTCACTCACTCCAGAAGACCCAACAAGCAGCTGAAAGAGTCAGATGCAGATATTTGCATCCAACTAATGGACAGAAGCTGTTGACACTTGTGGTCGAATTAGGGAAAGCTGAAAGAAGCTGAGGGCGACCCTGTAGGAGGACCAGCAGTCTCAATCTGGAACCCAAAGATCTCTCAAACTCTAGCTTGCCAACCAGGCAGCATATACCAGCTGATACGAGGCCCCAAACACACACACAGTAAAGGACTGCCAGGTCTGTATTAATTCAGAGATGATGTACCTAACCTTCAAGAGACTGGAGGCCCCAGGGAGTTTAGAGGTCAGGTGGGGTGGGGATTGGGGTCTGGGGAAATCCTCATGAAAGCAGGTGGGTAAGGAGGAAGATGGAATGTGGGATGTGGAACAGTCAGAGGGTGAACTGGGGCCCGAGAATAAAATCTGGAGTGTATAAAAATAAATAAATTAACTAATTATAAAACCCTCGGATCATATATCCAGAGAACAAATGGAATTCATCAGTATATTTTTGTGGTAATCACATTACCTCACAACTTCAACTCTGTAGAAGAAATAAACTGAAAAAAAATGATGACAATTGTAATAAACTTAAGGACTGGAAAATCTGGTAAATGAGTAGAGAGAAGGCAAGCTAACCTAAGTGAGATAAAGCCACACTTCATCTCTTCCTTCACTATTGCTTCAAAATACTTCTTATGCACCTTCATTACAGTGAGATCTTAGTATTTCTGTATTGTCTTTCAAAAATTTTCATAAAGCTATTATTTCTCAAAAATTAAGTAGAAGTCAAAATGTGATTAAAAATATTAAATACATTTGATGATACAGGTGGCTAATTACTGATTTTTATCCTTTCTCTTTGAGTAAGAGCCACAAAACTAAATCAGACAAGAACTGTCACTTCATTGAAGCAAATGCAGAAAGAAAATTAGGGTAATCAAGTATAAGGGAGAGCATGTAGGGTCTTCCTCAAAAGAGAACATAGAACTGGGTAAGCTACGGGACAGAGGTATTAGACCAAGTTGGGGGAAGAAACAGTGAATGAGATCACTGTACACTTAATGAATATATGGGACTTTCAAAGAATAAATAAAATAAGAAAATAAAAATGGAAGTGTCTAAGAATGAAGATTGTGTGGATGAAATCCCGATGTGAGTGAGTGGATACATATAGCCAGACCAAGTTAAATCCCAGGTATTGCTTCTCACACACAGGAACGGGTATCATGGTGAATCAGCTCATTTCCAGTCAGCTGCGGCATTGTGTGCCCGTTATCTCAGAGCCAGAAGCCTTCTTGAGCAAAACTATCAAAAAAAAAAAAAAAAAAAAAAAAAAAAAAAAAAAAAAAAAAAAAAAAAAAAAAAGAAAGAAAGAAAGAAAGAAAGAAAGAAAAAGAAAAAAACCAAAGAAAAACAAAACAAAACAATGAACAGGCAAGTGAAAATCTGCAACAAAACTCAGACTTCCTAATTGATTTTTCACTAAAACACCTGAAATTTACCTATCTAATGAAGGTCATGAACTGTGTTTTGGCTTCATAAATACTGATGTCCTGCTAGTAGAATTAAATTTGGGGGCAAGAAATCAGCTTAAAGAAGAATAATATAGAGCAATATAGGACTTTTAAAGGGAAACCAAGGTCCTTTGTTCACTTGTTGATATTGGAGTCACTGGAAATAGAAGGACTTGGGCTCGGTGATGTATATATCTTTGTGTCCGCTAATATAAGTTGTTATCCTCCTGTGGATTTGAAACAGCAATTCAGGTATTTTCAGAATTGTAAGGGCTTTAAAGAGGGTGAGATGGTTTCCTAGAAAATAATATTTCTAGGAAAAACATCAGTGTTCTATAGTATATAAAATATTTCCACCTGTTTGCACTTGCATCTACTGTAGCCTTACACACTTCAGGGACCAGGAGAAGTGTCGCCCTAGATTTCTGAACATAATGTGAATAGCACTGCATGATTTTTTTAGGTTTTAATCCTGGATATCCAGATGCACAACAAAGGCCTGAGCACTGGGAAGAATATGCTCTCTGGGAATTCCTGATGTCAAGCAAAGAGAATTCCAAACGAGAGCTTTTGATGGTATGTTGGCAATATTTAATTTTTTCCTCCACATTACAAATTTTAGGATCACCATTACTATATTATTTGCTTCAGTAAATTGTGCACAATAAATTCTATGATGTTTTCTGTAATAGCAATAAAAACTGAAGATTAATTTTACTTCTTTGTCCCATTTGCTTTGCAGGACCTTAGTCTTAAACTTCAGTGTCAATTTTACTCTTTTCTAGTGGCCATGGTTTCCATTTATATTTTGATATGTGCTTGAAATATATATTTATCTTATATTTCATTTTATGACATCATATATATATATATATGTATATATATTAGACTTAGCAACAATGTACTCTTTGAAGGAGAAAAAATATCTAAATAAACATACTGACTTCATAATTATGAGGATGACCACTGACTAAATACAAAATGTTAGAAAAAATGAATGAAGCTGTTGAATAAACATGTAGATTCTGGTGTTAGGATTCTTCAGCTACAGCTCAGTTACAGTATATACAAAGCCTCCATTTAAGTTCGTAGAACAAACGTCACAAAGGAAAACAAACACAAATACCCTGGACTTACTTGCAGTCATTTACAAGAGAAATTCTCATAGGAGTTCTTAAAATGCAAACTCACTGATTCTTTAATTCTCATTCTTTAAAAACTCATTCACATCAGGATTTCATCCACACAATTTTCTTCTTCTTTTTTTTTTTTTTTTTTTTTCAGTTAATTTTGCCATTACCAGTTGTGCACACAAATACAATGCAGATGCTGGCTCTCACTTCCAAATTTGCTAGTACACCTGTCAGTCTGCGCATCCCCCTAAGTGTTCATGACAGGTAGTGAGGGCTCTCAGTGATCCTAAGTTTGGAGCTATTTGGTAGAGCCAGGTGGGTTTGCCAGTGGGTATAAAACTAGAGAACGGCTTCCTTTTCTTCTCTTCTCATTTCTTTTTCTTTTCTTTTTCATTCTTTATTTATTTACATTTCAAATGTTTTTCCCCTTACCAGTTTCCCCTCTGGGAACCCCCTATCCCATCCCCCTACCCCTGCTTCGATGAGGGTGCTCACCTACCCACTTACCAACTCTCACCTTACTGCCCTAGAATTCCCCTAAGCTGGAGCATTGAGCCTCAACAGAACCTTGGGCCTCCCCTCCCACTGTTGGACAGCACCATCCTCTGCTACTTAGGCAGCTGGAGTTATGGGTCCCTCCATGTGTACTCTTTGATTGGTGGGTTAGTCCCTGTGAGCTCTGTTTGGTTGATAATTGTTGCTTTTCCTATGAGGTTGCAGACCCCTTCAGGTTCTTCAGTCCTTCCCCTAACTCCTCCTTTGGGGTCCCTATCTGTTTGTGAGCTGTAACCTCATCCTCCCAAATTAAAACTTTACAGTACTTAAAATATATACCAATATTATAAATGTTTATTGAAATAAAAACTCTATGTTTCCTTTGTGAAGTTATACATAAACCTTACAATAATCTTGGAACTTAAAATAAAAAAGTAAAGAATATAAATAAAACAGTCATTAAACTAGTATCCAGAAGCTAAATAAATTCCTTCAGCTAGGTTTTGAAAGCACAGGTACATATGACTTTTTTAGTTAAAGCACTCTCTATTTTATATAAAAAGAAAGTTTAGAAGAACTAAGGCAAAACATTTTACAAAATCTTTTAGAGTAGTCTTTCCTTGCATTTTTATTTTGAAAAAAAAATAATTCTCTGACTTTCCCGTTGCAAATGTGCAAAAATGTTTTCCTGAATTCTATGGTAGATAAAAACTGAATGGTTTGCTACAAAATTGTAGTTAACTCTATTCCAGCTAGCTAGCTAGATAAATATGAACACATATATAGATGAGATATGTAATATATTTATGTCTTATGTGTTTGTAAATGTCAACATATATTTTATTACTAATGTATAATTCTATCAGATGATGCTGAAATGCTATTTTCTGTTTTATAAAAATCGTAGAAAGTGTGCATGACCGCAGTCACAGAAGCAAAATCATTTTCAAATAATAGAACTTCCTAATCAAGGGTTAAAATAAAATAAAAGCAGATCAGAACTTGTAGCAATTATTTCATAGTATACCTCACTAAGAATGAAATCAAAGCCAAAGCTATTTTGTAGCGTACCTTTGTTGAACCTTGTCATGAACTTTGTTGAGAAAAACAAATGGAAACACCTCTTTTAAAAGCAAAACCAAAAAAAAAAAAAAAAAACCAAAAAAACAAAACAAATGAGTATATTATCTCTAAAAGACAAGGTGTTTTCTGTAGTAAGTTTTGTCTGTTATATAAACTAGTGAGACAATAACCACAAATTTCCTGTGGGTGAATAGAATTGTGTATCTAACTTGGCTTTCTCTATTCTTATGACAGCCGTCTTTCTTTAGAGAGGACAGTATACTTGCAGAGCTGTGCAGCACTGGGAGGAAGGCTGGAGTGCTTGCCTGGACAATAACATCCTGAGACATTTGTGAAAGATAAGTGCTGTTGATAGCAGCTGACTCCAAATGATGAAGTTTTTTTGTCCTTTGATGCTTACAAAGTCAAATTCCTATGTTGTTTGGCTGGTTGGAAAGTTACCTGACAATGTTCCTGTTTCTATGTTCAAATTGTGTGTTGCTTTTTTTTAAATAAGAATTTCCACAGAACATTGTGTTAGGAAAGTCACTGCAGAGTCTTTCAGATATTATTTGGTTGGTCTTTGTGCCCTCCCTTGGGGTAACAATGTTGAACTCACCACAGGCCACAACTGCAATGTAAAGTCCCAGTGTAAGAATTCAATTTTGAATTCTCACATACTTCACCAGATGTGAGAGACAGGAACATAGCCATAACAGGCTTCCCTAACTTTTATGAAATTAATATAATCAAAATATAATATAATCAAATAATATAATATATCAAATTAATATAATTAACTTTTATAAAATTAATATAATTATATATAATTAATTATTATATATTATACATAATATATTAATTATATTATATGATTAATTGCATTAATTATATATAATTGCTCTCTGAGGCAAGAGCAATGGGCCTACCATGCTGTATACTAACTTGATTTTGGCCAAAGCATGTTCTTTTTCTTACTTTCCTGAAACAACACTCATCTGGAATGTTAAATATTATGTCTTGTGTGTGCGAATCTGTCTGTTCCATCAGGACAATATATTCATGCATTTCCAGTATAAACTTCAGTATTTCAGAATTGTGAATTCCCAATAAAGCTACTCTGTAAATATAAGAGATAAAATTCTTTTAAAAAAAAAATAAAATTCTTCAACCTTATATAAATGAATCTAAATACAAACTCTGCCATGTAAGTTCAAAACCTACAATATAAAGCCCATTGAAGTGTGTTGTGTTAAAAATATTGTCTAAAATTATTCATGTAATAGGACTCCAGATTTAAAGGAAGATGTACATAATTCAAACATGTTGATATTTAGAACAGAATAAGTATTGATATCTTTGTAATTATATTTAATTCTTAATTCAAAGAGATACATCAAAAGTACATCTAGTAGAACAGAGGAAAACAAATAAATTAAAACTAAATGCATTATTACTTGAAAGTGGGTAATACTGCTTTATGAAATATTAAAATGTTATATTTCCATTCTATTCCATATTACAAAATTATATTCAGCTGTTTATTCCAAAGCATTACCTACAACATAGAGACCAACACAAACTGTCAAGAAAATGCAATATGTAACAAATAAGAAATGTCACTAAAAATTTGTGTGTGCATTGTATGGTGTTGAGTATGTGGTGTGTGTGTGTGTGTGTGTGTGTGTGTGTGTGTTCAATGGACTTCTTATTATGGGGTTTTGTATGTGTGTGTTTGGGTAGAGGTCAGAGGTAGAGGTCATGGGTTGGCTGTAGATGTCTTTCCTCACTTACTGCCCACACTTGTCCTTTGAAGCAAACTCTCTCACTGAGTCTGAAATCCCTTGATTTGGCTGGTTAGTGAGTTTAAGTGACCCTCCTTATTAACCATCCAACTATAGTTACAGGTGCACACCTATTCCTGCTTTTATATGGATGCTGTAAATAAAAACCAAGCCTTCATACTTTCCCAGTATAGTCTTTAAAAACTTAGAGAAGGATTTGCTTTTAATTATTTCATTTGCTTCATGATCTCAAAAAAAAACCCCAAAACCAAAACAAACAAACAAAAAACAAACAAAAACAACAACAACAACAACAACAACAACAACAAAAAAACCCACACTTGAACCCTTAATAATTTTCTCTGGGCTGAAAACACCACTGACACCTTGAGGCAAATCAAATGTGATTACCCAACAAGACCCACAGCCTATGAGATATATTAATATTCCCTCATGACAAGGAGAAAGACACTAGGCTATAAGTCCTTCTTCCTGAAGTTATGTAAGGCTCTACATTTGACTTGGGGAAAATTCTTGAGGCAGACACAGTGTTAGCCTGTGCAGTGTATTAGTGGTAGAGCTTTTATAGACAGACACTCATACATCATTGCTGCAAGTCAGACTCTTTAGTGATATAATCTTTGAGTTAACCTTCACTCCTGTAAGTGACATCAATGAACTCATTGTATAACTAGCATGGGGTATAATTCTTTCTTTGGTCTGTGGCCCCTTGTCTATCCAGGTTGAGAAGATATACACATTCACCTTACATTCACAGGAAAAGTTATGTGACAATCTTTTATATATCACATTATAGATTCAAGTATTATACACTGAATCTATCATCCTAGGAACCTGGTAAAAATCTTTTGTTAATATATATGCTGATTGAACTGTCATGTTGATATTTTATGTGTTAAGATCAAGCTTTTGGAGAAATAGGACAATTAGAAACTAAATGGAAAGAAAAAAACTCTGGAAAAAAATACAACATAGAAATTTCTGCAAGAAGGTGCCTAAAATAGGAACATAGGGAAAACAAGTGAATAAAAACCATGCTAAAATACCAAATTTTATGTAAAAATAAGATAAAGTTATACACTCACTAGCAATACTATTTGTATTGATTGACATATTTGATACTGATATATAATTAAACATAATTGTGGACAATCATACAGAATTATTTTTAATATTAGTATATTAAGCATAGTAGTTTTAGGGACTAGAAAGACAATTTATTAGGTAACGGTACTTTCCATATGGGTCTGAAAATCCAAGTTTTAATCCTCAGAACGAACACAGAAACAGACATGTACTAGTAGTATCTCTAACTTCATTTCTCTCAAAAGAATATGGGAACCAGATACAGGAGGATTCTTGGATACTTTTATAACAGCGAGTCGAATATATGGAGCAGGGGAAGTGGAGACAGATAGAGATAGGGAGAGTGGGAGAGAGAAGAGAGAAACAGACAGAGAAAGAGAGACAAAGTGAGACAGAGAGAAACTGAGAATGAGACAGAGAGACAGAGACAGATAAACAGACAGAGGAACACAAAGATGCAGAGACTTAGAGAGAGAGGGAGGTTGGGAGGGATTCAGTGAGGGAAGAAAGAAGGGAGGGAGAGAATCCTATTTCAATATCTCAAAAGAAAGTAGAAGATGAGAACACACGAGTACTCTCTGACCTTCTAACATGCCCTATTGCGCAAGTTGCCTACATGCACACACAGGAGTTCACACACATATGTAGTCACATCCTACTCATACACAGTGTACTTTTACGCACAGTTGTTTTGTGTTTGTGACTTGTAAAAGGATTGCTTTGGAACCCAGAAAGCAGCAGACACTGTAAAATATGCTACCCAAACAATATGTGTCTCAAGTAAGTCACTTGACATCTCTGGGCTACAATCGGAAGCTTAGCGCTTATGGATTTTACTGAAATGTCTAACAGATACATAGATGTCTGATGCCAGGGCTTGCACTGCATGGACTTATTTTGGCTGTGTAGTTTGAGCGGCAAGTGCGTGACACATGGATTGCCTGGAGGGTTGCATCTGTTTTGCAAACACCCATGCCAACCTTTCAAAGAACAAACTGAAACAATGCTGCCCAGAGAATGCGCCCTTTCCTGATGTGATTTGCACATTTCTCGCTTTGGAGTTCACTGTTTTGTTTCCTCCTATTACAAATAAACAGATGCAGACAGTAGATAACAGGGTAAGGCCCCATAGGACAGGATGACACCAAGTATAGCAGTTCTTTGTTAAGCTGCTACATTTCCCAATAATTCTCACAGCTAATAATTAATTTCACCACACAGTGGCCCTTTGGAATTATTAAATTGATTTCTGCAGATTATTGTTTAACACTTAGTGAAAACCCGACAGTGGGCCAGGTGCTGTCAGAACACAAAGCTCTTCTGGTTGCCACCCACTGGGCCTAATTGCAACCCAAATTAAACAGGTAAATCAAACCAACAGAAACACTGACCATTTTCAGAAGCCCAGTGGTCATCCCCCAGAGCAAAGGGGCTAAAAGGCCAAGCAGTTTCTGTCAGTTTATTATCATGCCCGCCATATTTACCTTAGCTGCAAGCGATTTTAGGAATGTTTAAACCACAAAGGACCAGCATTACATTTGATGGCTATTATCAAGGTATTTTTCTCCATTGGAAAAAAATTGAAAACGTAGAGTTGCATTTGAGCATAACTTACGCTAGTGCTTTTATAATTGTGTTTGCAGAATTCACAGGGAAGCATTCTGTTGGGATAATTGCTCATGTTGGTGAAGATCGGTAATTTGGCTCATGAGCACTTCAGAAAATTACTCAAAATGTTGTGAGGAGAATTTCCCACACACACACGCAGACCTGCGAACTATAAGTAGGTGCTGTTTTCAGAATTTTTCTCAAGACTCTTTAAGAACTTCTTTTCTAAGAATTTTCTTGCTTTCAAGTTGCTCAAGAGAGTCTGTACTTTTTTTCAAACAGAGACAATTATTGTTAATTTATTGTTAATTGTTAATTTACGTTTTATGAATTTTAAAATTTAGAAATGTGATGTGACTTAGAGGAAATTAAATGTATTGTTATACATATAATCAGCAAATATATCTGACACACATATTATGGATTTACCAAATGTGATATTATTACCCATATTAATTATTAAGTATTATATATTAATTAACACTTATTAAGCAGTAGTATCTTAGGTATTTTTGATAATTTATCAATATTAATTGTTGGTTAAAAGACAATAATAGTTTCTGAAATTATTAATTATGAGTTTGTTTTAGGTGTCCATACTTACAAATATATCCACGAAGAATTTAAAGTGTTCTTTTACATTTTCCAGTGAATTTAGAATTATTTGTATGTACATACACCGACAACACATGCATAATCGTATGTGTTATTATGATCAGTATCACCAAGAGCAGAAATCTCCAAGAGCAGACGTCTAGTAAGATGACATTTATAATTTTATTCATTTATCTTGAATTTTTGCTTATGTAGTGAAATTCTGAGAGTATCTACGGGCATGCCAATTGCACACGAATGGTAGAATTTTTACTTTTTCCAATTTTTCCTTTAAAATGTCATTGTCTCCTTAAGAATATTTAGTAAATTGGTCACAAATGCCTTATCTTTATGAGAGTGGGAATCCTTGAGATTGATTGTAACTCTAGAACTATAACTCAAGCTTTTATCAACTGCCAGAGTCATCTGTCTGTGACTCATCTATGAAATAGAAAAACAATGTTCCTCATAGAAAATTCCACCATTAAATTGGATGATGATGTTTATTTACCGTTAAATGGACTGATAACACATCTCATCTTCTAAAGTTATAGATATTATATACAGATAGTATAATACACAATATATATTCAATGCAATGTTTTTATGATTATCTTTTAAACCCTGTCCTTTATTCTCATATTATAGCCATCACAGTAAAGAATTCAATAAATTTAGGTATTTCAGATTTAAATTTTCATCTCCATTGAAGCATTACACACAGTATCAATGGATAAAATAATGGTTTAATTTGAAAACAAAGAAGAAAAACATCTCTCCTCTAAATAACTGGTAAAATAATTCCCCTTGGTTTACATATTTGAATCAAATAGTAATGAATTCTACTTTTTTCATTCTTTTGGCTTAATGAGCTGATTACAAATAGCTGCTCTTTATTAAGCATCTACTTGTTTATCAGGTACATTTAGGGGGGAAAAAGTAGTCTTTTGGGAGTTTTTAAGCCACAGAGTTTTAGTTAGTGGTGACTTGGCTCAGTTTTATGCTTTTAAATTAGATCCTGGCATTGGCATAAGAATTCCAGTAATTAAAACTGAAACCTGAAGTAAGATGATAGAAATCTATTAATATACAATAATGTTATCAGAGCCACCGATAAATAAGGAACTGATCTGACATCAGTAGATCAAACTTTTTTGTAAGATTTTCCTTCATTTAAGAAATATACTGTAGGACTTGTATAGTATATGGAGAGATGGCTCAGTGGTTAAGAGCACTGACTGCTCCTCCAGAGGTCCTGAGTTCAATTCCCACCAACCACATGGTGGCTGGTGGCTCACAACCATCTGTAATGGTATCTGATGCCCTCTTCTGGTGTAGCCTTCTGGTGTAGCTGAAGACACCTACAGTGTACTCATATGTGTGTGTCTGTGTGTGTCTGTGTGTGTGTGTATGTATATACACACAGATATCTCTCTCTCTCTCTCTCTATATATATATATATATATATATATATATATATATATATATATANTGTGTGTGTGTGTGTGTGTCTATGTATATATAAGAGAATTATTTTTTATAGTCCTTAGGAAAAGAACCTTGTAGTTTTCTGTTATTAGCAATCCACAGCAGACAAAGACTACTGTCCTCAATTCAAGGCCCAGTTTCTCATTTGAAATGTCATGAAGTTGTTGCCATCTAGGTTTATTTTTGTAATTTTTTTTAATTTGTAAATTTAGATGTTCATACATTGCCTACAAAATTTTCCTACCATATATTTTTTTTCTGAATAACTAGTGAATTCAAGTGAAGATGAGGCAGATGTTATGATTAGTTTAGTATTCTACATTTGAGCCCTTTTAAAGGAAAATCATGATAAAAGAGACTTATTCAAAATGTAATCTTACAAACCTACCACGTGACAAATGCAGTAAATGGAGTCAAGACATCAGTATTGAAATGGGCATGGCTTTAGCCCTTCTGAATTTATTGAGCTTACGTCTGCTTTTTAGTTTCTGTACTTTTATTTCATGAGACACTATTTGTTATTCATAGAGGTTATCTTCAACAATCAAATTTTCTGAAAATTTTCTTTCTGGTATGAACAATAAACTTTGAAGTTAAATTTTGTAACCAGTCTATATTATGGTCATTTGACAATTTTGAGGCGCATTAGGTATAATTTTTTGTTTTATAAGGGAAACTGTAAAGTGTGTATTTAAGTAGCAGGCTCCACTGAAGTTGTCATATTTCTGGTTCCTCTTTATAATGTATTCCACCCCTACTCTAGAGGTAGAAATTGTGCTAGTTTCTCACTAGTTAATCCTTAAATGCAATTGCTGCACTTGAGGGCTATTTAAAGAATAGATTCTCATATGTTTAAGAAGTTGGCACTTCAGCTCTAATGAGCTAAATGAATCTCAGATTCATTACAGAGTGCACTCTCCCTTTGATAAAAATGCTGGCGCTGACATATGCACGTTGATATGTGTGTATTCCAGAAAACTTGCATTGGTATATTAATAGTACTATAGAGGTACCTATGATAGATCGGGAGGAATTGAACATAAAGAGATCCAGATGTCACTGATCATAACAGAATGAAGAGGTTGCTTCTTATAAAATATCAGAAATATGAAATGAAGTGCTGAGAAATGGATGTTAGAAAGACTACAGGTGCAAAGGAACAAATTATGACCAGTAAATTATAAACAAAAGAAGAGACAAACAACAAAACGCATCTGTTATCCAGAGAGCAGTTTATATGACAGACTATCTCCCGTTGTCTTGTTCTTTGACTTCCAAATGTATTAAACAGTGAAGAATAAATTAATAATATATATGTTTATGATATATTTCCAGTAGTCCAAGCAGATAGACACTTACGGGAATACTTTTAAAGACATCAGCACATCTCAGTTTAATAAACACAAACTTGACTGCCCGCATATTAGCATATGTGACTTTTCCCTGTGCTTCACCTAACGTATAGAAGATCATTGAGTGTACTGAAGATGGATCATGCCATTTAGTAATATAACACTGCCAACCACCAATACTTGCTAGAGGAACAAACTTGTTTAAAAGATAGGTAAAGTGTAATTTTAATTTTGGTTTGATTCTGAGTTTAAACAAAGGGCAACAAAATTTATGAGCAAACTTATCTTTATTTTTTCTTTTATCTGTTTAGTGATTAGACTTCCTTCATTAACTTCACATACTCAGCAAATATGCTTTGGATCTTTATGCCTCTCTAAGTGTTAGTCTATTGTAGGTACTGGAATCCACATGAAGGAAATAAAACGTATCTTCCTGTTTCTTTGTTCTCTACCTCAGAGAAATGTGTTTAACGGACATTTGCTCTGGACAGCAAACAACTTTTCCCATGCCTTAATGACTTTCCTGTCCTTACAACAATTCTCTATTGAGATAAAGTCACCTGACAAAGGTAGTCTGGTGCTCTGGGTATGTAACATTTTGGGGATTGGACACCAAACACTAGTTGGCAGGCTATAATCGTACATATCAAGACACTTTTTTTTTTTTCTTTTGGCGACTTCTGCATTTTTGAGCATGACTCAGACAAGCTTTCTTTCTTGGATGGATTCCAATGCAGACTCGATTTCAGTGTGTGGATGTAAGGTATTAACACATTTTACTGAAACGTTTGTAACCTAATTAAATTATCTTTGTGTAACTGTTTCCACCTTAGGTATTAAAGTCATTATCCTAAGCCTTGAATTGAGTATATGATTAAATTAGGAGGATACCTCTCTTAGAAACATGTACTTAAAAAATGAATTCATTCTGTAGCCACAAATTTTGTTCCAAAAAATATATATAAGGCTACACAATTAAAACATTCTATGGAAGGATGGAACAACTATGGCTAGAAAGAAGCAAACCAACCTTTTATTTGCTGAGGGATGCTGTGATGTGTGCATACTCAACTTGCAAAGCACACCTTTCTCCAGGTTCCTCAACTTAACATTGTAGACTAGATCATTCTTTGCTCACAAGCCCTTTCTTGTGCTTTGCTGGATATTTATTAGCATACCTGCACTCTCCCCTCTACATACCATCATATTCTACCAACAATTTAAAAACAAAAAAGGAAAGGAAAAAAAAAAAGAAAAGAAAGGAAAAGAAAAGCATTTCCAAACATTTTAACAAATGTTTCCCGAGGAATAGAACAGTCCTGAATTGTAAACTATCGTCTCACATAAATGTCTTTGAGCTAGTAATTAGTTTTTTTTTAAAGGATCTTAGAAGATGATTCTATGTAGAAATGAAAAATTTGAAATATACAGTTATCAGATAGGTATCCTTTATTCAATATTGGGTATAATTTTTATTATTGTGTGTCTTCTCCCATCCTCCTTTCAACACTCTTCATTAGTTAATCCATTCTGCTTGTATTCTGAGAAGTTAGAGTAAGATCCCGCATTCAGTCTTCAAGTGAAGCAGAGTACAGAAGCATCCAAGTAGACTATTAGAGTAAAGAGCAGGTCTGCAACCAATGACAAAACACTATCATGTTTAATCTGTAAAGCATGCTGGCAGTCCTTGACTATTCTTCACTGATGTTAGCAGGAGAGTGATGTATGTATTTAGATGTATGTTCTGTAGATGGGTAGTAGAAGTAAAGGAGTAAGTTTGGTCTTATGGATATAATCACAAAAGTATTTCAGTGTCTGGCTCTAATAAATGTGAGTTTCTGAATGCCAAATTGACAATAATTAGTGTTGTCATACTATTCTTCTATTGCTTGGAAAAGACTCCACAACTCAGGCAATGTATAAGAAAACATTCTTTAACTGGGGAGTTGCTCACAGTTTGAGAAGTTGAGTTCATGAGCATCATGATAGGGAGCAAAGGAACAGCAGGGCAGTCATGGTGCTGGTGCACTAGCCAGTAGCTTACAGTTACTCTACAGGCTGGATGCAGAGAGAGGCAGAGAGCAATAGGAATCGATTACTTATAAATAAACACTTGTAAGTACATATTTGCCTAAGTTATCAAATTTTTAATTAAAAATGTTCATCAATAAAATGCTTCAAAACTGTACGAACGTATTCAAGCTAAAGTGTTATTTATAATAAAAACAGAGATGTACAGTATCTTTAGCATATAAATATGGCATAGACTATTAATATATAACACATATCATCAAATAAAATGTCAAAGTTGAAAATGAAGAAAGTTTCTAGAAAGCATTATAAAATTTCAAAATATTCAACATATCTATTTTGGATCTATATGAAAACATCTGTCTTTATGCTTATTATGAAATAACTTGAGGACTATGAACACTGGTGTATAATAAAATGGGTAAATTTATCGGATCTAATTCATTATACACAGACAGACTATTTATGTTCAATTATCCCACCCCCCCAAGGTTTTGAATTCCTTGTTTTGATAAAGTTGCAAAAGCCAAAAACAATTTCTATTTAAATATTTATTCTTTGGATTGAAACATTTGCTCACTTGCTAGAAACACTTTTGACTTTTGCAGAAAACCCAGCTTCAGTTCTCATAAACTCTGAGGAAGTTCAGAACCGTCTGTAACTTCAGTGTCATGAGAGTTCATACACTCTCCTGTCATCCGCCGGCGTCAGGCATGAACATGATTCATACGCACACATGCAGGCTAAACTCCCATATACAGAAAATAACAATAAATAAATCTATAAAGTGTTTACTGAACATGAGAACTGACTCTATTGAATTCTGTGAATGGCAAAGTGGACTTTTTTTTCCCCAAAATGAGTGTAAACCCTCTTGTAGAATGATAGAACATGACGTTTACTTAAATCCTTTGTGCTAAAATAGAATGAATGTAATATAATAATGTACCATGGTAGTAGACTTAGAGACTAAACATTACTATTTTGACATTTTATGGGAAGAAGTGATTTCACTAACACCAATGTGCTTGTTACTAATAATACAGTTAATTAGCTAAACAGAAAATCAACAAAAAATGGAGCTTTATTAATAGGAGAAACAAATTCTTCCCCAATTCTTTTAAAATATAATTTTCAATTTTATTTCATTTTAAAGATGCATTAGATAAACACATTATGTCAGTCAAACCTATAGTTGTATGGTAGGTGCTGCCTGAGATGAAAGATGTGTCTGCCCAGTATGTGATAACTGCCCTTCCCTTGAAAGCCTTTGTACAGTCACCAAGTATTTCAATACTACACATGGACAACAAAATGATTTCTTACTGCTCTGATCAATATTCGGACAATCCACACCTCACATCATGATCCTTCTCACACCAAATAGATTCCTCTCTAGCCACTGTTTGATTCCATTTTTCTTTCTTCCCTGAATATGTTCTTGAAATTGACTAACCGACTTTCCTGACAACATGCTAAGGCTTTGTTGCATTTCCTTTATTCTCCATCATTATATTTGCCGAAGATGACTTGTTGAAGAAAAATACATGCCCTTGGAGTTAAGAAAATATTATTCAGGCAAGTAACAAATTATAGGCTATTATTCCATAATTTCAGAGAGAAGTGAGAAGTTATTTGCCCAGAGGGAACATGAAGTAACCATGAAGGAATATGACCCCATGTATCTTAAAAGAAATTAAAAAGTAAGAAGGTGTGATGATTAGGGAACCTTTGCACCACCAATCTGTCTCTTCCTGTTCTTAATTCCAAAGGGAACTGTTCAGCTCATACAGCATTCACAAATGGAGGTGTTAAGATCTAAATCTATCCACTGTAGATCTTCTGTCACATGCTCACAAACAGCCTGGTAAAACATCTTAAGATGCTGTTGTACGACAGAAGTAGAAATTATTTTTAAAGACATGACCATTAGAAAAAGTGGCATAAATGGGGACAGGAAGGCAGAAGCATGATTGTCTATTTATAGAGGTCTCAGGCTATCTGCCTATACACACAGTGCACATTTTCCCCTCTTTTGTGGTAATAGAAAAACGAAAACAGGCAATTTTCTAGACAAGTAAATGAATAGGTATAATGGTTTGTGACATTTTAAAAATATAAACGGACACATGGAATGTCCTATTTCCTAATAGTATAATTTTGACGCATACGAATTCTGACAACAGACAGAGTAAACAAAAATAACACCAGGGACAGTGACATAAACACAATCTTTACAGCATGGTCCACAACACCATTCAAGCCTGGCTCCCGAGTATAGTTTATATTCCTGCATGCGTTTTGCAGGAACAGATTGCAGATGTAAGAGCGAGAACCTCCTTGAGAAGATAATTCCCACATATAATGCACCTTATCGTTTTCTATCTCTCTGCTACTCCTTCATGTTCGTTTTATTGATTCTTCTAAATCAAATTTATCTGCTCTCACTTACCCAGGCACCCAGTTCGGCTGGTGTTTCTTACTACTCAGATTTCCATAGACTCCTGAATTCTGTTCAACTTGCTTTTATTTTTATAAATGAAAGAGCTAAAGCAGCATGAAAAGCCTCTGAAATCTTTCTCAGGTGGGAAGAAAATTGATGCCTTGTCTTCCATGTAAGTATTTTGTCAGATACAGGTTAGCGATGCATTTCTGTGATGTTTGTACCATACACTGTGTGCAGAACTTGGCCATATTGGTACACATGCTATCTTGATCAGAGGGGAGCACGCTATCTGACTGAGGACAGGGACGGTGTGCAGAGACAATTGATTTAGATGTTGCCTTTACACTGTCAGTCTATTGGGAGATGAAAAACTGACCAGCAAATGATAGCAGATCATTCTGCCAGCACAGTGGGAACTGAATGTACTCATGGGATATGCTGGCTACCATGGGGGAACGAAGCAGTTTGAAGGTTTTTTGTTGTTGTTGTTGTCGTTGTTGTTTTTGTTGGATATTTCTTTAATTTACATTTTAAATGTTATTCCCTTTCCTGGTCTCCTTCCACAACCCCCATCACATCCCCCCTCCCCTGCTTCTATGATGGTGCTCATCTACCCACCCACCCACTCCCACCTCCCACCCTCGAATTCCCCTACACTGGGGCATCATGCCTTCACTGGACCAAGAGACTCTCCTCCCATTGATGCTGGGC
Source organism: Mus pahari (assembly GCF_900095145.1). Classification (NCBI taxonomy): domain Eukaryota; kingdom Metazoa; phylum Chordata; class Mammalia; order Rodentia; family Muridae; genus Mus; species Mus pahari. Next base: position 72,867,314 of record NC_034601.1, read on the forward strand.
AAGGCCATCCTCTGCTGCATATGCAACTGAAGCCATGTGTACTTCTTGGTTGGTGGTTTAGTCTCTGGGAGTTCTGGGGTGTCTGGTTGCTTGATATTGTTTTTCCTATAAGGTTGGGAACCCCTTCATCTCCCTCAGTCCTTTCTCTCTCCCCTCCTTTGGGGACCCCACTGGGGACCCAGGGCTCAGGTTGGCTTAGAGCATCATCCTCTGTATTTGTCATGCTCTCGGAGAACCTCTCAGGAGACAGCCATATCAGGCTCCTTGGCACTCCTTGGCATCGACAATAGTGTCTGGGTTTGGTGACTATATATGGGATGGATCCCCAGGTGGGGCTGTCTCTGGATGGCATTTCCTTCAGTGTTTACAATATGTGGTACTTTGAACACATATTGATGAACACTTAGCAAGAATAATTGGGGTTATGATGCAGAACACTGCCAAAGCCTGAGTTAGTAATCCGCAATTAGGGGACAGGCGCTTTGGTGACTTGTAATTCAGTCTCTAACTATGAGGTTGGCACACTTGCAAATTTCTCTTAAATATTTTCTCCTTTTGTGAACTGTGATTTGAATCCAGGTCCTTGTGCTGGCTAGGTGAATGCTCTACCATGGATAATACTTTAAGCTGTAGATGAGGTTGAAAATAGCAAGGGTGTTTTGTTTTGTTTTGTTTTTCAGTATTTTTGTTTGTTTTTGGCATAGTAAGTACTAACTGCACTGTGAAAGTCAAGTTCAACACTGTGTTATACACAATGTACTGTTTTAAATATCTCTCTGTGCGTGCCTGTGTCTGTATATGCTCATCCATCTGTAAGCACCTATGCATGTCCATATGGATGCCAGAAGTTGATTTCAGCTACCTCGCTATACAACTCTCCACTGTCCTCTTGTTTCTTGTTTAGAGAGATGGGTTCTCACACTGATTGTGGAAGTTCCTGATGTGGCCAGTGAGTTCCAGGTCCTCTTCTCTTCTGTTCTTACACATACTGTGCCTGGACAATAGGCACACCCCACTGCGAGGAGCTTTTTATATCCATGGTGTGAATCAGAACTCACTTCCTTTTGCTCACATGGCACCTACTTTACGGACCAAGCCATCCCTCCAGCCTTTGTCCTTTAGACTCCATCCTGTGTTCCTGGATGCTTTCAGACCTTTAGCCTTCACTTCAGCTTCTCCTTTGCTGTCTAATCTCCCTCCTTTCTTCAATGTTTCCTGAAGCCTTTCTTTAAAACACAATTTAGAAAAGATTTCCCTTTCTCCATGTCTTCCTCTCCTTCATCCATTCTCTCTTTTCCCAACAATAGCAATTCATTCCTTGTGTATTTTTGCTTCGTTACTTGATTTATTAGATTTTTTTTTTTTGTATATGCGTGATCTCTTTATCAAGTTTGCTATCAAATCGAGGAAGGATTACACATCACCTACATAGACAGTCAAAAGACAATATTTTGCTCAACCAATTTTTCCATACTGTTGTAGTTTACTTATTATTGCTGTGATGAAGCGCCAAGCCCAGGAGCAAGCAGAGAGTCATTGGCTTGCACTTCTTAGCCACAGTCTGTCATGAAGGATGCTGAGGGTGGGAAGTCAAGGAGTGAAAGTGGAGATAGGAACTGGAGCTGAGGTCATGGAGGGATGCTGCTTCCCGACTTGCTCCTCATTTGCTTAGCCTGCTTTGTAAAACAACCCAGAAACACCTACCTGCCCACAAGGCAAATTTTCAAATGGAGCATCCTTTTCTCACATGATTCTAATTCGTGTCCCACTGACAGGAACTAACCACTGGGCATAGAAAAAAAATCCTCTGTCTCATTTTTTCAAAACACACCAGTAATACAATCAGATTTGAGCTATGTATGCCATATTATAATATGAACATCTAGGTGGAAACTCCAATGGCGGGTAGACCACTGCTTCCCGATTTCTCTGTTCTGACCTTAACGAAGTCCAGTATTCAAATTACTTTACAGTATCAGACTGTCCCCTGTCATAGTCCACATATTTGCTTTAAAATGAATTGGCTCTAAATAATAAGGAAAAAGAGCACACGCCCTTGCAGAACAATAATCCTCTCATCATTAAGTATAGGTCCTTTTGCGTGTGTGTGCGAACAGGCATGTTTTGTGCATGTGCAGTAGGTACTTGGCTAATCCAGGTGTCAATTTGAAAACCTGCAAGCATTGTACGGAAGAGATCAGTTTTCATCTAAAGTATGTTCGTAAGACTTGACTGTGGTTGTGCATGTGTGTGAGCTCTCTTTCAGTTCCCTAGGGAAATCAAGAAATAGTAAAAGAAAAGAAAATATACTAGTTGTTTGCTTTTCACACCTCTAAACATGCTGTTTCCACCTTTTGCTAGGAAATTGCTGACCATGAGATTATTAAACGCGTTGGTGCTACTCGGGAACAATAAAGGATGCAGGTATAGTGCTTTGACAAAGGTCTCTCTACTGTAAAAGGCACAGAAGGGTTTCCGGAGCTGGGAGGTACACAGAGTGACGTCAGGATAGGAACTTAGGTGTGACTCATTTTGTGACCTAAAGCTTACCTCCCCTCCTCCCTCAAAGGCTCTACCATGGTCCTAAGAAAGCTAATCTATATGAATCCTTCAGCTTGGAAGAGCAAATAATAGATAAGATCTCCGGTATTTTTTGCTAGCCCTTGTCTGCTCATACACCGGTCCTCCCTAAAAGCAATTCTGGGCATGGCTTGGTTTTCTAAGCCTGTGCATGTTTCTGTCCCAATCTTTGTCTCCAGCTTGCTGATAAGAAAAACACCAGGGAGCTCTCTGAGTCTGGGGTGAGTTGGTTGATCACTCTAAGGAAGCAGAACAAAGTGTTGGTTAAGGAAGCTTTTGTCAGCTGCAGCTGCTTACTGCGGTCCAGAGCAGCGACCAGGGCCCTGGGGCAGGAGATTCTGGCTCTGTACAGTCTCTTCTCATAGGTGTCATATTAAAGTGACAAGATATGTTCCTGTTCCACCAGCGGAAATATCTTGATCAACCGCAGACTTTGGGTGGTGCATGACACCACAGCTTCATGCTTTCTCTTCCAGTCCCACTTTCAGGTGACACACACACTCAGATGTGAGAGGTGCAGGTAAAGTGGGGTTTGCAGGTGAGTGGCCTGAAAAAGAACCTCAGCTAGGTCCCCCGTTTACATTCAGGGACCTCTGCCTTCAGACCCTGGCAGGAAGATGTTACCTCACAGTGCTAATCCTAGACGGTGTATAAAAAAAAAAAAAAAAAAAAAAAAAAAAAAAAAAAAAAAAAAAAAAAAAAAAAAAAAAAAACAAAGACCCTCTTAGATCTCAGCCCTCAGCAACTCCCGCCTCTGGGGAGGAGGTCCACTCATCCCAATGAACTGGGAGCTAAAGAAGCACTGCATGCATGCCTTTCTTGGTCCATCTAAAGCAGGGGCACCCTAGGGGACAGTTGTTGCCACAGGGAAGTGTCAAAGCACTAAGGGTGTCAGGTCAGGCTGGGGTTAAGTCCAGGGTAGACACCAACCCTGCCACCACACCAGCTCTGTGGGAAGCAAGGGGCAGTAGTACTGTGCCTCTGAAGCTCAGCTCGCCCTCTGCAGTCCTCAGCAACCGGGTCACACCTGCGGGGGCGCCAAGAGCCAGAGGCTGCAGGTGTCCAGGCTTCCCGGTTCCCTGTGAGCATTCACCATCTTCATAGCTAGAAAAGCCGGGGACTCCTGGGCTCGAACCCACGGCTTGGGCTCCACTGCGGACGAATCCCGGGGCCGCGCGTGGCTGGCTCGCCGGGCGAGCGCGCGGAGGGATCCGCCGGGGCCGCGCCTCCCCGCCCCGTCCCGCCCCCGCCTCCTCCCGCCGGCTCCGCTGCCGCCGCGGCGGCCGCTGCTGCCGCCGCCGCCGCCGCCGCCTGGATATAGTGCGGCAAGGCGCGGAGCTTGCAGTCACTTTGCGAGGAGGAGCGCGCGGCGGGCTGCGGGCGGCTTGGGGCACCCGGGAGCGGCGGCGGGCTAGCAGAGGCGGCCGTGGCAGCGGAAGGTTCTCTCTCCGGGGCTGGACTTAATAACTTTGGAACTGTCCGCCGGTGTCACGTCCTGAACATGAGCCTCCTCCTCTCCTTCTACCTGCTCGGGTTGCTTGTCAGGAGCGGGCAAGGTAGGAGTGTGCGGCTTTCTCGCTTGACTTTCCCTCCCCCTCTCCACCCAACCCGGAGAAGCCAAGAGCGAGGCACCCGGGGCCACGAAACCCGGGCACCAAAGTTGCGGTGGTTCTTGAGGCGACTGTTGGGATTTTTCCCTCTTTCTTTTCGCGGCCCCTAAAATTCTATCCGTTTGCTCGAAAGACCCCTTAAATAAGAGGAGACCGTGCGGAATTGGAGATAGGCATCATCGGTGTGAAAGAGATCGGGAGAGGGAAAACTGCTCCAGCTTCTGAGATTTTTTTTTTTTTTTTTTTTTGGCTTATTCTCTCTTATTACCCGAAATTGGATGAGTGTGTTGGTGTGCATTCACAGTTAAATATCTGAGGTTGCGGAAAGGAAGGGCACGATGATGTTTTACAGAAGAGGCAAAAACTATCAGCATTAAAGTCGTTTATCAAAAATCTCCGTGGTGTGCAAGAAATTCAATTCTTGGAGATTCTTTTCTCCTTTCCCAACAACCAATTTTTTTTGGGGGGTGGGGGTGGGTGGGAATATGAAGTGAACGTTTGATGGCTTATTTATGTTAGGAACTAACAGGGGCCATAGATGCTGTAAAAACAGCAAATGGCTAAAACTAGGGTTGTGTTGCAGGCGTTCATTGTGACACCCCCCCTTTTGAATATAGCATAATCTGAACAGGATCTATCATTCGATTTGAATTACACCTGTAAGGGATTTGGAAGGTTGGGGAGCACTGGGAGTAGTGGGGACCTTTTTATTTATTTATTTTTTAATTTGGGTGGGGGAGAGAAAAAAAAAACGTGGTAGAATAACCCTAGGGACAATTGGTTGAAGGGATCTTTGCTAATCTGTATATAGATGATAGGCATTATGCATTTATCATTCTGCCTTCCATAGTCCACGTTCACATAAAATATATTCACAATCATTTGAAACGTTTTGAACTGTCCAGACAAGTTTGGACATTTAATTGGGGGAGACAAAAATACCAAAATATGCACCGGTGGAAGTCTTAAAGGCAAAGGTAATATCCATGATTCTTCTACTACATGAAAGTGTAGGAATGCCATATTATTTGTGCGGCATTTTCGATGAAATTAATAAAATGCAAGATAAGTTAAAATATGTTCTCTAAATCCAATTCTAAGCATTTTTCCCCACCGCTTCTGCGTTGCTCAGGTGGTCCAGCAGGGGGTGGTATAACTCCATTTTAAGCAAGAAATGCTCGTTTCTGCTCTTGCACCCACTGTCCTTCTATCATCTCTCAGTAGGGCTTGGCATTTTGGATGTAAAGACTTCCTTTCTCTGTCTTTCTCTGAAACTACAGTGTTAGCAAATGATGAACCACGATTGGATGCAGATTTTTATGTTCTGAACTACAAATTCACATGCTAGATACTGCTTTCATTTATAAACTGCCTCTTTCTGCCATCCTAACAGAGGATGGGTAATATTTCAGTCTCAGAAAAAATTGCAGATAGATCCATCGGAAGCTCATATTAGTCCTGTTCATTAATCCAGTCACCTCTCCTGCAAAGATCAGCATACACTTGTTCACTACAAGATACAGAGCTGTCATTTTGGGGGTGGGTTGGGCGGGTAGTTGTTGTTTAACTGTTCATTTATAACACGGGCAGGCAATTCTGAATCCCAATAAGGCAGTCTGAAAATCTAACTTAGATGCAGTTGCAATTAGGAGAGTGTAGTGTGAAGTAATATGGGGGCAAGTTTGTGCAGATTGATGATTACACTGTGCGCTGTCTGGAGGAAATCACCCCAGTTGTAGAGTCTGTGCATTTATCATTGCTGATGCCAAGTGTGCTGGAATTCAGGGAAAGGGGAGAGGTTGGAATATTTAAGTAGCTAGGCATAAATAGTACACAAAGACTGATACACTTTGGGTCTCTAGATGTAGCCTGTATTTGAAATTGTGATTTAGCTGATTTATAATCAGCACGCAGGGTGGTTAGAGAGGAGAAGTGTGGCAAGGAAGCCTGCCTGCAGGGGAACCCATATTCCTTGTCAATGAAACAGGGCAGACGGATGGCATCTTTGTAAAGAAGATCTCTCTGTCTTGTGCAGTGGCATGCCATGCAGAGAGCCTTAGTTGAGAACCCAGGAGAACTAGCTTTTCTGTGAGCAAGCATGTAGTATCGCTGCGCCATGTGCCTTCAGGAAGTCAAAGATGCCTGGAAACAGAAGTCCTTATCCTGGAGTCTAAATTTCTCTAGGCTGCTGTTTTCTTCTCTAATTACGGGTGCAGCCGAAAGTATCAGACACACCACTGGGAGCTGTTTTTCTTTTTTTAATGAACCGTGTGTAACTCACATTTCTGTTTGTTCTTTTTTTTTTTTATTATTTTCATTTTTTTTTTCTTTTCTGATGGAGCCATGAAAACCTACAAGCCAGTGGCCCTCAGGTTTGCCTTGGAAATACTAAAACCTCAAATGGCTGATTTATGTTTCCAACAATATACTTGCAGGGGATTTTATGAAGCATGATTGAAGCTGTTGCTTGAGAAAGTGGTGTGCAGTTTGACTGGGGAAAGGCAACGATGATGTATTCCCTTTTAAGTAGTCAAAACGTTTTGAACCACAACAGTAGAATGGAAGAAAATGGCCTAAGTGGAAAAGAAAAAAAAAAAAAAAAAGAAAAACAACTTAAGTGGATGCCAATCCCATAATTAGCTAACAAGACCTATTAACTCCAGTCCTTACTTTCAGATCGGTGTCATTGTTCATGGGGATGAGAGGTTTTTATTAAAAATTGAAATAGAAATGTTCTTTTGAAAGCCGTCCATTTCCAATGAATGATTAATGAAAGAAGGTTGTCAACTCTGGACTTAGTTGCCCATGGAAAGGAATTTATAATTACTTAACGTGTGCAATTATTTTTACCTTCTATTTAAGACTCAGTCCCAGGCTCTGCTGTCATAAATCTCTAGTGAGTCTCTCGTTAACAGGGCATGTTCTGTCTTTAAGTCTAATTCCCAATCTGAAATAGGGATGGGCTGCTTCTGAAACTTTCCGGGTGTTTAAAAATCATTTTCATCTCCTTTTAAGAACCATCTAATATGATTAATGCCAGTCTGTTACTGTTGTTCACACATGTTAAAACAGAAACGCTGCTCTACTGAAACCAGCAGGGTTATTCCATTCTCTTTAAAACTGTGTCTACCATACATAGCATCCTTTAGCCTAAAATGTGGGGAAGGGTCCTGTGAGAGTCCCACTCGGTGAGTGAATCTGGACATCTGCTTACATTTATTTTTTCCTAGGCAAATGCTGATAATTGTGCATTAGAGAGGTCTGTACCTTCTGAAGACAGAGCAGACATGTGGATGCCTACTAGCCAAATCCACAAATGCCCACTATGTATAGGCTTTGACATATGGCCTCTCTTGAACCCGTTCTCTGTCCACCCTGATCTAATTCTTTGCCTGCATCCTCTTTCTGTGAGGTTTCTATTGAACTAACTGAATGTCCATCTAACTTAGGGAATATAGGCTCTATAAATTAATATTTCTTTTGTCAGTGAACAGCTCAGAGGATTCCCTCCCCGGCTTGATGCCTGCTGTTCTCGCTTTCATTTCCCAAGCTGAATCGGCGCCCAGTGAGCAGTAGGCACAGTTAGACGGTCCCGAGTGTCAGATGAGTCTCTTCCTTGGCACAGGGGACTGAGGTTCGCTAGGACGTAATATCTTACAGAAGAAGCAATTAAGGGAACAAAAGAACTCCCTTCAGTAAAGGGAAAAGGTCAAGCTTCGTGTAATTTTGTAAATAACATGGCCTTCTTTCACAAATGAGCTGGTTTGTTGTGAGATGGAGAAAGGTGCTATGCAGCCTGAAGCCAGGAACCAGGCTCAACTGTGGAGTTTGTTTTTCACAGGCAAGTGCTGAAGGGGTAGGAAGAATGTTGGGAAAACTCTAGATCTGGTCCTGCTGCTTCTGCTGGCATTTGGCATTGGGGAACTCATTTTAACTTACCTCTTTTTAAGGATCATTGTCTGAATCAGTGCGCCTCTGACCATGTAGGGAAAAGTGTTCAGTTAGGAGGTGAGAGGATCTGCTAAACCCTCATCTTCTTATTAGTGCCATTTCCTTATTTTTATGTATTATGTCATTAATATGTCTCTTGGTATATGGAAAGTCATTCAAACAACATTAGTGGTCATATAGAGGAAATACACACAATTTTCTGGTTTTGCTGAATTCAGAAAATTCTGAGTTTCTTGCATCTTCATATCCTGCCAATTACAGTGAGGCTAAGAGTATTTAAAAGATTATCAATTAGTTTTAATTTTTCAAATTACATGATAAAGGGACACATTAAGGAGCAACTGGCCCTTTTATTAAAAGTAACATTCTGCCATTTAACAGAGTTAAGCTGCCATTAATCGTTCAGCAAACACTACTTCTTGGTGCTACCCACTTAAATATTTTAATGGTTCTTCACTGTTTTAAATTACAGTGGTGCTACTACTAAATAGCTGACAGCATTTTTCTTAGGCACATACATTTACAGTGCCTCTGTCAATTAATCAAGAACCACTAGTTATGTTAGAGATCTATGACATCATGATCATAGACATTCCTAGATGAAAATAACTAAGACGGGTGCTAAAGAATTTTAAGAATCTTTGTCACCCTACATATGACAAGATATCTTTGAAGGACTTTAGGTCGTTTATAGGGTTTTGGCTCAGCACTATTAAATTATTTTACAGGGAAAGGACAAGTCATTGCCTCTGAGAGCATAATGCCCAGGTGGCCAAGAGTCCCTTGACCTTGAAGAAGCAACTAAAATTCATAGAACAGCTATTTGCTCACTGAGAACTTGGACATTAACATATGCCAATGCTTGACCTAGATGCTCAGCCATTAAAGATAGTTGTGATAATGATATGTGTAAAATGTCGAACATATTACACATGATGTTGTTCATGATACTCAACAATCACCATACAGATAAAACATAATAATGTTTAGAATTATCTCACTTATTCAATCATATAAAAATCACAAAATTTCATTTGTAATTAGAAATATTTTATATGTTTAGAGACTCTAGAATGGAACTCTCTCATCATTGACTCTGTTAATTATGACTTATTTATTTATATATTCGTTGTTCCATATACCTCATTAGGCAAATGTATTAGAATTTTATACACTTTTATTTTTTAATGAACAACTGTGTGAGGTTTCACTTAAGGTCATAAGACACATGTATTATTTTTTAATTTGCAGGATGGTGTTGGTAAAAGTTCTTGCTCTTATGAGTTACACTGGAGGGTTAGGGTAGGCACATATTAGGATAAGTGAATTTAGAGGATATCAGATAGAAAAGCAAATGGGTAATTACCAGAGATTTAGTTAGTCCACATGCTTAACTCACTTCACACACAACACCAAACTTCTTTCTTTCTTTCTTTCTTTCTTTCTTTCTTTCTTTCTTTCTTTCTTTCTTTCTTTCTTTCTTTCTTTCTTTCTTTCTTTCTTTATTGGTTTTTTGAGACAGGGTTTCTCTGTGTAGCCCTGGCTGTCCTGGAACTCACTCTGTAGATCAGGCTGGCCTTGAACTCAGAAATCCACTTGCCTCAAACCAAACTTTTATGTAGATTTAAAAACTTAGAGAGTGTGAGAGCCAGAATATTAACCGTTTCAGAATAGGACTTGAATTCACAGCCCTGTGGCTGCCGGCACAAGACCTGAACAAGATCAGGTCAACAGGAGTTCTGACAAGAATTGCTGAGAGATTCATCAACCACAACACTTAACTGAGATGCTAAGGATAGTTGATGGTATCCCAGAGAGGGAGAGCCAGGTTTATTTACGAATGTGGCAATCATTAGGCCAAATGTGTCCTTGACAGTACCCCTACACTCAAAAGCATATTGAATACAATTGATATCAATGACTTGTTTGTTAAGTTAAAAAATATGGAGAAGGGTAAAAAGTTGGAAATGTGAAAATGCAGTCATGAGGGTGTGGCTCAGTTTATAGTGTGCATCCTTACTATTCATGAGACACTTGGTCTGATTCTCAACACTTCAAAAGACAGGCATCAATCTTACACACCATCAGCAGCAGCAACAGCAATATCAGCAACAACAATAACAAGAGCACACAAACACATACAACTCACATGCATGCACAGGGAAACATTGATAAACCTTGGATTGTATATAAGGTGAGTACCTGCTAACTATATTCTTGTTTGAGGTTGTTGTAGTCACATTGTAACTCAATTTTATCAAGACTCTATGGAGATTTTAGTCTTTTTATATTATTATTGATAAAAATTACAATACAGAGCAATAATCTGATTACTTATAGCAATTGTGATCAGTCATTATTTGGAATTAAGTACTTAATCTTTACTTCTGTTTCATGGCATTTACAAAAGAATATTTGTAGATTGAAAAAAAATCAGATGCATGTGAGAAAGCAATAAACCTTCCTGCAAAATGATGTGAAATAGCAAAAGATATCAAGATATCCTATGATTGATTACTCCACAGTCCTAGAGACTCCTTGGCATTCATCCTGTATCTTAGTGAAAATTCCTTGACTCTTCATGGTGAGACTCAGCTGTGACATACTCTACTATCTCCTGTTTCATTCCCCTTCTCATGGTGACTGAAGGCACAGAAACCGTAAATGTCTAGTGTGAAGCTAAGGGATCAATACTTGTACATAAGATACAGCTAAAGCCAAGCCTATGTTCATGAACCTGCATTTTACCTCAGCAGGGCAGAGAGCTTCACCATGCCTAGAGGAAATGAAAGCAATGATAGAGGAGGAGAAGAGACAACACGACCCAATGGTAGGAAAGGATGCAGTTGTCTCAACCACAGGAATCACACAATTCCAAGTATCAAGTTGGGAGATTTATTCAGTTGTCTAATCAATTGGATGGTTTGTAAAGGTCAGTCACAGCATCCAGGATGGGATGATGGAGCAAGAGTAAGTTTGATAGTGAGGTAGACCTTTGGGGCCTGGCTATTGAACAGGAAAGCAACTTGATGACGATGTTTGTAAAGCTGCTGACCCGATACAAATGGACCAAAGAGGGAATTAGTGAATCTACATAGGATTCTCTGAAAGTCTAAATGGATCTTATTATCAAATTTTCATGCAGTTTTTGAGACTGGCCTCTATATTACATAGTCTGTCCTGAAACTTGTTATGTAGAGCCTGCTTGGCCCTGAACTTTCAGAGGTCTCTGACCTCTCTGCCTTCAAAATGCTGAAATTAAAGTCATGAACCACCTGGCCTGGCTGCAAACATAAATCTTTCTTACAAGTTTAATTTGAAAGACTGAGGATAACATTTGAAATGTAAATAAATAAAATATCCAATACAAATAAAGGAGTACTTAAAATATTGAACTTATCTGAGAGAAAAAAATGATAATATTTCAATAAAAATAATGCAATACAATAAAATAGTGTTTGTGGCAATTTCAATTTTTTTCATGATTATCTCTTTAGAAGTATTATTCAGGCACCTAGTTAAAAATTTCAATGACAATTTTTTTTAAAGGGATGATTTTATTTTTCCCCTCAAAGTTATTACTTACCCTTGCTTATTATCTACATTTTATTTATTCATTTAGTTATTTATTAGGGTTTTTAAAACTTATTTTATTAGATATTTTCTTCATTTACATTTCAAATGCTATCCCAAATGTCCCCCTATACCCTCCCCCCACCCTGCTCCCCTGCCCACCCACTCGCAGTTCTTGGCCCCGGCGTTCCCCTGTATGGGGCATATAAAATATATCTTGCTATTGTGTCAGAATTTGTATTTTAATTAATGTTTAGCATATGTTTAAGACACACACACATATGATATTTGGGGAAATTTTTCAAACTTTGCCATGATTTCAGAATTTCCACTTAAATAATTTTCTCCTCTTGTCCATAGCTTTAAAAGCTATTCTTGGGAGAATAGAACAAAAGAAAATTAAAAAAATAATAATACATAACAGAGGACTGGCAGGGAGAGTGGCATTGATTAAAGGGCAGTATAGGTGTGCATGTGTAAATGTCACAGGACAACCTAGTTGACCCTGTAATTAGTATGTGTGAATAATTATAACTGTGGAACACTGGGTTTGAACAAAATGGCCTAGCGGGGAAAGTGATGGATGTTCACGTCCAGAGAAGACTCACATCCACATAAAAACCTGAACACAGTTGTATGCAATTGGCATCTCTGTAGGGTTTCGAGGTCAGGTGTAGGCGCTGAGTGTTAACTCTCAGCAGCTTAGCCAAAATCAGGAGCCTACAGGTTCACTGAGGTGCTCTTAGAAAAAAAAAAAAAAAAGAATAAATAAGTGGAGATCGCCACTCAACCTAGATCATTGTATCACATATAACATTGTATATCCGTGTACCTATACATTTGTGCGCAAACACACACATGAGTAGGTATGTACACATACTTGGCATCACAGTCACAAACACTCACATATATATAAATATTTATTTCTATATAAATATATAGAAAACTAAGACCTCACATGACACACAAAGACTTTTGGTACTGCACACACACGGCTGAAAATATTTCCATTAGTGTCCAAGGGAAATTAAAGGGAATAATATTTTGAGTGCCAATTTTATGCTGTATAACTGCGGTGAGCACTTGACTCATTACTTCATTTATTCCTGATTAAATCATATTTCATAGATGATGTACCTGCGATTGAGAGTGACTGATTTGTGTAGAGCTTTTAAGTGTGTTCTCTGGACTGCCATCCCAAATTTATAGTCAACGATCATTAAACACATTCAAGCTATATTTCAGTGCTTCTGCTCCAGTATATGTGTATATATATATATATATATATATATATATATATATATATATATATATAATTATATCACATCTATCATAACTCACAGAAGGTAAATAGTGAAATAATCCACCATAGTGAAGAAAAGGTGTTGATTGATATAGTATTTTCTCCAACTCTTTAGTTTTTAAATGGCCAAGAGCAAGCTTTCTTGTAAACACAAAAACTACAGCAATGCCTGAAGAGAAATTCAAATGAAGGAAATCTACTGATGCACATTCTTCCACTGTAAGTGGTGGATTGTGTTGGGGATCTACAAAACTATTACCACTAATATTTGTCTCTGCTAAGGTAAAATGGCAGCTGAAGGACCTTTGAAATCACATTGCCCTGGGCAAAATGCTGCTTATTTACTTCATTCTTTTCATTTTTTTAAAATGGTTTCAGTTCCTGATGAATGCTCTCCATGCCTTGAATCTTGACTTAAATATCTGCAGAAACTGGGTGCAAATACCAGTAGAAATTACACTAATATAGCTTGTAGTTAACACTGTTATGTAAAACACATTCCCTATCTAATGTCATCATTATGATTGTGGTCCTCTTGCTATGGCTAGGCCACAGATTTCTGAGAATTTTGAATGTTTTCCTCTTATTGTATTTCCATAAGATTTGACATTATAATTTCTTATTTTTATAGTAAACCAGGTCTCTTGGGATTGAGAATATGCAAGTATAATATTAAAGGCACATCTCTACATGCCAGCTGTACAGATGAGATTTGCTTGAGACACATCGTATAATGTTGATAGGTTTCCTACACCAAAATAAGTACATCTGCATATTGTTTTATGAGAGAGAGAGAGAGAGAGAGAGAGAGAGAGAGAGAGAGAGAGAGAGAGAGAGAACACGCATGAGTATGTGCATGGGCGTGCATGCATGTGTGCTTGTGCATGTGTGAGTTTGAGGTGAGGTTGGGTATTGAAACTCCAGGGAAGCACGCGACCATAGAGGAGCTGGAATCTTCATCCCCTGTAAATTAAAGCACCCTGTCCATTATAGGAAAATGTATAATATTTTTAGTACAGAACTATCTTATCATTTTTGCATTTACAGTTTTTCTTCATCTATAGATTTCTGTAGATTAACGTACTGAGCATACTACTCACGCAGAAAAATTTCATCTTTGCCTTCTAACAGCAAAATCACGACTTTGTGTTGTGCATACGTCGCTACACACAAGGAACATGAACAAAGAGGGTGGTACAAATGCCTTCTTACACAACGCATCATTCTTTGTTGTGTATGAGAAGCATGTGAAGACCGGGTCATATAAAGATTGTAGGAAACAGCCTTTTTTAGAAATACCTTCCAGTATTTGCAAGCTGTTACCTTCCTCTCTGTAAATTCAGACATATTGAAATTAAACAATGTGTCAACTCTTTGAAATGGGAGTTTTTCTCATAACCCGTCACAAAATAATATATATTAATATATGTATATAAATGTATGTATATATGTGTAAATATATGTAAATGCATATTTGTGTGTGCTTATAAGATTATATATATATATATATATATATATATATATATATATCAGATACAAGATTCTATCAATCACTGAAAGTTAAGTAAAACTCAGTGTATTTGAATGTATAGCGTGTGCACTATGAGACATACTACTAAACAAGAGACTCTAGAGTCAATGTGAATTTACCAGTTTCAAGAGCAACATTTACCCTGAAAATTAGTGTGACCAAATTAGAATGAAGTACACAGTAACTTAAAGACATAAAGTTACTTATTCTAAAAGAAATACTTAAAATTGATATAGATCTTTCACCTTATATAGACAATGGCTTTTAAATATATTTATGCCTTTACCTCAATGTTTGTTTGAACAATGTGAATTAGGGAGTTATTTAAATAACTTCTCATTGTGCATACATTTGTGTTCTATGGTTCTTACATTACCCTTTAGGCTGATTCCCTGGATGCTAGGGGTGCTAATTAGTGCCCGACTCCTCATGCCATCTATTATGGGCATTTAACTTAGAATGGTTATTCTCACATTTATGTGCTTTCTACACCCTTCTTCGCTCGAATTCCTTGTATGCTGGGATTTGAGCTGAAGACAGTTGTCCTGAATTCCCAGATTTAAAATCTGTGCCTGTGTGGCTTGTTCATTCTATACTTTTTTAAAAACCATTTAACCCTCAGAATTTTACATTTCTTTATCACTTAGCTTTAACCCCATACCACTGAGAATATCATTCATTCTTCTATCATGTGTAAACTAATTACTACCTACTTGTTACTCCTCAAAATTGCAACATTCTTGAATCCAGCTCATCAGATATTTCACATTTCATCACTGTCTTCTCTGAGAACACCACAAATGCAAGCAAGCCTTCCAATTCTGGCTTCTCTTCCTATGTGATATATTTGATTAGAGACTTCATTGTAAATCAGTATGAGTTTTCTTGGAAAAGCAATGGATGTTTACCAAATAAATGCTGAGTGAATATTTACATCTTAACTAGAAAAGAGCAAACCAAAGTGTCAGGTTTATTTTAAAATATATTTGATCCTGGGTTTGGGTAAAGGTTCAGTTTATTAGGAATATATTTGTTGGCCTTGGTATTTATTTCAAGTGTTTAGTATATGTCGGGTCCATGAATGTGGCAAACCATGTACTTCACATAAATTAGGAGTGATTATTTAATTTATAAGGAGTAGCATAGTTGTCCTACTCTACTACTGATCTTACTTTTTCACAAAAAAGTAATTTGACTGTCAATAAAAAGTTCATTAATTATAAAAAAGTTAACATTTAAATCCCTATATATGTAAACCACTGGAGATAGTAATGGAGTTTAGATTTCAGATCTGTCTCTGTCTCTTTTTGTCTCTCTGACTCCCTAACATATTTCTAAAGTACATACATATAGGGATCTATGTAGAAAGGAAATACAAAAGAAATTAAAATAACCTAGAACAATAGATTTAATTTGCGATACTACAATAAACACAAATATTGTCACCAAGATATGTCTAATATTTCAATGGAGCCACTCCTTAAACTTAACACAATCTTGGAGGATGATTAAGCATTGCTCATGTATTTAATGGTCATGGCAAAGCTACTCTAAATTGTACCTATAGGAAGAAAAAAAAATACAGTTAAATGTTTACCCTGGTTTTTCTAGGCTCTTTGATTATTTTAATGAAGTTAATTTTTCATCTGAAATCTTCTTTTGCCTGGTAGCCACATTTATTTTACCCCTCTTTGATGACTTTCTGAAGGCATTTTCAAGGACTACCTCCAGAGATGAAAGCATTTAACTGAACAGAGTGCATTTTGCAATACCTCAGAGTACCTTACAGAACAATCATTTATCTGCTCACCCTTTCTTTCTCATGTACCTTTCTGGGGGTATTTTTCTTTTAACTTCAAATACAACTTTCAATTAGTGATTAAGTAGTCCTGCTGATTCACCCATTCCATTCTCATTTCTTCCTCAGATTGTATCTAATTCATAATCATTGCAATTATTAATCTAGATGAGTCATTTCATTTCAAAGCCCCCTCAAAGGTCGAACGGGAACACATCCAACATCTCCAGGGATGGGAGATGGCTTGTGCTTTAAAAAAAAGAAACTCAAGAACTTATGCAATGACTTTATGTCCCCTTCCCTGGCTTATGCACGCCTTAATTGCCATATCCAAAATGGTTATTAAATGTCCAACTTCAGTATTCTACTTTCTTTAGTACAAGATGGGCTGGAACAGAATTCTGAGCATTATGCAACCCTCTAAGAGGCTAATGTTAATCTTACATTGTAGTGAAATATTTTATCAAAAATGCTCTTCTTCTGAGCAGCTAGTAATGAACGACTTCTATGGGCAGAGTATGCCTCATTTAAGCTAGGACAATTAAAGTAGTAAATATGGCATATGAATGGAAATAAGCATTTATGAGCTGTCATCTTTTTCTTATGTCTTCCTATTCATCTCTCTTTTACCTGCCCCACCCTGCCTCCTGTTGGAGGCCTCTGTTTTTCGAATGATGCATATTGATGTCAATGTGTACCAGGAGAAGTTTAGTTTTTAAAAGCGCTAATTAAGACGACCCAACATATCTCTTCTCTAAGCAGAGTGCATGCAGGGAGCTGGAGTCGAAAGAAAAGTAAGACTGGCAGTGATGGCACACGCCTTTAATCCCAGCATTTGGGAGGAAGAGACAGGCGGATTTCTGAGTTCAAGGCCAGCCTGGTCTACAGAGTGAGTTCCATGACAGCCAGGGCTATACAGAGAAACCCCTGTCTCGAAAAAAAAAAAGAAAAAAAAGAAAAAAAAAGAAAGAAAGTAAGAGAAAGAAAGAAAGAAAGAAAGAAAGAAAGAAAGAAAGAAAGAAAGAAAGAAAGAAAGAAAGAAAGAAAGAAAGAAAGAAAGAAAGAAANAGAAAGAAAGAAAGAAAGAAAGAAAGAAAGAAAGAAAGAAAGAAAGAAAGAAAGAAAGAAAGAAAGAAAGAAAGAAAGAAAGAAAGAAAGAAAAGTAAATACTTAGAGAAAAGACCGGGTTTGTTTCAAGGAACAAAGAAAAATTTGTCCATCACCTAAAAGGGAATGGAATGTGAGTGACTGCTCACACAAAATTTGATCTGGCATCATTACCTACATGGATGTGTATCGGAAATGTCCAGAAAAACACAGAATGGGTAGATATGTCGTTGCTTTCTCTGCGAACACAATATTTATAAATATTTGTTGAACTAATTAAATGAAGGAGAATAATTCTAATACCTCCACAGCAGGTTTTCCTATGAATTAGTTTACTTTTTTATTATTAATCATTTTATTTATTTACATTTCAAATGTTATCCCCCTTCTGGATCCCCCCTCTGCTAACCCCCCATCTCCATTCCCATTCCTTTTGTCTGTAAGAGGATGCTCACCAACTCCTGTCTCACCACTCTAGCATCCCCCTTCTCTGGGGCATGGAGCCTCCACAGGACCAAGCGCCTCCCCTCCCACTAATGCCAGATCAGGCAGTCCTCTGCTACATATGTAGCAGGAGCCATGTATACCCTTTGGTTAGAGATTTAGGCCCTGGGAGCTCTTAGAGGTCCAGTTAATTGATACTGTTGTTCTTCCTATGGCATTGCAATCCCCTTCAGGTCTTTCAGCCCATTCCTTAATTCTTATTTTTTATTACTCAATCTTGTGCAGGTTTTTTGTTTTTAACAAGTGATAAATGACATTACACAGAATGGTATGTAGCATATGATAGGATGAAGAATGGTTGTTGCACTTATTCAAGATTATCGTGTGGAGAAGTAGTCTGTCTTTGATCAGACTAAGCAAGTGCCAGAAACAGTTGCACTTCCTGGTTCTTTCCTTATTTTTCAACCACATCTTTTCAGTTCTAGCCCTAGAAAGTTAACAGCGACAAAATCACATGTATTTGTAGAGAACAAAGTGGTGTTTTGATGTACTGTGATATTATTAGCCAAGCAAATGAAAATATTTTAATAATTATCGTTTAGTGCAGAGAACATGTGAGGTATGATTTCTTAACAGGTTTGGAGTATGCCACACGTTATTATTAGCCATAGCAAGAATTCTACACATCAATTTCTAGAAATTGTTTAAATTATCTTAATGTAGCTGTATACTTTTAATCTTCCTCATGTCTCTCCCTTATCTTCTGCCAACTAGTGTTCTATTGTTTGCTTTCCTGAGTTTAATACTAACTTTTGCCAGAAGTTGTAGTAATATTTGCCTTTCTATGCTTGGATAATTTTACATATTGTGATGTTCTATGGGTCCATTTACATTTCTTCATATAACAGTATTTCCTTTTTAAAATTTGAGCTTATTAGTATTACATTTTGTGTGCATGTCTCATACAATTTAGCCATATGTCCTTGGGTATATAGTCGGCATTGTAAATAATGATCCAGTGAACATGGTGTGCAGGCACTTCTGTGAGATGCAGATTTCATTTCATTCCATTATATTTCAAAAGAGAACCACTGGGTCATGTGAGCCTAAACCATATGCAAGGCGGCAAGCATAGATAAACAGAGTTCTGTGAAACTAAAAAAAAAAAAATAAAATAAAATAAAACAGTCAAATATCAGCACCAACAAAGTCAATCACCAGGAAAATTGTTATTAACCTAAAACACAAGGGGAGTATTTACAAAATGTACTTTTGCTAAGTGACCAAGAAGTAGATGAAAACAATCTCCATATTATTGTTCAGCAGGGATTAAATTTATAATGCTTTGTGGTAGATAGAATACATTTTAACAAAAGAAAAAATCAAAGTGTCAATGAAGATAGGTTGAGCAGGAATCCATAGGTGGGAGGAATGTGAACTAGTACAGACACTACAAATCACAGCACAAAGGTAATAAAAACAAATAGATCCATATTATTACCAAGGCATTTTTTTTCGGTTGGGGGGCTTGGGTTTGGTGACTGATCATTGGGTAAAGAAGGACAGATTTTAATGACTTACAAAGGGAATTTTCATGGAGGATCAATCACATTTTCTGATAGTGGAGTGTGGTTTATGGTATCTTTATGGTGGGAGAGCTAAGTGAGTAGGCTGCTAGTGTAATTCATTAAGGACTATGCCATATAAATATTTAAATATGTTACTTATTCAAATGGCTTTTCTTATTGTGAAACACTGGAATTATTAATAATTAAACAGGTCATCATTGTGTGGTTGACTTAGAGAATACTTTCACAATGAAATAACATCAGTTTGAGGATGCTTTTAGGAGCAAGTAAAAGAAGCACTATTAAGAATGCATCAAAATAGGAGTCTACTCTTGCTTTAATAGGCCATATAGAGGCAGTTTGCAAAGCACATTTCTGATTAGAGTTTGAACTTTTTCTCTTGAATGGAACATTTAGCTCCAGAACTACATGGCATTGTATGCAGTCATTCTCAAATGGAAATAAATGATTGTTAAATGGCTTTTGTAGATATGAACACCTATGTACGCTGTGCTGTGGATTCACCTCACTTCTCATTGGTAGAACCACTTCATATGATTAGCCACAGGTGAATCAGAATTGAGAAGAAATACATTACTATAATAGCTCCTGGTTAAAATTAATATTTCCTGATAATGACAAGGAGTCTTGCCTCACTTGAAGCTTGAAAAATTACAGAGAAACCCTGTCTCGAAAAACAAAACAAAAAAAAAAAAGAAGAAGCTTGAAAAATGACCACTTAAACTCATTGTCTACCTAGTATGAAAGAATGAAGAGGTCAAAAAAGTGTGAAATTGGTTGTCATATGTGTTGGCTAACATGTGTTTTAGAGGGTATTTTGTAAAAAAAAATAAAAATAAAAAGTTTCTTTTTAAAATTATTATATATTTTATTTATATACATTTCAAATGTTATCCACTTTCCCAGTCTCCCTCCAGAAAAGCCCTATCCCATCCTCCTTCCTCCTGTTTCTATGAGAGTGTCCCCCCACCCTTCACAGGACCAAGGGCCTCTCCTCCCATTGATGCCAGATAAGGCCTTCCTCTGCTCCATAGGCAGCTGGAGCCATGGGTCTCACAGTTTCTAAGGCCAACTTTTATAAAGTACTTGCAGTGTTTATTAGCTCTCTATATGTGACCTTTTATTATTCCCCAAATATAGTTTGGATGTGTACTCTGCTTTATACATGAGTAAACAAAGAGATTTTGAGGTCAATCGACTCAACAACTCCTGTAGGTGCTTGTTGTCCAAGCTGGAATTGAACCTTAGATGGTTGGCAGAATGTGGCCTTCTTGGTGCTGCGTTAGCAGGGGAATAGATAGTTGATGGTTCAAATGGATTGTTGAAGTCTGAAGCAAGGACTCATCATCTCCTTTGTGAGTCAGACAGTGCTCACTGAAGCAAGCTATTAGCATGAACTTATTTAAAATATATATCTGTATGTAGCTTTCAAAAATTGATAACTGAACTAAGTAAGAGATAAAGTAAGAATTTTTCCTAAGTGATGCAGTGTGAAGTGGCTACATTTTTCTGTGAGTATAGGATTGCTTTTACTCTGCAGAGTTGGGGATCTTCTAACATTTGACTCCAGTCAATGCAAAAACATACAAGAATAGTTCTCGAATAATTAAACTGTATGAACTCAAAGAGCACATCAGAACATGGAGACATAAAAGGGAGCTAAAATATTTGAAACAAATGTTTGTCATCATTATTTTATATGATTCCAGACAGGAGGACTCAATGAAAAAACTAAGTTAAAAAACTAAGTTACTTAATTTTAGATATGCAATAGTTGAATAAATGAGAGACTTGGAAACCTACGTGTTCTTCATAGGGAAAGCTAAAACTAAAAATTAGTATTGATTTTAAAACTGACTGCTAAGATAGGGGAAATACAGAGATGTGTATAAGCATGTGAACACACTGATCAGATTTCTAATTTAATGTTTAGATAGGGATGCAAGCTGCATCCACTCCTCATCTCCATCACAGGGTATTTATGTAAAGATATGTATGTCTGTATGTACAAACATATGTACGCATGTATGTATAAATGTATGTATGTATGTATGTATGTATGTATGTATGTATGTATGTTTTTCTCCCTATAACAGATCAGCAAACTAAAGGGCAATCAAAGTTAATGCTGAGGCATTTGGTGCACAAAAGCACATGCACTGTGATTTTTCATCTCATAATCTACTCAGGTTATTTCTGTGACGGGTATTCTTCACCAACCGTATATTTTCCAATTAACCAACTATGATAAATTTTGTATAAAACACATATCATTTTATATAAAAATATATGTTTGAATAGGTGTGGTTGTAAATATGTTGAGGTATAAATGTACAGGCATATGTATTATTTCTAAATATAGCTATACATACATTATGTGTATAACTTTGAATATTGTCATTCAGTACCATGTAAAATATTTGCTGGTTTATTTCATTTAAAAGTGAATATTTTTTGATATTTTTAACATCTAAGAAGAAACTATATTTCGGTATAGTTATACTTCACACTTTCTGCAGCCGTAACCTAGTTAGACAATGTTTAGTTCTTCAAGATTACTTGTCTTTGTTTCCTGAGATGAGCAACTGAACAGCTCTACTTCCTTATTTTTAAAAGAAACTGCAGGCACACAACTGTTCATAATTAATGATATTTTCTAGCAAAACCTACTGTGTGAATATAAACAAAATCAGCATTGCCGCACTAGTACCCTGGTTCCAATTTAAGGACTGTGATCAAACTATGTGTACAAACGTGAACCCTACATTTCATTTCCTTCACTTGTCATTGAAGAGATGAAGGCAGCTACATCATGGACATCATCTCTCATCCTTTTCATTGCTATGCTCAGTGGGTACCACATCCTCTCTCAGAGCTGATGAAAAGTCACGTTTCTCATTTTTGTGGTATCATCATGAGGATGAAATCATGATACTGGAGCCATGCATTGTTTGCTATCACAATGTGGATCCTTTGGTCTCCTCTGGGAATTTCTAAACAGATAATCACTTCTGTTTCTGATGACACAAATCAAATTTATTTGCATAAAGTGCTTCTGTAAGTTCTGTTGATTATTTTTATTATATAAACCATTCCTATTTTGCAAGCATACAAGACAAATAAGTGGATTTGCATCAGGGAATGTTCACATTGGGCAGCTCCTATCAACTTTATCATTGTGTGGTTATAGTTTCATGGAAATTAAAGGGTTTTATAAAGGGGTTTTCCTTTATTTTCAGCAGCGTTGAGCAGCTTCTTTTTTTCATCTCTTATTTTTTTATTACTTTTGAGCAGCCTCTTTTAAAACTACCTCTTTGATTTTCCGTTTACTCTTCATGGTTTGGTCAGAGTGAGTGGTCATATTTTTTTTTTCTAAAATGTTCAGTATTCACATCATGTAGCCGACCACTAAAGCATTTTGGCTTAGTGGTTGATACCAAACTGACTAAGGTCTTCACATGATACTTCCAGACACCAAGGACAATGACTGTTTAGTGTCAGTCTGAAACATTTTTCGGGGCACAAGTTTATATGTATGTGTGTGTGCATGTGTGACTATATGTATGTATATGTATGTGTGTGCAAGCATGTACATGTGAGTATATATATATATATATATATATATATATATATACACACACACACACCACACATATATATGTGTGTGAGAATATGTGTGTATATGTATACATGTGCATGTGAATATAGGAGTTTATGTGTATCTGTGTTTGTGAGAGTATGTGTGTGCAAGTGTGTGCATGTGTATATATGTGTGCATATGAATGAGTATATGTGCGTTTATACATATGTATGGGTGTGTGAGTGTATGTATGTATATATGTATGCATGTGTATATGTGTGCTTGTGCATTTGAGTGTATGTTAGTGTGTGTGTGTGTGTTTGTATGTTTCTGTGTGTGCATATGTTAGAAATTGAATTCTATTATGAAAATAGTGGCTTCTTCAAATGTGACTATTTTGCTTCCAATCCTGTTACATGCTCGTGAATCTTAGATTTCTTTTCATATTAATATGGCTAATATATTTTCTTCTTTATTTTATTTAAAAGTCCTACGTTTTATAATTATACCTGCATTTTATGCCATGAAAATGCCTTTTGACTTTCTAAGCCTGTGGCAGAGATTGCATAAGCAGTTAAAAAGAAAACAACTGAAATTTGGCAGCTTCACATTCAAATTCGGGTCATTCAATTTCTCTCCTGCTTCTTCCTTCTCTCTCCCTCTCCTTCCAGATCCCCCTCTCCTTGAATTCATGAGCTGGCAATCTTTTCACTTCAGCCTCCAAGGAGCTAGGATTACAAGCATAATCCTCAGCGCTTGGTTTACCTGGGGTCTTCTAGAAGCTTATCTTCTTTGCTGTTTTTTTTTTTTTTTTTTTTTCTGTACCATTCTCCATTCTTAGCTTCTATGTAGATACCGATGCTTCCTGGGCTTTGGTAGAGCCCATACTCTGGCATTCTGCATGCTCGCATTTTGCAGCATAATCCAGACACAGTGATTTCCACTTTAACTCCAAATGAATCCACCTTCACAACCTGGCTGCTGGTGCCACACAGTAGATATGGTACTTGTATTTTCTGGTTCAAAATCCTCCTGACTCACCTACCAGTCTTTTATAGAATAATTAAATGCTAATGAAAGTATAAAGATTTCTAGGGTCATGACTGAGTTAGGTTCTTTGTGGGGAAGATGTTTTTTCTCGTTAGTAGGCTCTGAGCTTTCTATAATCATGGGTGAAAAGCAGACAAAAGTCCAGGTTTCCTTCAGATCATTCAGTGATAACTGTCATCCAGCTCTGGTTACAAGGAAGGTGAGTAGGCTGCCAGTGGAGGACCTTAAGGTGCAAGAAAAGTCAATGATCTGCCAAGAAGCATGTAACTCCATAAAATCTAAGACTGCATGTGAGAAGTAGAAAATAGAATGGTGGAGAAAATTCAAGCAGCTACATATTTTTGCCAAAATTATACCAAATTCTGAGTTTTCTAAGGAAAAGAAATCAAGTAAGCTTATGATTTTTATTATCAAGGATAGATATAATACTATCAATTTTTAATACACAGGAAAATAATTTATCTTGTGATTCCTCATGTAAGATAATGATGGTCAGTTTCTTAGAAGACAGCTCCCATACTGGTTTTATCAATAAATCTCAGAAACCACTTATAGTAATTTTTCCTTACCTAACTATACTTAAAAAAGCATGGAACAAATAACAAATTTTATTTGTCTAGGATATGATTTACTCAAATATAATTATGTGCAATATATGGCAGACACAAAGACTAACATTTACTGTTTAGTTTGTATATGTTGACCATGTTAGTGGTGAAGAATGTGTTAAAATATGAAATGATGGATAATTTTGGAAAGTTTAGAATTCATTCCTCGAGGATTTTGACTGGTATTTCATAATCCATTCCTTTTGTCAAGCTAAGCTGTGTTTAGGTATGGATTCACTTTCTAACAGGATTTTTCTACCAGGCATCAGTAATAACATTCTTATTTCTAAAGCAGTTATTCAAAGAATATTTGATATTTCTGTGTAAGTAACAAAATGTGATAGCAGCCCATGTGTAGTATTGATGCACCCAGAGGACCAAGAATTTGATTGACAACACAGTGGAAATGAGTCTCTGAGAACTGAAAATGAATTTATGTTCTGCTTCCCACACCTCAGCATCTCGAAGATCCCGCTGCTGATATGTTCAGACGCATAGCTTTTGATCCTGCCTTTTACCCTGGGGCCCAGGGGAGAGCTAGGTTTTGTGTTTTCCAGCAGCATCCGGAATAGCCAGGGATAATTGAATTACTTTTATAAAACAAGGATTGGCCATACATTTCAATACAATATCCTGAATAAAATAAATACCCTTAAAGGGATAAGTGAGTTATTTACTTAGAGCTAGTGAATAGTATCGCTTAGTATGCAATGAACATTTTTAATTAGAACAAAATAAAATTGAATAAATTTTTGTTACGGAAACATATTTTCTGACAAAATGAAATTCTTTCAAACATTTTAAGGGTATTATTTTTGTGGTTGCCTTTCATTATAATAGGCTGGGTTTTAAATATGCTTCAACACACTGGAACTGTTATGCCACTCTGTTTAAGAATGTACCCTAAAGAAAGGTCTGCTACTGTTTATAGTTTTCTGTGAAGAAAAATTTGCATTCTCAGTTTTAATTTTTATGCTTTCTTATATTTTTATTTTTATATATCTCAGGCTGGTCTTGAGTGTGTTATACAGCCAAGGTTGTACCAGGACTGTGAATCTGCCTGCTTACAATACCCAGGGTGTAGAGACTCCAGACATATATCAACACACTTACCCTTTCTATCATTTGAAATGGTAGAATAACTGTCAGGATGAGTATTTACATCATGCTGGGGGGTTACTATTTTACTAGAAATTGAAGCAAGATATTTTACTTAAGGATTAATCTTTTCTTTAAAAAATGTCACGTAAAGCAGAGATTCTCGTTAAAACCTGTCGGAGGTAGCTGTCAGTCTCTTCTGGATAGGAACAACGAAGTTGGTGGTTGGAAGAAGGTAATGAACCCAGAGTGTTGGATAGAGGAGCTACTGTGCAATGCTGTGAGAACATGGACTGGGAGAACAAGTGATTCATAAAACCCCTCCAGGGCTGTTAGGTGCTCCCCGACACTGTTGACTACATTAATAGTGCCATTGATCAAATTATTTAAAAGCAGTTCAAGAGTGTTCACAATGTGTTGATTGAACCTGGAAACAATCAGAAGTCAGGTAGAGATTGACCAAGACCTTCCTCTATCTAGGGTCATTTAAAATGATAAAGCTAAGAAGTCAGTGTTCTGAGTAGATAGAGAGCTAGAACAGGCCTTGGCACCGGGGATCAGTTAAACCTACTTCTCATAGTAGGAGAAGAAAACAGTTTCGCTGACTTTACACCAAAGCAGGTGCTGATGGTCTTCCACTAACACCGTGTGAGACATGCTGACAGCCCAGAGACTAGAAAAAGGAAAAGAGGAGTTAGAGAAATTGTAAAAATATTTTAAAATTTGAGTTGAAGCAATAGGAATTGAACAAATTTTCATAGACTCAAGATGTTTACAAAAATTTTCTTTTACAGTACAGTTGAAAAATGATGCTCAGTATCTATTTTAGGCTTAGTTCCTCTTCATTAACTTAGTGATTACCTCACAATTTCAGTTTTTCAAAACTATGTACTGAGTTAGGGGTTTTGGTTCTTATCAAGTTCCAGTCTCCCAAATGAAAGCATCTTATTGAACAAATACTACTAAAACCATAATCTAATTCAAAAATTTATGTTGTGTGAAACATATTTGCTTCTAAGTCTCTTTAATGAGGCCTAACCAGCTCTTTGGAGGGAAAAGTCAACTGTTGTGATTCCCATTTTATATAGAGATCTTCACTCTGAATGCATCGGGGTCATATTTGTGGTCACTTTGTTGTTCTTGTTGTACTTAATCTTCCTAGCATCTCATCGTCATTGCCAGAAACCTTTGGTGTGCAGCCTGCATATAAAAACAGAGCTAACTGCAGTGCACACTACCTTACCTGAATTAAAATGAGGCAGTGCAGAACTACATGTGCATCTCAGTGAAATCCAGAAGTGAGTTGGGATGCAAAATGCCCAAGTGGTCTTCTGATTTTCATAAGCTATTTTATATTTTATTTTATTTTATGTAATTTATCTACACTATTCTGTAATTATATTAAAATTCCATTTGTATACAAGTCTATGTTTCTGTACTTTTAAAAACTCTAGAGGTAAATAAAACAAGTGTGGCAAGGTGCTCAAGAGTAAAATAATGAAAATTAAATCCACTACCATCTCCGATATATAACCCAGATATTTTTTAAATATAAGAGCATTTAAAATAACTTTTGTAGCCAGGTGTGGTGGCACCTGCCTTTAATCCCAGCACTTGGGAGGCAGAGGCAGGTGGATTTCTGATTTCGAGGCCAGCCTGGTCTACANAGTGAGTTCCAAGACAGCCAGGGCTATACAGAGAAACCCTGTCTCGAAAAACTGAAAAAATAAATAAATAAATAAATAAAAGTAAATTAACTTTTGTAGTAAAATTTTGTTGGAAATCCCCCTAATTTCTGTAACTATATTCATGATGATGTAGCTGAATATCAGACCGACTGAAAGGCATTTTTCCAGTTACAATGGAAATCATAAAATGAAAGAGCCTGTCCATCAAGTTGATGTTATCACTTAGTCAGAAATCTACAATGTCTATTTCAAAATAGCACAAAGTATTGTCCACTGTGATAGGGTTTTTTATACCATTATTTACGGGCTTGTTTCTTCTCTCTTTCTTTCTGCATCAGCCCACACCTTAATTCTTTAATTCTTCGGATGAAATCTGTGACAGTGGTCAAGGTGGATTCCGACTTAGCCACAAGCCTTTAATGCAGCTAGGAGAACAGTAGATCCTTTGTGATGTAAAATTCTTTGTTGTCATATTGCCAATGTGTGCTTTGTGCCTGGAATGCAAAGTGGTTTTAATCCATACATCCTTTTTTTTCTAAGCTGGGATGCCTGCCAAGTCTGTGTCTGTGATTAACATTTGAGGTTGTCAGCTTGAGACAAATGTAGAGACTCAGAACCTAGGACAGGGAACCTGTAGGTAATATATGTTCAGCAATAGTATTAGCTTTGGGAACTGTAATATATAATTGCCATCATAAGCCAATCCTTTCCAGGAGGTTGCTTGGATACTTGGTTGCTTTAAACTGCCCCAGGCTTGCTTTTATTTACTTTATTGATTGATTGATTGATTGATTATAATTAATATCTCTTGTTAAAATAATATTACATAAACATAATAGTTGCATAGGTAAGGGAACCCTCCCCATTGTCTAAAGTGCCCCTTGTGCTGGCTAAATGGCTCAGAGTTTGGAAGCTCATGTGGCTTTTGTAGAACACCCTGCTTTGGGGTCCAGCACATACATGATAAGTCACAAGCCTATGTAAATCAGCCTCCTGGGGGGCCTCACGCCCCCTCTAATATCTCCAGGCAAGAGGCATGAAAGTAGAACACATGTACACATAACTACAAGAAAAAACGCTCACCTGTGGAACAAAGTGAGCAAATCTGATAAAAAGTAAACTTTAAATCTGATTAAACTTAATTTTTGAATTACAGGTTAATATTTTATCAGAAGTATAATTTGTAGGTCACACACTATTTCTTGGAAATAGTTTCTGGGTTCAAATCAAGAATTGATATAATGTATTTGGGTTTTCACATTTTCACTATATCAATATGTTATCGACATATTTGTGAGGGTGTACAGACCATAAGAGCAGAATAGGGAATTAAAGAAATATAAATTACTCACTACTACCATCTGTAAATGGATTATATTAGATATATTAAACAGGCAAATCTGGGAAAATATTTGCATTCTAGACATGACTAATTCACATTTCTGCTCTCAGAAATGTGAATTAATTGTCTAATGCTATACAACTGATCCATAGGGAACATGGACTTAGAAAGCAACCCTTGCTTAATTTTCAAAATCCATTCCTGGTGATCTTCCACCTTCATCTTTGGCTACCTTAAACGAACTTTCCCTATCACGGGCATTGTGATGGAAAGAGGGATTTATGTTGATTACTTGGGAAAAGATCATTAAAAATACACCCATGTCTATTGAGTACTTATTATGCCTGATGGCGTGCTACATATTTGACATGTATTATCTTCCTTGAGCCTAAGAATATCTTCTAATTATTATTGTTGACAGAGTTTATTGATAGTGAAGGGAATGCTCAGAAAGCTAAATTTACTTTTCTGGTTTTAGGACAATGGAGCTTGAGTATAAAGGGCATGATTTTGATCACGATTATATTTGCTTCTTTTTTAATCTAATATCTTTCATCAAATATATGATGATCATGTTTCCACTCCACCAACTTCACCCAGATGATAGTCCCATCTCCACTTACCAATTTTATTTTCCTTCTCTCTCTCTCTCTCTCTCTCTCTCTCTCTCAAATAAAACCTTACTAAAACAAAAGCTTGAAGTAGAAACAAACAAACAACAGTAAAATAAAAAATCTACTAAAACATAAAACAACAACAACAACAAAAACCCTAAAAAGCACAAATAAATATCAGACCATTATGTCCATTTTGTGTTGGCAAATCTCTTGGGCACAAGGCCTGCTATGGAGTGTGGTTTATGACACTCCACTGGAGAATCCTGACTTTCTTTTTCCCAGTAGGTATGAATTACAAATTTCTTCTTGGCTTTCCAGTGCTGTGGCTTTGTCTGCCCAGGACCTGTAGAGGTCTTGCTCATGCTGCCTCAGTATCTGTGAGTTCATACATGTCCCAGTCCTGTTGTGGAAGTCCCTAACACCGCTGGCTATTGCATTGTCCTATCTCTTCTTCAAGGTAAATTCCTGAACTTTGAAGGGAGAGGTTTGAGGAAAACACGTCTTTGCACTGACCATTCTAAAGTCTCTGCCCATTGACCCTGTTGTAGGTTTCTCTGTTACTCCCCATCTTTAAAAGAAGAAGCTTCTCTGATGATTGAAGAGGCAGGCACTAAGTGAAACCCATTGGACTAAGACAATATGTCATTAGGAGTGATTTCATTGCTATGATTTTTTTTTAATCAAAATAATAGGAATAGGTACCCCCTAGACTCATGACTGATGTTAGGTCCTGCTTACTTTAGTAATATCGGGTATGGTTTCTATCATATGGAGTGGGCCTTAGATCCAACAAAAACGTGGTTGGTTATTTGCATAGCATTTATGCCATTACTGCACTACTGTAATTTGGAGGCAGATTGTGGTCGTATGTCTAAAGATGTTAGTAATGATTGATTTATGTGTACTGCTCTAGCGGTGGTGGAGCCTGTGAGAAAGGAGCCTAAAAAATGAGGCTGACTAAAGTCAAATGTAATTGGCAATGTTTTTCAGAGCATCAGACAATTTATACCCAAAGAGTTAAGAAGAAGTTAAGAGTTAAGAAGAGTAAATTGTTCATTCACAAGACAACCTATATGTAGCTTCATAAAGGCATATACATAAACAACTATAACCACTTGTAATGAATAATATGCAGAAAAATCACTCCTATGTTCTACACACAGGATGAGCATGATAATGCATTCCAAGTATGATTCTGTTTTTGAAGGACCCGAGAGCACAAGGATCTTTCATTGTTTTCTTTCATGAATCTTGAATTGTTTGAGAATTCTCACAAAACTTCATTCTCAGACTGTGTTCTGACATTTTTGTCTCGTCTTTTAGTGTGTAGAATAATTCTTGCTCCAGTGACCCTAGTTATTAGCTTCTAGTTAGGCACCACATTGATTTCTTCATGTAGCTGGAGGCTTCAAAAGTAGAGTCTTACTATCGGGATATATCTAGCAAACAATAGCCATGGCTATGTGTTTGGTGGGGAGCCCTGATTGGAACCCCTTTGGCCAATGATACAAAGTAAATCATTCTAGTATTGGTTTTACTTGGTGACCTACAATGTCTTTTTAGGCCATTGTTTCCCCATTATATGGTGACTTCATTTAATTTTGTATACACACACACACACACACACACATTGAAGCTTCTACAGTAATAGATCCATATGGGTTTTCAAAATGTCATCGGCGTTAGCTGTTCCTCTTTTTAATTTCTCCTTAACCCTGTTCTCTCATGCCCTTCCCATGTAATGTGTCCATTCTAATTTTACATTTGTCTCTTTGAATATAGCATTCTATTTCCCCTTCCTAGGAAGATCACCTTTTCACCCCTGGTTCCTTACTAGTCATCTAACCTCTGTTCCTATTAGAATGAAACACACATATCCAACTCCTAAAAGCAAACAAGCAAACAGGAGAGAAAATAAGAAATTTTTGTCCTTTGGGATTGGGTGATCTCATTTAGGGTGATTGTTTTAGCTCCATCTTCTTACCTTTACTTTTCTCGTTTTTATTTTTCTGAAGAGTTGAATAATATCCTAATGTATAAATATACTACATTTCCCATGTGTATTCATCAACTGATGGACAACTAGTCTGTTTATAATTTTCAGCTATTTTACGAGTACAGCAGACATGAACATTTATGAGCAAGCATTGCTGTAGTAAGATGTAGAGTTTAAGGTATATGTCCAGGAGTGGGATAGCTGCATCATGGAAGATATTGATTGTCCTTATTTGAAGAAACCGCACAGAAATTTTCATAGTGTCTACACCATTTAATTCTTTTCAAACAATGAATACATACCCTCACCCCCCTACATCCTTGCCAACGTGTGCTGTCATTTGTTTTATTCCTAGTGGGTAGTTTGAAATTTCTAAGTAGTTTTGATTTGCATTTTTCTGTCGAATAAGGACACTGAACATTTTTTAAAGTGTTTTCCAGATATTTGTGTTTAGTTTCTCATTACTACTTTGGAAATCAACATAAATTTATTGGTTTATAAAATATGCATTCATTTTTGTGCTTTCTGCAGGTCAATTATCTTGATGGTTTAAAATCAAGATGTCACTTGAGTCTTTACTGAGAAACTATTTTTTTTTTTCCTTTCAATTCTGTGGTTCATTTCCTCTCGTTATTTACAAAAAACACACTGAAAAATTCAGACACTTGCTTACCTCCTGCCCCAATTATTCCATCTTAATTTGAATCACTTACCAGGTTCATTACAGAGTTAAACAAAAAAACAAAAAAGCAAAAAAACAAAAACCAAAACCAAAAAAAAAAAAAAAATGTTCTGCCAGAGAAAACAGTCTCTTCAGGTCCTTCATATTTTGACATCTGGGGGTGGTGGTGAATGGTTGAATTTTTCCTTTTGTTATTGGTTATTTTTGTTATTTATATTTCAAATGTAACACCCCTTCTAAGTTTCCCCTCCATAAGTCCCCTATCCCCTCCTCCCTCACCCCTGCCTCTATGAAGGTGCTTTCCCACCTGCTCACCGATTCCAGCCTCAGAGGCCCAGCGTTATCTTATTCACAGGACCAATGGGCTCCCTTCCCACTGATGCCAGTTAAGGAAATCCTCTGCTACATATCCAGCAGAAGTCATGGGTCCCTCCGTGTACTCTTTGGTGGTTTAGTTCCTGGGAGCACTGGGAATGTCTGATTGGTTGATACTGTTGTTCTTCCTATGGGTTTGCAAACCCCTTCAGCTCTTTCAGTCCTTGCCCTAACTTCTCCAATGGGGTCCCCACACTCAGTCCAGTGTTTGCCTGTGTTTATCTGCATCTGTCTTGGTCCAGCTCTGGCAGAGCCTCTCAGGGAACAGCTATACCAGGCTCCTCTCATTATGCACTTCTTGGCATCAGCAATAGTGTTTGTGTTAGATGTCAGCAGATGGCATGGATCCCTAGGTGGAGCAGTCTCTGTATGACCTTTCCTTCAGTTTATGTTCTACTCTTTGTCCCTGCATTTCTTTTGACAGGAGGAATTCTGGATTAATATTTTTGAGGTGGGTGGGCTGCCCCATCCCTCAAATGGCAGCCATTCCTATCCATTGGATAAGGTCTCTATACTTTCTATCTCCTCTTTGTTGGATATTTTATCTAAAGTCCTCCATATTGGGTCCTGGGAACCTTTTGGGTCCCTGGCATCTGGACCTTTCTAGTGGCTACACCCCATACCTCTGCCCCACCGCTACATACCTACTTTAAAATTCCTGACCCTCTGTACTTCTCCCCCATATCTGAACTGCACCCCCTTCCCTCCCCCTCCTCTCTCCCTCCAGATCCCTCTCATCTTCTACTTCCCAGAGATTATTTTCTTCCTCCACTGAGTAGTACTGTATCCTCCACACTTGGTGTGAACTTCTTTCTTCTTGGATTTCATATGGACTGTGAGTTGTATAGTGGGTATTCCGAATGACTTCAATTTACCATCTTTCAAATTTTCACATATGGATGCTGCATTTGCACTATTTCCCCAATCTTTGTCCAATTCTTTCCATGTCCTTTCCATTGGTCCCATTCTCAAATTCCTTACATATTTGTTAATTATTATCACAACTAAACAGCTTGAGGAAATATATATATATATATAGATATAGATATAGATATAGATAGATATAGATAGATATAGATATAGATATATAAATCTTTCTTAGTTTTATTTTTATTAGAATAAAACACCCCTAAATTTTTAAATACAGTAACCACATAGAATGTCATTTTTGTAATTTTTTTAACAAATGTCATAATTGAATTTCATAATATTGATGCTAGTGTAGTTATAGAAAATGAAATTTTTATAAATAATTATCTTTTTTCAGGTCTGCTATCATATGTGGATTCTTATCTTTTATTTTTTTTAATTTATCCATTTGCCACTTTGCTAAGTAATTTTGTAAAATGATGTGGTGATTAACATAGCTGGAATCATATACTAGGCATCCTAGGAAATATAATGCCATCCACTGAGTTGTAGTACAGTTCAGTAAACTCCCAAGGAGTTTATTGGTGCAGGCATTGGCTTGTACTTGATCACAGGACATTAACTATAGGTAGCCTGTGTGTCCAGCAAATACCAGACTGCAGGCAAGTTACTGGGCCATTCTCAATCTGATTTCAGTATCCTGTAAGACTTTATTCGTGTCTTGTGATGGCTTCCCATAAATAGTTAGTAGTTGGTCAGGCCTATATCACTTAAGTTTTAAAAAGGAAATTCATAGCTTAATTCAGTGTTAGTTCATAGTGGGTCTTCTGTAACCAAAGGAATAATTATACTTATAGGGAAACAAAAGGCACAGGGGGTTTAAGTTATCTGAATATATGTCATTTCTTAAATTAATCCTCTTCCCTGACACATATATACAGACACACACGCATTCACACATGCACACACACACACACACACACACACACACACACACACACACACACACAAGCTCACGAACATGTACAAAATGTTCCTTTGTTTTCATTTGTAGAAGTCTCATGATGAATATATTCTTATGATTTATCTGAGGAGGTTGAGGCCCTTTTTTTTTGGTCTAGTTTTTAATCTTTGTTTTTCATCATCATATACAAATCTCAATATAAAAGTTGCTTGATAGCTGCTATGGTCCATTGGTTGGGTGTAAATATCTGCATCTGACTCTTTCAGCTGCTTGTTGAGTATTTCAGAGGGCAGCCATGAGAGATCCCTTTTTGTGAGTGCTCCATAGCCTCAGTAATAGTGTCAGGCCTTGGAACCTCCCCTAGAAATGGATCCCACTTTGGGACTGTTGCTGTACCTTTTTTTCCTCAGGCTCCTCTTCATTTCCTTCCCTGCATTTCTTTCAGACAGGAACTATTATGGGTCAGAGTTTTAACTGTGGGATGACAACCCCATCCTTCACTTGATGCCTTATCTTTCAACTGAAAGTGGACTCTATAAATTCCCTCTCCCTACTGTCCTGGAGATCACTTAAGGTCTCTAACTTTGAGTCCTGAGAGTCTCTTATCTCTCAGGTCTCTGGTACATTCTGGAGGGTCTCCCCAACCTCTTATTTCCTGAGATTACTTGTTTCCATTCTTTCTGCTGGCCCTCAGGGCTTCAGTCATTTTCCCTCACCCAATACCAAATCAGGTTCCCCTCTCCCCCTCACTCTGCCCCTGACCACTGAGTCTACATTCCCTCCCAGGTCCCTCCCTCCCTCCCCTCTTGTGATTGCTTTCTTGTCTTTCCCAAGAGGGACTGAGGCATTCTCATTTGGGCACTTCAGCTTGTTGACCTTTTTCTGAGTTCTGTGGACTGTATCTTGGGTTTCTGTACATTTTTTAGGCTAATATTCACTTATTAGTGAGTATACACCATGCATGTTCTTTTGGGTCTGACTTATCTCACTCGGGATGATATTTTATAGTTTCATCCATTTGTCTGCAAAACTCTGGATGTCTCTATTCTTAATAGTTGAGTAGTATTCCATTGTGTAAATGAACCATATTTTCTGTATCCATTCTTCTGTCATGAGACACCTAGGTTGTTTACAGCTTCTGGCTGTCACAAATAAGGCCACTATGAACATAGTGGAACATTTGCCCCTGTTGCATAGAGCAACTTTTTGGTACATTCCAAAGAGTGGAATATCTGGGTCTTCAGGTTGATCTATTTCCAGTTTTCTGAGGAACCTCCAAATTGATTTCCAGTGTGGTTTTACCAGTTTGCAATCCCACCAGTAATGGAGGAGTGTTCCTCTTTCTCTACATCCTCTCCAACATGTGTTGTCACTTGGGGTTTTGATCTTGACCATTCTGATTGGTGTAAGGTTGAATTTCAGGGTCATTTTGATTTGCATTTCTTTGATCATTAAAGACTTTGAACATTTCTTTAAGTGTTTCTCAGCCATTCGAGATTCCTCTGTTGTGAATTCTTAGTTTAATTCTATACCCCAGTTTTGTTTGGGTTGTTTGGATTTTTGGGGGGATTAACTTCTTGAGTTCTTTATATATTTTGGATATTAGCCATCTATCAGATGTGGGGTAAATGAAGTTTTCTTTCTCCATTCTGTAGGTTGCTAATTTGTCTCATCAACTATGTCCTTTGCCTTACAGAAACTTTCCAGTTTCATTAGGTCCCATTTATCAATTCTTGATCTTACAGCATGAGCCATTAGAGTTCTGTTTAGGAAAACTTGCCATGTGCCAATGAGTTCAAGGCTCTTTCCCACTTTCTCTTCTGTTAGATTCAGTGTATCTGGTTTTATGTTGAGGTCCTTGATCCTCATAGATTTGAGCTCTGTACAAAGTGACAAATATGGGTATATTTTCATTCTTCTGCATGGAAATAGAACCAGCACCGTTTATTGAAGATGGTTTGTTTTTCCATTGTATAGTTTTGGTGTCTTTGTCAAAGATCAAGTGATTGTAAGTGTGTGGTTTTATTTTTGGGTCTTCAATTCTATTCCATTGATCAAAGTGTCTGTCTCTGTACCAATCCCCTGTGGTTGAATTAGGGAAGGCTGAAAGAAGCTGAGGGAAAAGGCAATCCTGTTAGAGGACCAGCAGTCTCAATTAATCTGGACCCCTGAGATCTCTCAAACACTGGACCACCAAACAGAGAGCGTGCATCAACTGATATGAGGCTCCCAACACATATACTGTAGAGGACTTCTGGGTCTTTGTTTATTCAGAGATGATGCAACTAACCCTCAAGAGACTAGAGGCCCCAGGGATTTTAGAGGTCAGGTGGGGTGGGGAGTGGAGCATCCACATGGAGACAGGGGTGAGGTGGGGAGGAGGTCTAGGATGTGGAGCAGTTGGAGGGTGGATGGTGGGGGTGGAGAATGGAATATGGAAAGTAATAGATAAATTGATTTTAAAATGTTACTTCATAAAAGAAAACCAAATTAAATGCAGATTTTTGTTTTGTTTTGAGGCATGATTTCTGTGTGTAGCCCTGGTCATTTTGGAATTCACATTGTAGACAAGGCTGGCCTCCCTCTTAACTGCTAGAATTAAAGGCAGGTACCACCACTCAGGCAATTAAATGCAGTATTGAAGTTCTTAATGTTTGCTAGATGTTTTTAAATAACCAAAATGGTCAGGCACTGTCTTTGATGCAATTTGTTGCAATGTCAAACAGTCTCACTTCAGGAAAACAAGCAAACTGGATATGTAGATCTTTTAAGATGAGTGTATCACAAAATAGTTATTCTATTATGAAGGACTATGCTTCATCTCACCTCTGGAAGTGCCCTCTACCTCATAGTAGCTCCCTGTACATCAGAGATTGTGGAAATGGAATCAAAGTTACAGTGCTTAACATATATCCATTTATTTAGTAAGTAAAATAAATTACAAGTTATGTTTCCTTAAGCTTAATACAGAAAATGGTTATTTAATGATTTAAATTTGCCATGATCATTTTTTATGTGTGTGATGCTGGCTAATCAGTCTCTGTGAATGCTTTTTCCATAAACCTGATTATATTATCCTCTAATTACAGGGTGAGGGTTGCATTAGCACCAGCCAATGCTATTGTAATGGCTAGAAGCCCTATCTGCAAAGTAGTTCTAATCTCTTTACTACTCCACTGTAAAAAGAAAAACATTGATTGACTCTAATAAACCAAACTATGTCTCTTAGTATGTCTTATCTACACTTTTTGTTTTCCTTGGTTCTGAAATATGGATTGTTTTAGTTTACACTTTTTAAAAAGAAAAGCAGTGTAATTATATTGCATTATGAAACTAAGAAAATGTTGAAGTATCAATTTACTCAGACAATAAAATAGACATAGAACCAACTGTTACTTTATTTCATAAAGCAAATAAATGATTCTTTGTAAGCCAAGATGAAACTTGTCACTGTTTTTCATCATCTGAATTCTGTTTTGCATACCATATATTCAGAAATATGTCCACATATATTGACATAATTCTGTTGTCTTATTCTCATATGATTATCAACAGTTTATGTCTTATTGCCTTATGCACATGATATAATTGGTTGTTATGTCACCATACACAACTAAGGAATGCTATTAGAAAATGGTCCTTATATTATGATCAAATGAATGATGGTTTTTTGTAAAGAATTATTTCAGATACTACTTCTCAGTGTGTACTAAACAGCTACCATGCTAGTTATGGATTTCAAAACTTATAAATAAATTTATAGATAAATGATTAGAGTTTTAAAACTGGGCGAGCATGAGTGAATGATTCAGAATAAACTGTTCAAATATAATTATTTCATTTTTCCATAATTCTTAGTAATAAGAGATTTTAGCTACTATTGCATCTATAAATCCTATATATTACTCATATCTGTAAACAAATGCAGATAAGCATTTATTTGCCAGTTTGTGTATCAGATTTGTGAGCCAAAGCATAATGTCAACCTATGTAAATATTACAGCAATTCAAAGTTGATCACTAAATATTTCATTTCTTAGCTGCTATAAATAAGGGTATATAGAGGAAATTTAATCCAGCAAGATCCCTGCTCAGGCAAGGGATAACATTCAAAAACATAAGTCTTTGTGAATTGCTGGAATGCAGACATGCTACAAACTTTTAATCCCTCTGGCTTGAATATAGACAGGCCTTTAGTATACACCTTTAACCCCAAACAATGATGTCTAACTGTAGAACATTTCAAATCAGTTCAGTCACTTTCGTTTGTGCAGTATAGTTACATTCAGTTGACTTTGTTCATGAATTCATACAGTTTGTGCAGTTAGTTCAGAGCAGGTCGGCAAAGGCAGTTGAAGCCAGAGAATAAGAAGCCAGAAGATTAAAACAAATTTGCAGGAGTTAGTGTGAGACCAAGCAGAGCAATTCAGTGATAAGCTGAGATAAGCCAGTTTGAATCAGTCAACTTGAAGAGGAGAATTGACCCAGAATAGCTGAGCTGAGCCAGTCAGCCAGAGTTCAAAGAGAACTAGAAAAGGTGAGCTTATTCAGTAGTAAGTCTCAGAAGCTGAAACATTGTAGGCTGCAGTTAGATTATAGGAAGCCAAGAGCTTCCAGGCCTTCCATGGCCTTGGGATGGTTAGAACAGAGAGGGAGATGCTCTGGGCTGAGCCTAAGCCACATATTCATACATCTTGGTATGGCTTTCATCATATTCTTTCATCTGGGGAAATAAGTAACTTTTACAAGGGAAAATGATGTCGCATTGGGAGGACAGATTTAGGATGATAATTCCTTACTCTGGAATTAGTTAATATTTGATGTTTACTTGATTCAAATTAGAAAACGAAACTAAAATAAGCCCATGTTTTAAACTGTTCAATAGTAAAAACATTAGAAAATTAGAATAGATATAATTTTGTTTTGTAGTATTTTGTTAAATTAATGCTGTTGTTTCATGAGAGAATGAAAATTGGAAAGCAAATTACTTAGACACAGTATTTACAATGTGTTTTAGCTTTAATTTATGATTTCATTTAACTTATTGCTCACACTTTTCTTGAGATTTTTTTTTTTTGAATCTTTTGGTAAACTACCAACTGGCATGACCTACATCTACATCTCTTTGAATACCTGACTGTATTGATTTTTATTGAAAGTAGAGTGGGCAAGAAGCACTCACCAAACTAAAATTCTTTTCAGCTAATAATGCTCTCTTCCTAGTACTGATTGATGTACACAAGCATTGCTTTGACAGAAATATTTCTGTATAAAATAAATTAAAATGATTCTTTTGACATCTTAGGATATTTCATTCTGTAAACAGAACAAAACTGTGAATGGACTGTTGCTGACAAAATGCCAATCCTGATTTCCTTGACCAACAGGAGATATACTGATTTATTGAATCCTATTTTGACTACTGACTGAATGAGCAATGCCTGTTTTCTTAGGCTTCTGTTAAGCTGCCTCTGCAAAAGGCAGGTGGCTGAATTAGAACCCACCCAACCTGAAGTCTTCTTATAATACACATCCTGTCAGAGTCACATGAAGGAGCTCACAGCCATTCCTAACGGTCCAAGTGAGACTAAGACAAAGTGGATTCCCTTCCAAAAATATCACTAAAACCAAAACAATACAAAACAAAACCCAAATTTGTTGGTAGAGAATCTAAGATATAGAAGTGTATTAAAAATTTCCACAAAGGAGTTTTATGATGCTTTAAATTACATTTTCATAAAAAGGTAAATTAATTATGATACCTTTCAGAAGGAACTCCAAATCCTGCTTGACTCTAATGTCGTTCCAGAAAGAAATAAGAAACTATACTCAAATACATGTATAATTTATATTAGTATTTGAATAATCGTTTTCATTTTTTGAGGTGTGAAAACATTAAACATTAAAACGAGAAATTTTCCCCAACTCCCCCTTGATGTAGATGTTTGCAAATCATTGGAGTAGCCAGAGGGTCACTGATGTGATTTTTCTCTCAAGTGCAGCAATAAATGTTAGAATTGCTTGCTGATGCCTAATCCTCTGTTAACATCATACATCAGCACTTGTCAGATCAGGGAAGCATATTAACCAGAGTTATTATATTTCAAAACAGGAGTGTTTCTTATTCTGACAGCTTCCAAGAGTCGGGCCTGTGAGATGAGTATCTGCAGATATTTCATATTTTTGAGGATGATACACATTTCCAGTTGTGACTGTTAAGGGCGGCCTTTCTGAGCATCTCATAATTCTCCCCTTGGCCCTCCATTTTAATTCCTGTCATACCAAAATGTTATTTACTGGGGTACCAGCTGCCAGCCATGTATAATTTAATAGAATTATTGAATTTTAGAGACAGGAAAATAAAACCTAGAAGGTGTTATATCTGTATCCCCACTTCTGTATTGAAGATATTGATGTCTTTCTATTACTGAAGATTCAACTAAACTCTTTCTAGAAATATTTTACTTTCTCTCTGGTGACAAAATGGTGTGACTGTCTACCATCTCCTCCTTCTCCTTCTTTCCCTTTCCAAATGTACACGTAAATCCATATACTTACCTATAAATACTGGAAGGACATTAGAAGTAGCTAAGGCAGAATAGGTTGTTGTAATTGTGAATTCAATTAATTTTAATAAAGGAGATAGAGCACCCTATAGATTTGTGAACTTAACTTTGCCACAAGTAAACCCTCTGAGTTTACTGGTAAATTGTTGGAGATCAGGATCTTTCTGATATATACACATGCATTTACATACTTTTTTTTCTGGGAGAGAATTTTGAAGCACTCACATATACAAAAGAGATAGGTTAACTATGGCATCAAACACTGAACAGTATTCATTTATATGTGTTTTATGTGTACAGCCTGAAGGTGAATTTATATAATATTTTTGTGTGTATGATTTTGTTCAGTTCTGTCACATAAACTTAAGTCTGGAATGGTCAACCTGTATCATTGAAATATTCGAATGTTTTCAGATCTTTCTTGGAGAATCTGGAATTTTTCAGGTTAGTGATTACCAAGTTTATGTTGTACTCTACATGAGTTTATGGACTATAAAATAGATAAAATGTAGCAATTAAGAATTAAAAGGACAATATATATTGGGTATTAGCCCTCTGTCATATGTAAGATTAGTGAAGATCTTTGCCCAATCTGTAGGCTGTCATTTTTTCATAATGATCATGCCATTTGACTTATAGAAGCTTTTCAATTTTATGAGATAACATCTATTGACTTTAGAGCCTGAGCCCTTGGTGTTCTGTTCACAGAGTTGTTTCCTGTATTGATGAGTTCAAAGCTATTCACCACTTTCTGTTCGATTAGATTTAGTGTTTCTGATTTTACATTGAGCTCTTTGATCAATTTGGACTTGAGTTTTGGGCAAGGTGATACATATGGATCTATTTCATTCTTCTATACTTAAATACCCATTAGACCAGCACCATGTATTGAAGATTCTCTTCTTTTTCCATTGTATTGTTTTGGCATATTTGTTTAAAAAAATCAAGCATCCATAGGTGTATAGGTTTATTTCTGTGTCTTAGATTCAATTCCTTTAATACACCTGCCTGTTTGTATACTAATACAATACAGTTTTATTACTCTGGACCAATCTCCTATTGCTCTTGAAGCCAGGGATAGTGATACCTCCAGAAGTTCTTTTATTGTTCAGCACCATTTTAGCTATCCAGGGTTTGTTATTGTTCCCCATGAAGTTGAGAATTGTTCTTTTAAGACATGTGAAGAATGATGTTGGAATATTGATGGGAAATGCATTGAATCTGGAGATTGCCTTCGGTAAGATGGTTATTTTCATTATGTTAATCCTACCTATCCTTGAGCAAGGGAGATCTTTCCATCTTCTATTTTTTTTTTCTTTTTTGTTGAGAAATGTCACCAATAACAGGACAAAATCCCAAGAAATGATTTTAAGGAACAACACATAAACAAAGGCATAGGAAGACTAATTATAATTATTAATGCAAAGTGATACTGTAGTTAGAGATCTTTCAGTCAATTTTTATATCAGTGTTTAACACTCTTCTATTGCTGGTGGTATTGCAAACTGCTAAGACCACTCTGGAAATCCATCTGGAGGTTCCTTGGAAAATTGGAAATAGATCTACCTGAATATCCGGGTATACCACTCTTGAGCATATACTAAAAAGATGCCCCACCGTGGTACAGGGGAACATGTTCTACTATGTTTATAGCAGCCTTATTTGTGATAGCCAGATATTGGATACAACCAGATGTTCTACAACAGAAAAATGGATTCAGAATACATGGTTCATTTTCACAATGGAACACAACTCAACTGTTAAAAATGAGGACATCCTGAGTTTAGCAGGCAAATGGATGGAACGAGAAAAATATCATCCTGAGTGAGGTAACTCAGATACAAAAGAACATGCATGTCTATGTACTCACTAATAAGTGGATGTTAGCTGAAAAAGTACAGAATTCCCAGGATACAATCCATATTACTCAAGAAGGCAAACAAGCTGAAGGGCCCAAATCAGGATGCCTCAATCCCACTTGAGGGTGTGGGGGGAGAAGAATGCAGAATGGAAAGGTTGGTGGGAAAGGCAAAGAGGAAGGGGTACATGATCAGGTATTGTGGAGAGAACAAGACTGAAGTCCTGATAGCCAGCAGAAAGAATGGAAACAGGCAACCTCAGGAGGTAGGAGGTGAGAAACCCTCTAGAATGTACCAGAGACCTGGGAAGAGAGAGACTCTCAGGACTCAAAGGCAGGGACCTTTAGATGAAATGCCCTACAGTGGGGAGAGGGAACATGTAGAGTCTACCTCTAGGAGAAAGACAGGGCATCAAGTGAGGTGAGGGATAGCGTTGCCATCCCACAGTTAAAAACTCTGATCCATAATTGTTCATGTCTGAATTGAAGGAATAAAAATGCAGAAGAGCCTGAGGAAAAGAAAGTCCAGGAACATGCACAAATTGAGATCCAGCTCAGAGAGAGGCCCCAAGGCCTGACACTATTACTGAGACTATGGAGTGCTCACAAAGGGACCTATCATGACTATTATCTTAAAGGCCCAACAAGTAGCTGAAAGGGTCAGATGCAGATATTTTCACCTAACCAATTTACAGAGCTGGTGACCCCTATGGTTGAATTTGGGAAAAGCTGGAAGAAACAGAGAAGAGAGATCCAATTAGAATACCAGCATTCTCTACTAACCTTGAACCCCTCCGATCTCTCAGACATTGAGCCACCAACCACGTAGCATATATCAGCTGATATGAGGTCCCACACACATATACAGCAGAGAACTTCAGGGTCTGGACTCATTCAGAGAAGAAGCATCTAACCCACAAGAAATTGAGGCTCCAGAGAATGGGGAGGTCTGATGAGGTGGGGGTGGGGGATGGAGACATCCTCTTGGAGACAGGGTTGGGAGGAGGTATGGGATGTGGAACTGTTGGAGGATAGACCAGAAATTGGAAAAAGTCTGGACTGTAAAAAAAAAAGAGATTAAAATATAAAAGAAAAAAGAAAAGAAAGGAAAAGAGAAGATAGAGAAGAGAAGAGGAGAGGAGAGGAGAGGAGAGGAGAGGAGAGGAGAGGAGAGAAGAGAAGAGAAGAGAAGAGAAGAGAAGAGAAGAGAAGAGAAGAGAAGAGAAGAGAAGAGAAGAGAAGAGAAGAGAAGAGAAGAGAAGGACAGAGAAGAAAAGAAAAGAAAAGAAAAGAAAAGAAAAGAAAAGAAAAGAAAAGAAAAGAAAAGAAAAGAGATCTCAAATATCTCTTTGGCTTACTTGGTCTTTGTGTTACAATAAATTAATTAGGGGGTAATACCAACTTAATTAAAATCATGATGTAAATTTAAATGTTGAAGATTTACAGACACTTCTTAAATTCTTGTTGTTTCAATTTTGTCAGGAATAAAGTAGAGCAGTTGTCAAGTAGAAGTTGCCAACTCTAAACAAGGTGTGAATCATTATCTTCTGGCCTG
Source organism: Mus pahari (assembly GCF_900095145.1). NCBI lineage: Eukaryota > Metazoa > Chordata > Mammalia > Rodentia > Muridae > Mus > Mus pahari. Next base: position 72,911,649 of record NC_034601.1, read on the forward strand.
ATGCCTGAGTTCAATACTAGGGCTCTGCATGGTGCAATGTGACAATGTATGCCTGTAATCTGACTTCTTCCCCTAACATATGCATTTTGGTACCTGTGTTTTCTCCCTCCCTCTCTCTCTTAGATAGAAAAAGATATAAAATTCATAAATGGATATAATTAACATTTTAAAAAATTATTCTTATTAACTATGGAACAGTGTGAAAGAGTAAACTACCACAGTATCAGTGAAAAGGAATAAAAAAATTAAAGATTCAATGTTTCTTTTCTTTTCTCTCCATTGGCCATATGTTACTTGTGTTGTGGATAATTATACCAATTAAATTATTAAATATTAACACTGATGGTATCTAGGAACTATATCATTATATGTAGAATTAGCAATGACAGTGCATGAAACAGTGATTCATACCTAGATGGGCTACCTCCACTTGAAGGAACAGAGACTAAATGCAATCATGCCCTTAAAGCACTAAAAAGCTCCCAGAATCTGCCACTTACATAATCTGCATCACACCATGGATGGCATGAGTTCCAGTACCATCAGGACCCCTGCCCTCCATGAGAGTGAGGAGAGTGCTGACCCTCATTCTTCTACATCTGATGGTTGTCTGTGCCAAGTGGATGCCAGAGTTAAAATATTTTTGTATTACCATTTATTTTTTTAACAAGATGAATGTAATTTAATAAGAATTGACAATGCATTAAATGTATGATTCACAGGAAAAGCACTAAGTTTCTTCAAAATGCTATTTCATTTTTTCATAGATCCAGATATTTGAGGTACAAAAATCCCATTGTGTAAGCATTTATGTATATGTGTATGTTTATGGGTATATATGTGTATAAGTATATATATACATATATGCACACAATATATATATATTTAATATATTAATATATTTTGTTTAACCATCTATATAATTTTCTAAAAGAACACTATTATTTTGCTTTTATTTTTCAAGACAGTGCATCTCACTAAGATGCACTGACTGTGAAGGAAACCAGACTGAAAACCAGATTGAACCTCGACTCACAAAGAGGACCCTCGATTGCCTCTGAATTCTGGGATTAAAGTCATACAACACTATTTCTGGTGTAAAGGGACATTTTGAAAGAGCCCTTCTTTACTCCTGTGACTGGCCCTGGCTGTCAATCTCTGGACTCTGGGTCCGGCTTTTGCTTTCGAATCATTCCAGTTTCACTGCTTGGCTCCTGATTTATCCCGCACCAAAAACAAACAAACAAACAAAAAACAAACAAAGGCGAACAAACAAAAACAAAAAACAAAAACCAGACAAACATAAACAAACAAAAAGCAAACAAAAAACAAAACTTTTTGTATCTTATTTCTCATTTACATTTTTATACATACTGCTGTTAGAGAAAACCTTATTTATCATTTCTTTTCTGCATAGACAGGTATATGTGGTAGAGAGATGCATTGGTGATTAAGAATTAATACTTTTCTTGCAAAGAATTCCAAGCATATGCATGTACATATTAACACAGTGAGAAAGAGGGAGAAATTTTAAACAATTTTTGAAGGGCATAAGCCATTAAACAAGTACTAAGTTCCTATTATACTTACACAAAGGAGACAGCTGGAGGAAATGAATTGTATTCAAATACTGTTTATTTTGTCAGAATGAGACATTTGTCTTTAGGTTACATTATTTATTGCCCTTTCTTCTACATCCTGGTGGGCCCTCTTTTCACTGTAGCAAACCCTAAGGACCTTTATTTTGTGCTGCTGGAATGTGGGCAGTCTCCTCAGCACATCTGAGTAGACCCACCTAGGACATAAAGGAACTTTGTGGAAGAGCCTCTACTCCATTGAGTGTGGGTAGCAATGTAGTATTACTTGGAAATTATTTTGTCAGATATGTTTTAAGGAAAATGAATCTATGTCAGTATACATCAAGAAGTTTCTATTTTTACTGACATAAATATTTAAGAGAATGCTTGCAATTCTTTAATAATATATTTGGGTTCGGGTTAAGATATATTTTTAAACAGCTATTATTTTCAAAACAGGAAATATGATTATAAAAATAAATACTAGTTTTGCTAATGGGTAGCCATTTAGATTTTAAGTGTTCATTAGCAGGCAGGGGGCTGGTGAGCAGATGTTTAATGAGCAATAAAAGGTAATAGGATATCAGCTTATATTTTGTTTCTACTTTTGTTTTTTTTTAATGAGAGAAAGTATCCAATATCCTTACTAAACATTAAAATTTTCAACCTATTGATTATTGAGTGAAGCAATGTAGTCAATATTCAAGAAAACAATTCAACTTTAAATAAATTCAAATTAGTATACAAAGAGTAGCAATGCTTGAAATTATAAAATGAAAGTAATCATTCTAGTCAATATATTTGCATTTCTTTAAGTATTATTTCAGTGTATTGCTAATACTTTTGTTACTACTCTTTCAGAAGTTTAGTATATAATGTGAATATTAATGTGAATATTTACACTAGAGTTTTCACGAGAAATGTTTTAAGGACATTCAGGGTGGCACAAGCCTTCAATTCCAGCACTGAGCAGGTAGAGAGGGAGGGGAGGGGGAAGGGAAGAGGGAGAGGGAGCGGGAGGGGAAGGGGAAGAGGGAGGGGGAAAGAATACATTGATAAATAATACAATAAACATATTTTTACATTTTTACTCTATTCTTATATATTTTACTGTATTCTTATATATTTTTACTATATTCTACATGCTGTCATAAATTATTTGGAAAGTTTTGATAAATGAGCTTGCATACTTCGAATCTCCTCCTGTTCCTTCTTCCTTCCCACTATTGACAACAAGCACTTAGGTATGGAACACTAGATTTCTGCTTAGTCCTTTCATCTTCCTCTCCACTGTTTAAACAAATGCTTGCATATAGAACACTAGATTTTTTGCCTTCTCTATCATAGTTTCCAATGAAGAAAATCAGTAGATTTTTTTCTCTTCATGATCCCCATTGCATGTCCATGGGTGCACACAGGTCTTTGTATGTGTCTCAAGCACTGCCATCTTTAAATGACCTGGTTCACACTACAGTGCTGTTCTACAGTCTTCATCCAAGGAAAAATTCTGAGCTTGTGTGCACATTTTCCCTCACGTTTAACCATGGTTTAACATTGTTTCACTTTAATGCTTTCTTATCCATTCAATATTGGGGCCATTTGGGCATTGTTGGAATGAAATTGAACATTGTTTCATAATTCCTGTTCACATTTGGTAAAACAAATTTATAATACTAGCATTTGCTACTTATTTTTATGATTAATATGCTGATGAATATCTTTATACAGAGTAAATAACCCATAATGATCAATTTTGTTGTAAATTATGTCCCTAAAATGTCCCTATATTAATTTTGTAATTGCTTGTTTGTTTCCTTCCAAGAAGTTCAAATTTGATGAAACAGACCCTCTTGAATTGCCTAAAAAAGGGTTATGAAAATTAGAGGCAGCTAATGGTTACTTCCATCATTACTTGCTACTCTGAGTCTTTAAAAACGTCGGAGGTTTCCATACATTGCGGTTGTCAGTGTCCCCTATGTTCCCATATATCAGTGATGCTTGAAATGTCAGTTGAATGTGCATTGAAATGCCATGAGCTGAAACACATGCAGACAATCTGGTTTACTTCCCTGACTGATTTCTCTCAGGTACAAGGTTCTCCCACACAGGCTCAGATCAAGAGACTGATCCCATTGTTCTTCCAGGTGACTATTGGGACTGTGCTGTACTTGCATTTGAGCTACTTCACAATGGTAGTCAAAGCAAAAACAGACTTTTAAACAAGTTTAAGTTAATGCAGCATAATTAAACATCTTTATTTTTTAGATTCCCAATTTTAATGGCTTCAAATCACATATTCTCTAAGTCCTATACATATAAAATTGGAGCCTTGATTTTATCTTGATTTAATGAGTATCTCTTAATGTACACAGAGAGGTATTTACTCTTAAGTCATACCTAATGTCATATGAGGGTTTGTTGTTGTTGTTGTTGTTGTTGTCGTTGTTGTTGTTTTTTGGGGGGACAAGTAAATAAGTCACTGTGAAGTCCTTTCTGGGATAATCTGGTGGGTCCTCCAAAGCATGCATCCAAGCATCCAAGCCAGAGGTTTACCTCCGGAGGTTTCATCATCATGTGCTAACTAAAGAACCAAGGCAGATGAATACAAACAGCTTAGACATTTATTGTTTTCACTTTTTCAAAAGTTCCTTATGGTCTCAGTGATGAATTCCCTCACTTTAAAAAGACCTCCAGCAGTTCACATAAATCCACCTAGTTCAAACAATATCTGGTCTTGTGGGAGAGACCTCAGGTGGGTTCTGATGCTCATGACTGTGGCTGTTTTTATTTGTTTCTTCATGAGCAGGGTTAGGAGTCGTCTTGGCTCTCTGTTGACCCAGACATTTCCATTTTGGTTGTTATAAGCAGAGGGCACTGATCTGTGCTACCCTCCCCGTGTTTAGTCTCTAATCCACACGTTTTCTTGCTTTTCACCCGTTTTCCAACCCTTGTGCCCCTTCTCTTTACATGTGTTGATCCTAAAACATGTCTAAGGAAGTCTTGCCCGTGTTAGAGGCAGTTTCAGGAGCTCTGTAGGAAAAGGAAATACACAGTGCTGTGATTTCATATAAGAAGAGCTTCATAAGTACTCATCAAATTGTGCTACAATCCAAAACATAAAGATCTTTAGTTTCTAAACGATTTACAATTCCGTTTTCCTGGGCTCCGTTAGGCTTAGAAAAGTGTTGGGAAGAGTATCTGCTTTGGCTCACCCAGGATTGAGCTGTGGCTGTTTCCCCTTGAGGACTCAGAGAAAATCTCAGTGTCTGCCTCAGAGACGTTGGGGACGTGTGCTAGTTGACAATTTCTGAAGATCACTTGTGAAAGCTTAGATTCTCCTAAAAGCATGGGTACCATATGACATTTGCTGGGAGACAATTGTAAGAGCTCTCCTTTGGAGCTTTCTGTGTTTAAGGTATCTGTTGTAGTACAATCAGTAGCCCTCAATTGCCATCTGTAGATACTCTTTTTTTCTTTTTCCTGGAGAGCTCTTTCATGGGGAAAGATGTTCATCATGTCTTTTTTTTTTTTTTTTTTTTTAATGCTTTTTAGTGATTATTTTTTTGTTTGTTTGTTTGTTTGTTTGTTTCACATTCTATTTCATGTAGAGCATGCACTAAACGTGTGTTCTCTTTCTGTATAGCATGCAATAAAGTCTTTTAAGGCCTTGAGCTAAACAGATATCTAAGAGATTGTCCAGAATACAGCACAAATCAACAAGTTCTCAGGCTCATCCCCCTAGGAATAAATTCTTTCCGTAGAAACATATCAACCCTCAGGTTAATAGACCTCTAGTGACCTGCTTCCTAACCTTGCCAACCAGACAAGTTCAGACAGATTAGAAACTCTGTAATGAACCCAATTTGTTCCATATGGGGTTTCCAGTATAATTAGAAAATAATTCATTGTGTAGTATTAGGTTTACTCATCTCATAGAAACCAAAAATAAAAAGGTAAATAGTAGTATATGAAATCAGGAAGTCATTGCTTTTTAAGGAGTATGAAATGAAAAGTGTTCATGGGCCACTGATAGTCTATATTAAAGGCTTATTTTAATTTTACTGTGATTTGGGTCAGCCTTAGCCTTACTACCTTACCATATCTTACCATTGACTCTTTATTTAATGTTTTCCATACATAATGTCTTTTACTTAGTCATTTCCTTTAATAATTCCAAAAACAATTTTAAAATTTTGTGAAAGTGCCCTATTGTAGGGGCTTGATAGAAAAAAACATGATTGCTAAATATCACAGATTGTGTCAACATGCTATAATTATTTTTCTAAGTTATATTTACATGATGATTATGCATTTGAAATTTAGAGAACAATTTTTCATCATTTTGTTTTTTATTTCTAGTAATAATATGTTAAAACCAGATTCTATTTATTAAACTCAAATATGTATGTTATAGACTACATTTTTAAAATCACAACAAACTTATGATTTACCTAATTATTGTTTCCTTTGCTTTGAAACGCAATCTCACGTAGTCTAGATTGACCTTTTATTGCCCTGTGGCTCTAGCTGGCCATGATACACTATTCCTGTGTGTTCACCTACAAAGTACCAGAATTACAAGTGTCCTCGAGGACACCTAACTAGAAATCTCTTTTAGTTCATGTTCTAACGAACTTTACCTCTGAAGCCTGGAACTTTTGAACAGTTTAGTTACTTTGCAACATTTCCCATCTGTTATTTATTTATTTATTTATTTATTTATTTATTTATTTATTTATTTTCCTTGGGTCTGGGGAATGGACCCAGGCCTTACACCTACTAAGCATATGCTGTTCTATAGAAATATAATCTCAATTAATTTAAGTTTCCTATGAGTCTATCCTAATATGCTTTTGAACTCGAAGTACAACTTTCCATATTGTACCATGCTTAAATTATTCAATTGTTTATTTTTCCCACACAAGTATTTTAAACTTTAGTTTAAATGTTATATGACCATTACTTTTCAGGATGCATGACTGTGCCCCCTTTACATTTCTATCCTATGATATTTTCCCAATTAGTTTTATGATTTGAGTACTTAAATCAATATTACTGCATTTATGTTTTTTTTACTCATTTCTCTTCTCATTATGTGCCTCAGACTCTCTAATGTCTGGCCTCTGCCTCCTGAGTAATGGAATAATAGGTGTGCCTAATTACTTTATACTTTGATGATATTGTTTTAACCTACACCTACACATAGGCACAAACACAGAGGCATATATGTATACACACACACGTGTGTGCATACACAAACAAGGACACACATGCACACATGCATATTTGAAACACCAGTTATCTCACATCAAAACAGAACAAACCACTTGACTTCACTGGTCAGTTTTAAGAATTGGAAACTTTCATTCTGCAGGAATAAGCAGTGTAACCTGCAGGTCATTCTTGCTTCGTGACTAGACTTTACTGACACTATCACATTCTGCCTTTTGTATAATCTAAATTGCAAAGATTTCCAGTAATAAGCATATTAAATATGTAGACAGAAATAGATATGAAATCTTGAGTCACCTTACTATATAAAATATCAAATATTCAAACATGGTTTATCCATAAAAATCCACTTTTGACTTTTAGCTTAATTGATACATTTATTACTGATATTGTCCCACACATTTCTAAAACACATTAAGACTGAAATTATTTAACATATGTAAATATAATACATATTTATGTATAGTAGTACATCATATTAAAAATAAAACTAAAATGTGTAGTCCACAATCCTACATCAAAAATATGTATAGAGACATTCTATTATACCACAGATTTAGTTTATACATATCATATACAATCAAAACCTGTCATTATCTTGTTTCTAAGATAATTAACTTAGTTATATTTAATAATTAGATATACATAAATGTTCCTCTTCCAAGTATATACATAAATAGGAACAAAAGATGCACTGTGTTTCACAATATGAGAGGAAAGTCTGTTTGTTGTGTTTTAAAAACTAACTACCTCCTTGTGATTCAAGAAGCAAGAATTGGTTCAAAAAAAACCCCATAAGCATAAGATATATCTTAAATTCTTAAAATGGAAATGGATGAAATGTTTTACTTAAAGGTTGTAGTTTTGTTAAATTAATCAACTGGGCCTATTCAATTTACATCTTTAACATTTGTCTTTAGGGAAATATGCTTGTGGATAAGGACAGAAACAAAGAAACAAGGAATAATTAGCTGTATGCTAAAGGCAAAGGCAAGATATAATTGATACACAATTATAATATTGTTATTATTTTTTTATTCCTGAAGAAATAACTTAATGCTACTTCTACTTCATAAATCTTTACAATCAAACCTTTTCTGAGAATAATTCAATTGCAAAGTCCATCAATCACTTACCACTTAAACTCTGGCCTAAGAGGATTTTCTTCTTTTCAAGATGGCAGAGAAAGTGAAGTATGTTTTTCTAAAACCACCATCCAATTGAAAATAGAACAAAAAGCTTAAGTGTATAAGTATGGATCTCTGTATTTGTCTGTAGTCCCCGTCTCTCTCTTCTTGGTCGTCTCTCCCTGATCCCTCAATCATTTTCTACCTGATACCAGATACGAAACTCAAGATCTCATGTGTACCTGTCAGGACTTCTGCACAGAGCTCCATTTCTTAGCCCCAATATTATCCCCTAGCATTCCCTAATTTTTACAAACACATTGGTTGAAGTATTAGTGTTACTTCTTCAGTTCTGCCAGAGTGAGTCTGGGTAAATAGAGAAATGAGACAGGGGAGCAAAACAGAAAATATTACACTCCGTTAAATCATTTAAATATAATCATATGATGAAAGCATGACCAACATCAATAACCATTCAAGAAATTAGGGAAAGACAGACAGAGACAGAGAGACAGGGCAAGACAAAGGGGGCAGGGAAGAGAGAAAAATGTTGAATCTACTGAGCACTCAGAAGAAAGAAGTTTAAACTCATTTTATTATTTATTATGGTTCATCAAATTCTTACATAGAAGATAACAAACAGGGAAAAACATTGAATTTTTTCTTGCTAAAATAAAGATAAGATACTCATATGTAGTTTGTAATGATGGGGAAGATGAAGGCTGTAGGAAATTCTGCTTGAGAACTATCTTCCAGGTTCACATATTAATTTGTTTGATGTGTGGTGAGGTCTACAAAAGCAGACAGTTCCTTATTTATAGCTTAAGAACAAAAGCATTTCTCACCACAATAGAGAGAGCTGGAGGAAGCAGGGTTCTGGGTTGGCATTTGGAGAGAGCTCAGTGATCCCATATGTGGTTTGTGAATAGATTACCTCATCACTGAGTACCTGTTATCTGCACTTCCGAAACTTTAATATCCTCATGTGTAAAATCACTATGACAAGGCATCTAACTCATGGATACAATGTGTTAACTGTATGAAAAAAAATCTATGTAAACACAATACTTTCAGAGCCTGTGCTCCATAATTAGTGTCCCGTCGCACCATTACTGCTGCAGTTATATATCCTTAAATGCATATTACACATTCTATGGGAATGGAAATCCATTAGGATGAATAAAAATAAAATAGTACACCTATTCTGAAAGCACCTCATTTTAGTAATATCTTTATTGCTAATAAACTCTCTTCTCCCTGGGGAGAGAAATTCTTTCTTAAACATTTTTATTTGCACTGAATTAACTGTTACCATTACAGTTAGAAACAGCACAATTAGAAAACAAAAGTTTGTGTGCATATACTATTTATACATTAAAATTGTTACAGAATAATTGACATGCTTCATTTTAAGAACTAAAGAGCAGGTCAGGAAGTCATATTTATTCATGAAAACTTGATGAGCATAAGCTTGATCATCATCAGTGTGTGCCAACAATAATTGTGAGAAAAGAGAGCAGAAGCATTTTGGAAGTCCAATTGAAGTCCAATGAGTAAGTATATTATGTTTTATTTTGTTTCTCTGTATGGAAGGTATAATTTCACTTTATATTTTAGGATTATGTTTCTTCATTCTTTTGGCATGTTTGTGAAGTTGCTAAAATTCCTGCAGAGATGTAGTAAAATAAATGGATAATTGCCAATATTGAACAAGTGACACAGTCATTTGTTGTCTTGCTCGCAAAGCAGCCATTGTGGCTAAGAGAGGAAAATGTGAGCGTGGCCCTGGCACACAAGTCAGAAAACGATTTAACAAATACTGTGGTTTAAACACTGCTTGCCCATAAAATTGAACCATAGAATTTTTGCCATTTATAGAAAGTCATGGTAAAGATTTTATTTGACCATTTAAAAACTTACACAAACAGATACAGATTCAGAAACTGATCACACTAGCAAGGGTGAGGTGGTCGTTGGATGCTGTCTTTTCATGACTAGGACTGGAGCCATGAAACTGGAGAAACTTAACTCCTAACTCTGTATTTTCTTTTTTGTTTTTCTCTGATGCTATATTCCTCCTTTGACAATAATTTTATTTTAAATATTTGATTCTGATTATGTGTGACCATTCATTTGCATACTTTTCCAGTTTGCATATATTGTCCTTACACAAACTGTCAAATTGTCAAACTCACTGTAATGCTTAAAATAAAACCCAGGGTTATCTAGTATCAGCTTTAAGTACCTTGGTCTCCAAGAGGTCAAAACATTCTGTTTGTAAACACTTAAAATGTCACATTGTGAAGTGGGCACAAATTGATTTAATTTATTAATTACACTAGATTTTGTAAGAGTGTAATGGGATCCAGAGTAGTAGAGACTAATGTTGTTTTGCTTCATGATTCAAATACCCTGTCTGTCTCTGTCTGTCTGTCTGTCTGTCTGTCTGTCTGTCTGTCTGTCTGTCTGTCTGTCTCTCTCTCTCTCTCTCTCTCTCTCTCTNTGTGTGTGTGTGTGTGTGTGTGTGTGTGTGTGTGTGTGTGTGTGTGTGTGTAATAAACAGGGAAGGAAGTTAAGGATGCAATTAACCAGTAGTTGATGGAGAATGCTCATGGTTCATGTGCCAAACAAATGACATGAACTTTACACAAGAGGCAGGCAACTGAGAATATGAAAATGTTTCAAAGGAAGGTGGGACTTTCTTAAGCTTACATATGTAGGAAATTCATAGAAAATATATTTTTATTATGAATTATGAAGATGTTATTTGAGAGGTAGCAAAGTACAGGAGCAAGACGATCTGGTGCTACTTACAACATAGAAATCAGCAAAAGACATTGAAAGACAGCTGAAGTCCATCAGTGGGAGGAGAGGCCCTTGGTCCTGGGAAGATTCTATGCCCCAGTATAGGGGAGTGCCAGGGCCAGGAAGCAGGAGTGGGTGGGTTGGAGATCAGGGGGAAGGGAGAGGGGATAGGGTGGTTTCAGAGGTGAAACTAGGGAATGGGGATAACATTTGAAATGTAAATAAAGAAAATATATAACAAAAAGAGAGTTCATCAGAATAGTACAAATTTCTAAGATGTACAACTACCATGGGAATTCAGTTCTTTCAAGTGTTAAGCAGCATATTAGTAGAAAATTAAAATTATGAAATATGATATATAGTTTTGGTACAATTTCTGGGTATTCCCAGTTTGCTAATCAAAATAACCATATGTATAGATAAGAAGTGTGTGATGGGTTAGGAGTTGTTTTGATCTTCCCTTAAAAATCAAAGACTAAAACCATGTACATGTCTTTTATATTAGTACCATTAACATTTATGATCCTTTACTTGCCTGTGTTTCAATCCGAAGAGGCAAACAAAGAAGTCTCATGATCAATGTTCAGAATGGAAGCAATTAATCTGTTAAAGGACGAGACAAACAGAAGTAGTGTTTCTATTTTGATATTCTAAAATGTATTCTTATAATAATACAAATCATTGCTGTAATTTTTATAATGTTGAAACTATTTTTGCCATCTAGCTGTGACTTCATTGTTGCACTGTTTATCCACTTATATTTTGCTTTAACTTTTTTTTTTTTTTACTTCACTTTTTCTATCTGAGGCTTAGCATTCACTACATATGATATAATACAGTACTCTTATTTTCAATGACAAAATATCAAGGTTACTGCTATTATTTCAATGTAACACACAACTGTGACTATAACTACATTATTTCATGCATGTACTTACATGAACTGTGTGTGGTTTTGTGTGCAAGTGTGTGGGTGCTTGTGTATACACATTAATGTGTGTGTGTGAGTGTTCTCGATGTTGGTGCATGTGTCTGTGCCTGCACTGGAATTTATTCATGAGTTTGATTACATGTGGAGGTGAGAGTATAACCCTTGGCTTCATTACTCAGTCTATCACTTATGTTCAGAGTTAAGGTCTTTCAGTTGCCTGATCTTGCCATCTAGCCTAGGCAAGCTGGTCAGTAAATTCCAAAGACCTGTTTATGTGTTTTGTCTTGCCTCTTCAGGGATTATAGTCATGTGGATGCATGGTTGGGTTTTTAATGTTTAGTCTAGGGATTCAAATGTGTCAAGTGTTTTACCTAATATTCCATTTTATTGTCTGCATATTATGTTTTCCTGGTGTTGTCATATTTTGCTATGGGTTGAACCCAATATTAAGTCCCAGTCAGTAAAGATATGGAGGATAGAGTTTTTGATGATGGAAAAACCAAAAAGAAAAAGACTGGACTGGTGTTTAAGGACATTTTGAGAACTTAGACTTTGTTTTAATGTTCTGATTATTGCAAATAAATGATATAACAAAATGAAACCCAATCTTATGGTCCTGATGAACAATTTTACTATTTGTTCAGAGTTTTCTGAAAAGGACTAATATTTTTATCAAATGCACTTTGCTGAAACTTTGCTAGATACATTTTTCTAATTTTTCTCACCTCAGCCATCATTTTGCAATATCTGCTGGCATTGTGACCTTGATACAATCCCTGTTAAAGGATATTTTGCTACTTATTTCTTTCTTCTTCACTAAAATCACCTTGCATGCCACTTATTAGCACTTTCTGCTTATGCCGGTCCTTCTGAATGCTGTTGGAGGACCAATTGCCTAAATGACTCTTTAGACTCATCACTTTCTGATAAATGCAGATTTTCTCTTAACCTGCTTCTATTACTATAAATTCACATGCATGTGACTAGTAATAAAATCCCATCCAGTGCTATATAAAAATGAGAATCATTAATATCAAATCTCATGTAATAATTATTATTAGCAATCTAATTCACTGTTACTTGATATCAAGTCAATAAATGTAGAGTATGGGGAACTTAATTATAGTGTAATGACTTCCTTACAAAGGTCAAGAGTCTTACTACCTAACACTTGAAAATTATTTGCAATGGATTAATGATGCTTTTGAAAACCTAAAATTACTTGGTCATATTTGTTTCTTGTTTACTCTTTATCAAATAAACATCAGCCTTTAAGAGCATATGATTCTATTTCTTCCATATTAATGTATCATAATTTTCTTATAAAAACAAAAAAAATTCAGTAAACTTTAAGTTATGAGATACTTCCTGAACACATTTTATTCTCACTTTCACCTATATGAATTTACTACTCAGTGTTTCTAGTCATATAAATATGTCATATTACAAATTACTGTTTCAAAAGACATTTCTACAATCAATATTCAGTAAGCTTTCTAACAACCCAATTCATTGCAAATGTCTATTATTAGATAATTCCATATTCATAATTAAAATCTGTTTAGTTCTAGTTACTTTTCAAGGTTACAAAACTACTTAGTCATTTTGATATTACTCTATACTACAATTAATTCATTACTTTTTAGCCATATAAAATGGTTTATACATAATAGTTAATGTCAATAAATTTGAGCAAATTAGACAAAGGAGTGTTATATTTCAATTCAAAGATCATTTTAATCCACTAACTGTTTGCAAGATTAATGGTCCTACTAAAAATTAAACACTCCCCTGTGCATGGCATGTGCATCAAATGACCTCATTAAGTAAGAATATGGTGAACAGATGCCTCTGTGACCTGTCTCCAGATTTACTGAGTGGGGAGTGTCCTTGTTTATTGTCCCTTTGATAAGTAAATGAATTTCAATTTAGGACATAAGGACAGTATTTCCGCATAGATATTGTCTATACAACCTGAATATTTCTAGTGCACTTCTCTATGTAGTTTGGCAATAAATAAAATGGTTAAATTGAGTTATAATTTACTGATGAAAATATCATTTACTAATAAAATATATATTTACTGATATTTATCAAAAATGTAAAATATATTTTAAGTCTGTAAGTTCTTGATTTGATGACCTGTTTTTAGATTTATATATAATTTAATATTACTCTATCTTTTCTCGGTAAAGAAAATTGGTGTTTATGTCAAATTTTGTATGTACAAACACGTTTAAAATCCTACCTTGTTTGAATTGTGACATGTAGTGAATATGATTACAAAGGAACTGTTTTATGTGAATGCATACATTTGTAATTATCTTTAAGGCATTTAAGGAAGTTATGTTTACCTGTTATTAAAATTAGTCTTTCTTGTACTATTATTGACATCCTATGATTCAGTCAGCTGATGGCGCTGTAGCCTGCAGGTGTTAACTAGTGCTCAGGTTTTTCTTTGTTTTTGGTTAATGCCTTTCTAATTGATAAAATCACAGACATACAAAGAACGCATTTATAAAATTAATGTTTAAAGGAATACAGTTGCTTGTTGCTTTTCTTATGCTGTATTTCTCTTTGAAATCCCATTGTATTTTAAGCAAAGTGATGGTTTTATTGAGTTAATTCTATTTTGAAAATATGGAAAATGTATCTATGCTTAAAGCTATAACACATTTATAAAACCCCATTCCAAATTATGGTAAGAAGTGTTTCTTGAGCTCAAAGCTTTATATAGGGTTTCTCTGGAAAATATATTAATCTATCTGTAGAAATTAGTAATCTCTTTGTTATTGATTTGAGTGCTTATTTGATGTTAGTATTTTGAGAGAACCACAATATTAACGATAAAATGCATTAGTGGTACTTACATGTTGAGGATATTTCCTGAAAATTTTCCTAATGGAAGCTTTCTATTGAAAAATCTTTAAAATTGTCCATTCATATGAATAACTTCATATACATATGGGTATGAATAATGAAAAATAATGCATGTACTCCAACAATTTAATAAGTTTTAAATAATATATGTTGTAACCCAAAATTATTCAAATGTAGTAAAATTTTTTTAATCTATTCACTTAAAATATAATTAAATTATAAAATGTAATTATCTTTAAATTTGGCATGTTAGGAGTAGTAATGTATGAATTATAGTGTGTAGCTGAAAATAGACTTTCATAAGAGAAGAAAAGTTCTTAATAATTGTGTCATATAGAGAAATATGAAAATACTTGCACATAAACAGTGGAAAGTATGGTAGTTAAAACACTACAAATAGCAATTCTATAAAATATTATAAAGAAGATTTAAATCTTAAAGTGGGAGTTTCTGTGGCTAGAAGATAACTTGGTAAAATGTTTGCCTCACAAACACGACATGAATCCAATTCCTTTGACCAATGTATGCTGAAGAAAACATGATATTTTGCTGTAATACTGATAATACAGCCTATTCTTTATAACATTAAATGTGACTAAAATATAGTTACATTCAATGGAGAAAATATTCAGGAACTTAACCAAATTACCCAAAATATGTGTGTTATCTATGTAAATAAACAGTACTGTCTAAAGCCAGTGGAACCCACTAAATAAAAGTAATTTCTGTGATTCATTAAGAATTAATTGATATTGATGCGGCCTTATTGTGTGCATTGGTTGATCATTCTGTAGAAGCAGAAAATATAAATTATGTATGAATGAAATATTCATCCAACCTTGAAAATGCAAAGACATTTAGGGTGAAATACCTTAGTTATCAATGTCATCTCCTTCTCAGTTTAAATATTAACTCTGAATAATAATGACAAGCCAGAGTTGTCCTACAAGAAGAGAACACTCCTTCCTTAGAGGAGATGCATATAATGCCACTTTTGACTTTGCAACAATTCAAGTCCATCACCTGGTGGAAGTGCTCCAAGAGTCTCACTTAAAAAGAATGTAGGGACAAACTAAAGAACTGTCAAATACCTGAATGTCACTATCAAAGGCAGGAAGTATACGTAAACTAAATTGCGTAGAGGAAACAGATTTCACATTAATTTTTACTTGTTTTTATGTCTACTTGTAAAAGTTTTACAGTGTTTAAATCTGATGAGTTGAATGAACAAAGAAACGGTTCATCCCCTTTATATAACATGCTGTGCATTCCTTAGAGATTACTTTCCAAACATCATTCTTTAATTGTCTCATGAAAAATCCTGGAAAAATTATGAAAGAGAAAGAGGGAACATGGAGAGAATAGGGGGAGAGAAATGAATGAGAGAGAGTTACAGAGAGAGGAAATAACCTGAGAGTGGAAAGGAAAAGCAGGGGGGATGGGAGAGAGAAGCCAAATTAATTTGTGTGGTAGAATAAAGTAACATGGTGACATTAACTATCACAGCCCTTGAAGAATTTATAAATCTAACACATACAAATACTGGGCTATGAAAGCCCAATATTAAAAAATAAAGCAGAACATATATACCAGAAGATGGCCTAGTCAGGCATCATTGGGAAGAGAGGCCCCTTGGTCTTGCAAACTTTATATTCCCCATACAGGGGAATTCCAGGGCCAAGAAGTGGGAGTGAGTGGGCAGGGGAGCAAGGTGGGAGGGAGGGTATAGGGGTCATTCAGGATGGCATTTGAAATGTAAATGAAGAAAATATCTAATAAAATAATTGTAAAAACATAAAGCAGAAAATAAAAAAAGGTGTTTGTGAAGATTCAATATATCAAAAACAAACTTAGCAGTCAATGGAAAATACTTCTGGGAATTATAGATAGTAACAAATGCTTAAACTGGAAGATTATTTTATTTTTTATGGATTCAAAGTAAACTTTTTATTTGTTGAGTTTAGAAATGCATTAAAATTTATAGGGTTTCGATCATCTCTTAAAAACATGTATTCTATTTGCTATCTGTATCAAAAATAATAATAAATAATTATCACAATATATTGTGTAACAAAATATGAGGTCTACTGACAATTTAAATTTAGTATTGGTATCTCCATGTTACCTAATATATAATAACAGAGATCCAATATATGGTAGGTAGTTTGTAAGGATAATTTAAAATAAATATTTACTAAACTTTAATTGACTAAAAAAAAATCTAAGAAGCTTCTGCTATTTAATCATTTGTAAAAACTAAATATAAAAATTACAAAAAATAAAAAACTAGGGAAAAGGGTATCAGTACAAAGATATGAGAAAAGCAGTCCACTAGGAACAAACCACTCTTTAAAGAGCACATTTTTAAATTCATTATCATTTAAATTTTTTAGATTTTACCTAGTTTTCATATTTAGGAGTATTTGCAAACACACACATATATACATACACACACACACACACACACACACACACACACATATATATATATATATATATATATATATATATATATATACATATATACTGGGTGTTGGATACACTGGAACTGGAGTTATAAAGGGTTGTGAGACCGAGGGTGCTTTGGGTGCTTTGGGCCAAAATGTGTTCTTCTTCAAGGTCAGCAAGGTCTCTCAAGCACTCTGAAAGCTGCTCAGCTCCTTAAGAGTAAAATTCTAAGCACATGAGTTAGCGTGTGGATTCCTGAATGGCAGGTTGTTAACAAATGCAGTATCAAAGTTCCCTGTACCTTAACCAAGCAATGGCCAATTGCATTAATGCTGTCAAAATCTTCACATAGTGGATGGTAAATGAATCCATATGAATAAATGAGATCTCCACGAAGTAGAATGCTAAGTGTGAATAAATTAAGGTACCCTACTCTGCTTTAGGCACTGCATCTTGATGAGGAAAAGAGCAACGCCTGGGACATGAATAGTCACAAGGCTGTCACCGGAGCTGAGGATGTGCTCTGCTCAACTGGGATGAATTGTTTGGGGTATTAATTAATTACATTGGAACAAGGAATTTTTTCCAAATGAAACTGATTGATATGGAAACAAATGAAGAAAATATTAATGCCAGAGTGTGGATTTGAAAATGACTAGGAAAGTGACATCATTTATCTGGAAAGAAAAGACACTTAATATTCAAGATGGTCATGTACTGAAAGTAAAAGCTCCGTAAAAGCACCATGGAAACTGGTGTAATCTCATTGTTGGTTATGGAACAGCCTAACAAACTTACAAGCATACCAATGGTTTTAAGACAATACTTTATGCCGGGCAGTGGTGGCACACGCCTTTAATCCCAGCACTTGGGAGGCAGAGGCAGGTGGATTTCTGAGTTTGAGGCCAACCTGGTCTACAAAGTGAGCTCCAGAACAGCCAGACCTACACAGAGAAACCTTGTCTCGAAAAACCAAAAAAAAAAAAAAGACAATACTTTATTTGAATAGATTAATGATTAACTGGATATAATTCAATGGCTTTAATCAATATGTTAGATTGTAAACATATAGAAAACTGAAAGCATAGGTAATGACAAAAATTAGATACAATGAAGTATGCCATTTAATATCAAAGGCAGAAAGCAACTTTGCCCAGCATCGTCTGTGAGTATGTGACTGCAGGTCCTGATGAGAACTTGGTTCAATGGGATGCGGAAGCAGAAGTGACTGAGAGGTGTGACTGGGGTAAACTCACATCACTAGTGCTCTTCAAGAACCCTAAACACTCAAGTTTAACCCTGAACAATGACTAAGGTTCACTGAACTCACATGAGCAATTGATACCCCTAGTCCTTCCTTTATGCATTCCCGACTTTCTCTACCTCTCCTCTTCTCTCTACCCTCCTTTTACTTCCCCCTCCTTTTCCCATCTCCTTTTGTCTATCTGTCTTTCTGTCTGTTGGTCTGTCTCCTACTATTTTTCTTCCCCTCTTTCTCTACTAAGGTAGTGCTTGCATGTCCACATGCCTGAAGGTAAGCTGTGTCTGTGTATAGAGATTCAGGCAGATGTCATGTATGTGAATACCTCCTTTATTGCTTTGTACCTTTTAACAAACACTTATTTATTTTGTTTGTTTAGTTATTTATTTGTTTGTTTATTTTTAGTTATTTTAGAATTTCATGTGCTCTCATAATACATACTCTTTCTTCTATCTCATACCAGATCCAACCACCTTTCTACTCACCTAACATTGAGTTATCTTTTTAACCCATCTATAGATAGATAGATAGATAGATAGATAGATAGATA
>NC_034601.1:72930654-72995588 GCF_900095145.1 Mus pahari
ATATACATATACATATACATATACATATACATATACATATACATATACATATACATATAATGCATGTGTGAATGTTCATGTAGGTAAAGAGATAAGTTATGGGAGACAGATATTGCCTAATACCATGTTGGCTTGTTGGTTAGTAATTATACCTACTAAGTCATCTAGCTACCCCACTCACTGTATTTTTGAGATAACATATCTTTGTGTACCTGGAACTTATGTATATAGCTATATGTCTGGCTATGGAACCAAGTCATCTTGTTTGTGTGGCAAGTAGCTTACAGATACTAATAAAGAGATAAAGATTAGAAAACTCTTTTCAATAAAATCAATACGTGGACAATGCCCTTTGATGTTTTGTTTATGAATCGATATTTTATATATTAGAAAAAGTCCACTTCTCAATACTTGCTAGCTAAGCCTTCTTTTCTTACATGATTTATATCAGAGGCACTCTCTCACACTGGGATGGACTTTGATATACATTTAAGAGCTCAATTCTATCAATGCCTGTTAAGAGAAAACAAAAACACAAATAAGTACCTATAGGCAGAATACCTTATAGTATCCGGTTTGCAGAAGTAGGCTAAAAGCCAAGAAGAAAAATCAGTAGCAACCCTATTAGCTGGACAGTGTCAAACGAGCACTAACATAGATGCATCTGTGATACCTACAATCAGCTTTGGATTTGAAGCTGATTTGAGATTTTTCTTTATTGGATATTTTCTTTATTTACATTTCAAATGTTATCCTCATTCCAGGTTTTCCTCTCCATCCCAGAAATCCTCTACCCCATCCCCCTCTCTCTGGTTCTATGAGGGGTGTTCACCCACCCACCCACTCAAACCTGCCTCCCTGCCCTGGCATTCCCCTACCCTGGGGCAATGAGCCTTCCCAGGACCTAGGGCCTCTCCTCCCAATGATTCCCAACAAGACCATCCTCTTCTATATACACGGCTAGAGCCATGGGTCCCTCCATGTGTAGTACTCTTTGGTTGAGATTTTTAATTTCTTTTATTTTGTATTAAAATCGATTCTTCCCTTATACAATAGAACCAAGCCACAGTTTCCTCTTCCTCTTCCTCTCTTTACACCCCGACTCCCCAAGATCCATTTTCCCATCTGTTTCCTTTTCAGAAATAAGCAAACACCCAAAAATGAGAGCCATACAAGACAAAACAAGGCACAGTAACACCAAGTGAAAGCTCTCATGTTGAGGCAAAACAAGGTAACTACACAGAATGAAATGAGTGTGAAGTGCAGGCAAAGGAGTCAGAGATACACCAGCTCCTCCTGTTAGGAGGCACACAACACCACCAAGCTAACGTTCATAACATAAATGCAGGGGACAAGTATAGAACAATTCAGGTCCTGTGCTTGCTGCTTCAGTCTTGGTGAGCCCATGGGAGAGCTTAATTTTACAGCAAGTTAGAGAAATTTGGGAAGATATACATGGCAGTATAAAATGTTCAGCATGAAACCACCAGCTTGTTCCAAACATTAACTACCCAAGATGACTGCATAAGCTTTAGGTATGTGAATTTATTTTATTTATATATTTGATTATTAAATTCCACCTGAATTTTGCCTTAATAAATCTTAGTTGTCATTAAAAGCATGCTACAGACTATGGGACTTGGAAATCTGAGACATAATTTTCATAGTTCTCCAGGTTAGAAGTCTAAGAGATCAGAAACAAGGATGGAAAGGGTCTGGTGATGGTCCGTTAGTGTCTTGAAGGTGAACATTTCCAAATGTACTTGTCAAGATCCGAGCAAAAAAGGGAACATTCTCGTTAGTTCTAATGAGGCACACATCTCAATTTTGAAAGCTCTGTGAGCCTGGACTATACCTAATGCACACACCTCATATCAAACACCATATAGCCATAGAGAACTATAAAATAAAACTCATCAATGTCTTAAATGAAAGCACACATAAGAAGAAACTTTAAAACATCTGAAACGATTATAAACTTTACTGTTGGTAATTATGAAGTTTAAAGCTATGATCGTGACAGTATCAGCATTTTTAAAAGTAGTTTGATGAAATTATAATTAGTATTTCAAGGAAAATGAACAGAAAGCCTTCCTTTCTAGTACTTTTATGGGATTCTTTAAGCTGACAGTGCAGTTGGTGGAAAGCATAATGAGACTCGGACCCTTATAATTTACTAAAAAAACAAACTTACACAAAGGGAATGTTCTTAGTTTCTTTTCTCATGCTTTTGAATGCTTTGCAAAGTAATTATTTCAAGCTTTAACTTGCAAAAATTGTTAGAAAATTGAGCCATTTATTTACTTTTTTTTTTCTTTACTGTTTTCTTTTGTGCATATTTTGCTTTGTCTTGCTTTCTTATTTCAGGTCTCTCTTGTTCTGTCAGTCAAATTTGCAATGTGCCATTTCCTTCTCTATTATTTCAGTAATATTATATGTTTGAAATCTGGGTCAGCTTATTTTGATATTATTTTCCTTACTTTATAAAGAACAGTGGTTCCAAAATAAAGACGTTTCTGACATTAAATATTATATATAATTAAAAACATAGTTTTTAAAATACCAGCAAAATGTATAAATATTGAAAACTGTCAGCACTCCTAATACAGGACGTTTTCATGTCCAACAGAAATGATTGTTCTGCTTATATTTGTCTTTTTATATTTTTAATGCACCAAACGGGGCAGAATCCCACGAGGCCTCTAGGCTTGCAACTTATCCCCATCTCTCAACAGTTAGGAGTATTTAGAGGTAAAGGAGGACTTTTATTTGCAGAATAAAGATATTGACGTTCAATGTAAAGTGGCTACAACTTGGGCTAAATGGTTAAATGTGATTTTTTTCCCCATTATGAGAATTTGAAAGGGAAAAAAAGGGATCACAGTGCAGTGAAGTCAGAAAATTGAAATGTTGAATCTTTCTACCATAAGTTCTATGATTATTACTAAGCTGTTTCCCCTTGACTTGGGTTTTCAGCTAGGATATTTTTTTTTCCTTGTCTCTGTAATAGCATAACAACATATTTAAGTGAAATGCATTGTAGATGTTTACAACATGGAACTGATTATTGTGGTAATTGTGTATTAAACCACATTAATCATTAGTTTTCTTTTTCTACATATGAGTCCCAGGGATTGAACTCAGGTTGCCAGAATGGGCAGCAACTGTCATGTCCCATTGAACATGCCATTGTCCCACTCTACATTTTGATAATTGTCACTCCCTCAAGTAAATCTTTCAAAGTTGAAACTGTGACTCTTCAGGCATGACATTGTGGACCCGAGAGCGATCTATTCCTATGTGACTTGCTCTCACTCCTCACTGCAACCATAGATTCTTATGGTTAAGTTTCTTCTATTAACATGAGTCAGAAAACTTGAATATCAATAATTTCATTCATATATTCTCGCTTGAGTTAAAACCTATTACAGTCATTCTTAGGAGGATGGTTTTTTTTTTTAATTTTGTTAAGTATTTTATTTGTTTACATTTTAAATGTTATCCCCTTTTCCAACCCCCCCCCAGAAAGCCCCTCTCCCATCCCCCCTCCTCCTGCTTCTACGAGGGTGTGCTTCTACCGACCATCCCACTCCCTCCTCCCCACTCTTGCTTCCTCCTACACTGGGGCATTGAGCTTCACGGGACCAATGTTGTTAGGATTACTATTACTCTTCTTGTAATTAACTATATACACTAGTTCAGAATATTTCATTTGCAAGTAAATAGAATGTTTCATAGATTGACTCCATGTAGTGATTTTTTTTTTTTAAGGATGAATTTTGTCAGGATCATGGGTAAAAGACTTGAGACTCTAACTACTCTCCAGATCAAGGATTACTTCCCCTGCACCTCTTCTGTCACTGAATTTCTCTGTCTGTATCTGTTCTCAGGTTTACTTAACACCTGTTTGGGTCCTTCAACTTTTGAGTGCTCCTCAGTGAGCTATTCCAGACTTGAACAGGTTTCTCGTCTCATTTTCCACCAATAGTATTTTGTCCAGATCTGCTTGTCAAATTTAATTAACATTCTGGGTATCATTTCTGGATACATTGTTTGGTGTGATGTAGGATGCCAAGGTATCCATTCTGTTAGACGGTGAATGAGGATGATGTTGTGGAGGCATGGTACTAGTCATCTCTATAGCTCCCATATAATGAATAAGAATTAATTCTTAGGCATTAATGCAATTTCCTTGAAAGTTATATAACTTCAGCTACAGAACAAATCTATTAAATTTCAATTTAGGAACAAATCTGTTATTCAGAACATGCATTTTATTATAGAAAATTACAGGTGGAAATTAATTTATTATGCTTTTAAGGAAATTGTATAAGACCTTCAAATTTAATTGAATGTGCTTAGGTTTATTTAACTGCAAATTTTAAGGGAAGTTTAATAGTTCACTGGCAGAATAACCTTTTTCTAGGGATATAGAGAATTTTCTCAGATGACTTTACCATGCAAGGACATACTCTCTAAATTAGACACAAGTCATCTAGTCGGTCATCATCGGTACTGTAAATATGATTGAAAGTGAGGAACCATTTTTGGAATACAAAGTAGTTGATCTGGAGGAGAATGTGGCTTATCAGAATCTGCGAGAGAAAGGTTGAAATGGTTTTCAACACATACTAGGTCCCAGTTCTGTAAGGTAATGAGCTCCAGTTTCCTAACATGCCACAATATAAACATATAACAATTTTATATGTTATAATTCAATAAAATTAAAGTGTCAGAAATACTTACCATGGATCATTAGTTTCTGAAGACACATACATGGGTACTGGGAAACACTACACAATTTATATGTGCACAGAAACATCATGTTATCCCATTTGTTTGTATGATTTTCAAATCAGTGACATTTCATTTAAATAAATATGATTTGAAGTGAGTAAAAGCAGGGAGGCTGGTATGACTCATAGCAATACTGATTCTGAGCTATTGCAGCACCTTATGTGACCATGAAATATGAATAACAGTCTCAAAAACAGAGTAAAAAGGGTCTTGTGACCCAAAATTAAAATAATGACAGCTTGGAGAAAGGCACTTTCAACCTTTGAATCAATAGCTCATTTTTTTCAGACATGGGTTCTATTTAAAACCTATTCCTATTGTAAGGCAGTATATAATTTCCAGAATTGCAGGCACATGATAGACAGGCCTTAAAATATATATAGTGTATCTTACAAGGCCAGGCAGGTTCCTCCCTATTTGCTATCCTTCTCTGCTTGTGTTAATAGAGTGTTTTTAATACACTTTCTGGTGATTTTGAAATTTGAAGTAAAATTAAATTTGCATCATTGTGGTGACATATAACATCAGAAACTATAATTAGACTGTGGAAATAGGAAAATGTTATTTGATATTATGATACAAATAATAGTATTGGTAATAATGAGATGTGACTCATAAAATAAATTAAATATTAATTTAATCAGAAGATATGAACATGGGATACAGATTTGTATGGAAAACAATACAATTTTGCTTCAAGAATTTTTGTTTAAATTTTATAAATATGAATAACAGTGATTTCCTACACCATGTTTATTTTCATAGCTTTATTGAATGTCCTCATATTATGACAAGTATTTAATAATATTATTATAAAATTTGTTAACCTTTAATTCCAGTTATCACTATAACTGTCATTTGCTGAACATGTTTAACATTATTACATATATTCAAAGACAAGCAGTAATAATAACTGGAGTATTGATATTGATGGCTAATATTTGTGGGCAAGGTTTTACTTAAACCTTTCCTGCATAGTCACTGAGTTTAGAAAGGACATATACATTTGTGAAAATAAAACGTTAACTTCTATATTGTACTGAGAATATACTCATTGAATATGTGCTACTGTCTTTGGCTCCTGTCTTTATATGTGGACCCTATGGTTTATTAATTTGGTTTGTTCTCTGAGGTATAAACTAATGACAATGAATGCAAGAAATTCTAGGATGGTTCAAGAGTGTTCAATTTTTTTGTTCTGTGTTTTGTTTATTTTGTTGCACTAACCCTGCTCTGTATCAGAGTTCAGTTGAATTTACTCTCTTCCCTTATGATTTTAAATATGGTCTCCATTTAGTGGTTCTTTGGAACAAAGAGGAGGCACAGCCCTGGTGACTGTCCCGTCTTTCTGCCCCATTCCCAATACCTTGTGCAAACCTTTGTAATTAATCCCTTTATAAATAAGGTGCTGTCTTAATTTGAGTCTGCCATCTGTTTCCTTTTGGGAACATGCAGAGATAGAACACTCTGGGTCACAGGTAGGAACAGATATGCAATCAGATAAGAAAATTTTAAGATCATTATAAAATATACTAAGGATATATTCCATCTGGACTACAGACTTAAAATTTAAAGTAGAATCCTTTAACAGGGTTGACTTTGTTCTTTGGAAGGTTGAAATGTTGACAGTCCATTTAATATCACCCCTAGAAAATATGGTCTTGTGTTTGATCAATAAAATGCGTGACACAGGAAATTAATCTGACTGAGCAACATGTAAAGCCTAAGTCATGTTGTTTAATATACTCATGATTTCTGAACAGAAGTATTTGAGTACATGCAAGAACTCTAAAAATTACCTTCAAATATGGATTTTATTAGGATTTTTATATATAAATTCTGAATAAAAATTCAAACTATAGCTATATATGGGACTACATGATGTCATATTAAATACAGGAAACCTTGTGAATGAAATGAAGAGCTCTCAAACAGATATAAGATCATTTAAGACTCAGTCTTTTATGAACAAAATTGACAAATATCCTTTTGATGAAATAATTTGCAAGCCAATATAATTGTCATGGAAATATAAGTAAGTTAAGGCCAAGCCAACATACTAATGTACTTTATAGTTATAATTCATAATGATATGGAATGTGTTACTATATTACAATAAATTACATGTAAATTGCATATGTGTACATTTATAATTTAATTTATAGGTTACAGTTCTACCATCATATCAGAATTGCTGAGTTTCAATTTTTTTATATCAAAATTTTACATTAGAAGAAACACCAATGTATGAATTCTATGTAAGGCAGGATTACATTATACAGAGGAACATAATTTATCTATACTTATAGAAATATATATGTAGGCTTTTGCAGAAATATTTGGAATCATTAATTTCCATTCCAGAATTGACTTTTTTCATCACTCCTTCCTTCTCTCTCTCTGTCTCTCTCTATGTCTGCCTCTCTCTCTCTCTCTCTCTCTCTCTCTCTCTCTCTCTCTCTCCCCCTCTCTCTCCTTGATACTTAACATTCTAAACCTTCCAAACTCGATGAAAGAATGTTATATTTGGAGAAAATTTTTATATCACAGAAATTGGTATATTTTGAGGGATTGATTATGATATTATCATGATAGATATATTTTTAAAGACCTTGCTAATTATTTACCCTTTAAAGGAATATTTCCTGAAACACTTCTTCCTAGCTAATTTTCCTACTTTCAAAATTATGATGTACCCAAAATATAATTTCTCTTTAGCCTGAATGTTCTATTTTTTTCATTCTAATGCATTTATTCCATGTCTTTATCACTTGGACATTGAATATATAATAATAAATCAAATATATAAAGTTTTAAAATTCTTTCTGATGTTATCAGATCTATCAACTTTTCTCACTAAATGTTGAAGAATCAATACTAAACCTTTCTCTGAAGATCTGTTTTATAAAATCCTTATCCTCCGAGGGCTCTGTCTGTGATTTGAGTCGCAATATATCTGAAATCTAAAACAAATGTTCTTGCCTATCTGTTTCTCCATCTTTATTGTTTCTGTTCTACATTTTCTTCCTTATAGATTTATCTCTATTTTTGTAACGTGTACTTTACCATTCTGCCCATATTTCCAAAAGGTGCCTAACACAATTTGAATGGCAAGATATGATAATTTTAACTCTGAGTCTATACCATGATACATTGAATAGTTTAGAAATCATTGCTTCTTTTTCAAAAGCCAAAGAAAATTAGTGCAGCAATGTACCACAAACATAAACCGCAGATGGTTAGTCATGGGAGGACTGGGCGAGGGTTTACACTGTCCTGCCTTGAAGACCTTTCTGCTCAAGTGCTGTCCTAGGATCTGCCACAGCAGCAGAAACTGGAGGCTAATTGGAAATTCAGAATATCAGGTCTCACCTCAAATTCAATAATTGGCACATGTATTTAAGTAGTTTGCAGATTTTTCCTGTCTCTTGACCCACTTGTTAAAATAGGTGACTCAATAGAGCACCTTGGAAATATGGATTTTTTTGTGAGTAAAGTGATATCCACAATTAAGAAAATTTGCCTTTCACAATTGCTGCAAAACGTGTCAGGAGGCTAAAGCTATTGAAGGAAGGATTTGTTTTATTATTTTCTTTTGTCTCCCTGTCTTCTATTTTTAGGTAAGCTGTTTATTTTAATTAATAAATATACATGGAAGCCAGGGTTGCTGCTCAGTGGCAGATTCGATGTTCCACATGCATGAAGTCTGGTTTCAATCCCCCTTACACAAAATAATAATTGACAAAATTTGTAGATTTTAAAATACTTTCTGTCTGTCTGTCTGTCTGTCTGTCTGCATGCTTGCCTATAGGGTCCGTGTGTGTGTGTGTGTGTGTGTGTGTGTGTGTGTGTGTCCCTGCAAATGTACACACATGGATGCTAGGCCATCCTCTGCTACATATGCAACTAGAGATTCAAATGTTATCCCCTTTCCTGGTTTCCCCTCCAAAACACCCCTATCTCTTCCCCACTCCCCCGCTCCCCAACCCACCCACTCCCATTTCCTGGCCCTGGCATTCCTCTATACTGGGGCATAGACCCTTCACAGGACGAAGGATCTCTCCTCCCATTGATGATTGACTTGGCCATCCTCTGCTACATATGGAGCTAGAGTCATGAGTTCCACCATGTGTTTTCTTTGGTTGGTGGTTTAGTCCCAAGGGGTTCTGCGAGTACTGGTTAGTTCATATTGTTGTTCCTCCTATGGGGCTACAAACCCCTTCAGCTCCTTGGGTCCTTTCTCTAGCTCCTTCATTGGAGACCCTGTGCTCTGTCCAATGGAACACCCATTTCTGAATTTGTCTGCCAGTGCTTGACAAATACAGAAGTAGATGCTTTAACTTATTTTTAATATATTTTTTTTAAAATGCTGTTTAAATGTGAGTCATAGATTTGGGAGTTATGCTTTCTTTTAAATAGAGTTTGATTCCAGTTACCTCTAAGTATATTGTAGAGTGTGTTATATAACACGGCATATTAAACAATGAATGTGCGATAATACAGTAGTAAACAAATGCTATCTGTGTCTCTGTACATAGTTTTCAATAATAGTTGAGAAAATGTGATGAGAATGTCCCGATGCTCTTCATATAGAAAGAAAATAAAGTGGTTTATGAGAAAATTTGTCTACGGGCCATTGAAATACTCTCTGAAACATTAATAAATACATTTTGAGGGAAAAATGGGTGATAATTTTAAGCTATTTGAATTTCATTAATGGTAAGATAAATGTTAAAAGATTTTAAAATCTATTTTGTCTTTATTTTTCAATGTATTTTTTGTTAATTCTTTTCAGAAATTTACATATGTCTGCAATGAATTCTGGTCTTCTTAACTCCCATTCTGGTGCGAGGTGCTCTTCACCCCCCGCATCCCTCCTCCTCTCCCCTGTTTTCATACCAGCTTTTTCTTTATAAATGACCCAGATGTTCTGATTAGCGGCTTTTGTATGTGCATGCATGTCATCCTTGGTGCATATTTGGCCTACCAAGGGAAAACAGCTGTCGAAAATTGATGCTCACTCTCCCAATCTCTAATCCCTGTGAATACCTCCTCAGCGAATTCTGGGTGCTCTAGAGCTCCTCCTCCAAAGGGATAGCTGGCACCTTCTCTTCAGGTCTGATATAGGCAAACACTGCTATAAATACATGATTACAAAGGTCCTGCTATGTCCACATTCTTTCAGAGAAGTTTTCCCCAAGCTCCTGACCTTACTACCATCATTCTTCCCTTTCTTCTGAGATGTCCCGTGAGACTCCAGGGGAAAGTAAATATAAATCAATAGAGATAATAAATTGAATGAAGGCTTAACAGAGACTGATCTTTATCAATGGCAGGATGGAAAGCTGCGACCCTGCCAGCTGCTGCTTTGCTGGAGGTTTCTGATTTTTTTCATTGACTTTCTAAGGATTCTCATGAAGAGAGGAGCTTATTTCTTTATTAGGGGTTAGAGCATGGCCCTCTTTCTAGTTAAATCTAACTAGGATTAACAGTAACAGTTATATGCTGTAATGTGATTAGTTGAAATAATGATTTGTCTTATAAACTCAGCTAATTGCTCTTATAGAAATTTTAAAATAACTGGTAGGGTAGAGTCTGGATTATGGGCCATACCTTTTTTTGATATTTATTTATTTTTCCTTTATTCATTTGTGAGTGACCTAGTAACCAGACCCATGGAGGGATTTAAAGGAAATTGAATATCCCTTGTGATTCCATATTATCTTATTCCATAGAAGAGTTGCACATTAGCCAGTCAGATGGAAGACCTTGCCCTGTTAATACTCAACTTCATTCTCCTTTGTAATAATGTGGATTTATAGAATAGTAACTCTTACCTAGAACTTGGTACCTTTATCCATTCTTAGCTGTGGTTCTGACTAAAATGACCTTCATGGAAGCAGCTGCTTCAGCAAGTGTTTTCTGAAGCTAAATATCATTAGGATACAGTATGCATGCCATCAGTTTAAGATACTAAAAGCAGAAAGTAACTAATGAAAGGGTGAATTTAAAGACAGCTTAAAAGTGTAATATGTGCTATATATTACCAAAATATTCAAATTGCCTCTTTTCATCTGAAATGCCTGTAGCCTATACACTTTTTGAAAAAGAAATCTTTTATTTGTTTTGTTTTTTTTCTTTTTTCTTGTTATTTCGTTTTTTTATTTTATGTTTAAGTGGATATTTTCTTTATATACATTTCAAATGTTTTCCCCTTTTCAGATATCGCCTTCAGAAACCCCATATCCTATCTCCCCTCCCCTGCCTCTATGAGGATGCCCCCTCGCCTACCCTCCCACTCCTGTCTTCCTGCCCTGACATTCCCCTACACTGAAGCATCAAATACCCTCAGGCCCAAGGGCCACAGTGCTCGGTGCAATGGTTGGCTGCTAGCATCTGCCTCTGCATTTGTCAAGCTCTGACAGAACCTCTCAGAGGATAGCCATATCAGACTCCATTCAGCAAGCACTTCCCGGTATCCCCCTTTATCCCCCTCCATGTCTGCCCCTCAACAGCTCTCCAACCCATACCGCCTCCACTCCCCAGTGTACAAGAAGACATTCTCATCCCTCCATCTCCACCCCACCAGACCTCCCCACTCCCTGGGGACTCAAGTCTCTCAAGGATTAACCACCTCTTCTGAATATGTGTCTCCTGCTGTATATATATGTTGGGGCCTCACATCAGCTAGTGTCTGCTGCCTGGTTGGC
Organism: Mus pahari; assembly: GCF_900095145.1. Taxonomy (NCBI): domain Eukaryota; kingdom Metazoa; phylum Chordata; class Mammalia; order Rodentia; family Muridae; genus Mus; species Mus pahari. The sequence continues at coordinate 72,942,162 of NC_034601.1, forward strand.
AGTTCAGTGTCTGAGAGATCTTGGGATTCCAGGTTAGTTGAGACTGCTGGTCTTCCTATGGGGCTGCCCTCCTCCTCAGCTTCTTCCAGCTTTTCCTCAATTCAACCACAGGGGTCCATGGCTTCTGCTTACTGGTCCTCTCAGAGGGCAGCCATGCTAGGCTCCTATCTACAAGCACACTGTAGCATCAGTAACAGTGTCAGGCCCCAGGGCCTCCTCTTGAGCTTTATCTTGTAGCGCTATTTCTGGAAGGAGCCTGTTGCCAAGTTCAAAGGACCTCTGTATGACCAAATTTCTCCTCTAGCAATTTTCAGGCCATTGAGATATGTTGAACCAAAATCTTATAAACGTCCTGCTTAATGTTAATCCGTAGTTCATCAAGCAACTGATTCACATTTTGACATTAAGGTGTATCACTTTCTTACAGTGTAATAAAGCAAAAAAGTTGTAGGAGAGATGCTTCTCTACCATAGTGCATGGAGTCCACTCACACAGCATTCTAAGTACCTCTCAGTCTAACATATTGGCCAGCAATTTCTAATTTTTCTTTGAATACACCAAGGAAAATAAAACCTTTTTTAGGGGATGGGGCAACATTCAGGATGAGACACTATTTCCTAAGTGTGCCAGGCTTGCCTTGACATTTTACTCTTTTTGTTTGTACCAAATAAGAACTTACTTTTCTCAATCTGACACTCTAAATCTGGGTTTAGACCTTACAAATGTGTCACATCCAAAATTTCATATAATTTTTTTGTTCATATTATAGCCAACGATTCACCCATTTCCCAAACCAATATCTTTATTTTATCCTCAGAATTAGCTATTCAAATGGTACAATAACTATAAAGATTTAATTATATTAATGGCTTAAGGGTATTTCTCAAAAGTTGAGAGCACTCGTTTCTCTTGTAGAAGACTCAGAACCAACATGCTGGTTCACAATCATCTATAACTCTTTCCTAGTGCGTTTGATGCCCTCTTCTGACATCTGTGGGCATAAGACATGCATGTGGTACACACGAATACATGGAGGTGAAATGGCCTTATGCAGAAGTTTAGACTAAGTATAAAAAATAAGATTGAAGAAATTTAAAATTAATTTTAACTTGAGAACATTCCATAGTGACAATAATTACAATCACTATACAATAAAGGATACTATTGTGTACTACTAGTATGTGTGATAATTTCTAAAGGAGCTTTAGGATTTTCTTGTTTTGATTTTTGATTTTTTTGTTTTGTTTTGTTTTGTTTTTGTTGTTGTTCATTTCAAATTCTTCATGTGTATATTTTTAATTAATAGGTGATGGTTATTTATAACTGCTTTGAGTTTTCTTGAAATGGCTTCTGAAGTATAAACTCAATCCATGCCTATCTTGTGTTTTACATACTAAAGTACATATAGGTCATAAGTTGGTCTACTATTAAATTGTAAAAAATCTAAACAATGAATCAATTCACCTACTATTACTTATGCCTGAGTTTAATCTTCATATTTGAGGTGTAATTATCAATACATATCACTGAGGTTATATTAATTTCAGCAAAAATTATATAGTTTATGAAGAATATAGTTGATAGAGCAACTGAGACACGAATATGATGACTAACTCTAAAGAACATCACATTTAAAATCTGTTTAACAAACATCTTTATCTGTCATCTATATATCTTCACAGCTATCTATTGTTTGTTTATTTGAAGACACAAATTTACCTAATAAGAAAAAAAAGCAGCTTAGTATGTTCCAAAATGTGCAAAGAATGAAGATACTGAATATCTCTAAAAATAATGGAATACATTGTCATTTGTCTATTATTAATGGAATAGTACATCGTGAAATAAAATTTTAGTGTCATCAAGTCTAGATTAAAAATAGAGGCCCACAAATAGCAATTCAACTTGTAGTATTGTTTCAAATTTCTTGAAGTGATTTTTATAATCGAATTTATATATCTGATCTATCACAAAACCTCACAATCAGGGGATATGAAGAAAAGTTAAATATTATATTTTTCTATTAGAACTCAACAGATGTACCATTTAAAATAAATTAGAAGTGAGAGATTAGAGAGAGCAGAGACTAATGAGGCAGTTACATGTCAAAGGGAGTAAGCTCAGAACAGCTGTGTATGTGGATGAGAAAAGTCCTTAATTACATAAAATAGATTACCCAATGAGAGAATTTTTTCACCTTGAACAGAAAAATCGCTATTACTGTTAATTTTATCACACCTGTGAGTGGCACACATTCTTTAATTTTCTATCTGTCAACAGATCTAATAAAATGCTGGTTGTGTTTGAATGTTTGGAATCCCCTTCTCTTAATACTTAAAATTAATTTCTCTTTCCCCCCTTTTAAATACTCCTTTTTTTTTTTTTTTCTGGATTCACTATAGACGCATGATCTGCTACTGTGCATATGGCGGGCCTACAGCTTCCCAGGGGAGGACTGGGAGAATGATGACACAAGTTGAGACCTTGCACACATTTTCAAGATATGATCAAATTTTAAAACTTGCTTTATTCACACTCACACACACACACACACACACACACACACACACACACACACACGAAAAATCTAGTGAAGTATCATTTCTTTGTTATACAGTCGTTCACAGTTTCAATATACTGAGCATTAACATCTTTCTTTTGAAATCTTGTTATGAAGAATACTTTGAGCAGTACTTCATATCTCTTTGTAGACTTTATTACTACTATACTGAGAACAAGATTCTTCCCTATGCTATGGGCATTTGTAAGTTCTTCCTAAATTAGTATTAGCTTCCAACATTCTATTCTCTCTTGATGGTGTGAAAATTTCCAAGGATCCCCATGAATGGTGGTTTTTTTTTTGTTTGTTTGTTTGTTTGTTTTTTTAATATTAGCTCATTCTGTGTCCTATGAAGAACACAATATTTTTATTAGAGGCTATTTTTCCCAATATGATTATGTTGAACTTCAGTTAGCTTTCTGGCTTGTATCAAAAGCTGCTAATTGGTTGTGGTGACGGTATCTCTTTGTAATGTTTCTCTCTTACATCTGCATATACACTTTTATGTTCTTTTCTTCCCTTTCCTGTCGGGAGACACAAAAACATAAACAATTTTAACAATTTAGAATATAATTAAATCCCAAATATACGAATGACCTAATGTAGCAAAGTAAGATTAGCTAACACAAACTATAAAAATATTGTATTTGTTTATTTATTTATTTATTTATTTATTTGCAAGCCTCATGGAAAACAACTCCTCACCTCTTCGACGTCTACACAACCTGCTTCTGGTTGTGTAGTACCAGAAAGTTTACACCCAGCAAGATGGCATAGGTCTTAGTAGCCCAAGGCAGTGAACACTGTAAACAAACAAAAAAGCAGAAGAGAATGTTTGCAGAGAGCTAAACACATTCATATGTTGACTGTGTCATTGCAGTCAGATTCAGAAGATGCTTCATTCTGCTTGTTTATTTAGCAGTGAACACATAGGAGTCCACGGGGACTCTATGGGGGAAATCAGTACTCTCTCTATGACCGCTCTTATCATTATTCCAAATGTCTCTTCAGTTTTATAATAGGTGCTCCTCAAAACAGAAATGGCGTGTCTCCTATAGACCCAGCCAGGGATGTTGTGGATAATACAGAGAATCATCGAAGACAGCCATGCTTTACTTTAGAATGAATGGCTTTATTAGGTTGAGTGCAAAGTAAATAAAAGAATAAATAGCAACTAGCTGGTAGAAAGAAGCAGCAGACAGAACATCATCAATCAGGCATTCTCAACGTTCCCCACAGACCACTGGGATAACCCAGTTGAGAGAGTGAACCAAGGCAATGTCATTAAGTTGGTAGCTTACAAATATCCAGCAGAATCAACTCGGGGCAGGAGGTGTTTATTGAGGCAGGGTGCTGCCATTGAGTGATCTATAGATCCTGACAGAACATTTTGTCCACAGACAAGCTCTGCCTTCTCTTTCTTGCTCTGTAGGGTTTATTATTATTATTATTATTATTATTATTATTATTATTATTATTATTATTTTATTATTATTATGAGATAAATAGTAGTTTATTTATAACATACCTCCTTTGAAAATAGCTTACTTTTCGGCTGTTCCCAAGGAGACAGTTTTCATACTACTTGGCTGTGTCATTGTTTTATTGTCTTTCTGTTCTGTTTTTTTTTGTTTGTTTTATTACTATTATTATTATGAGATAAATAGTAGTTTATTTATAACACACCTCCTTTGAAAATAGTTTACTTTTCGGCTGTTCCCAAGGAGACAGTTTTCCTACTACTGGGCTGTGTTGTTGTTTTATTGTCTGTCTGTTCTGTTTTTGTTGTTGTTGTTGTTGTTGTTTTGTTTTTGGTTTTGTTTTTTTGTTTATTTTTTGTTTTAAGGGTGGGAGTGGGGTTGGGGTAGGGAGTCTGATAACAGACAAGAGGCTTCGGAGACTACTTGAAATAAATATGATGGAGCCTGGGACTGAAATTCCTTCCACAAGCATAACATACTCTCAGTAAACTAAATTAAATTTGAAATGTGACTTGTCCATATTAAGGTCAAGAATGAAATACGTTGGGTTTACCTAACACAGGAAACCATATATTTTTGTTAAAATCACATACTGTAATTAAATTGAAACATAATAGTTTAAATAAAATAATTATTAAAATTATTTTACTTTTTTCATTAGACTTTAAAAACATGGTTACATAATCCTTTAAATGGTGTATGTGGTCTTTTAACTGAATTAGTTCTGCTCTTTTTCATATAATTTTTGAGATTATAATAGAGTTGTCTAATTTCCCCCTTGCCTGTTTTATCAGTACCTTTCATGTATCTACTCTTGCTATTTTGCAAATCTATGGTCTCCTTTTCTTTATCTGTGTATTACTAAATGCATAAATATCAACTGCTCAGTCCATACAATGCTACTTATCACTATGATTTCAGGGCAGAGCATGAGGTATTGGATAATCAACTGATTTGTTCTTCCATTGGGAAAACGACTTCTGCTTCCAGCTTTCCTTAGCGTCTTTGTCTTGGTTTGAGATCTTCTGGGATTTTCGTGTTGTTCTTGTTCAGTTTAGGCAGTTGTCTTGATGAGACTTCAAGAATACAACTTCTGCTATTTCTAGGAGATATTCAAATGTCTTGACTCAAATCTCAACTTCTCTATTTAGAGAATGAATGACATTAGACCTGACATTTTACCACGGTATTCCTCAGTTTCCTTATCTGCCAAATGGAAAAGTAGTTGTTTAAATTAATTTGTAAATATATATTCAGCATTTAGATTATTTCCTGATGGTTAATTGAACATTTTGTTTATTATAAAATGTCTAAGTAGTTAAATGTCCTAAGCATGTTCTTTGTCTCAAACAACTCTTTCATCTCTGTTGATAACAAATGTCTGATTTTATTTATGCTTTCCAGACATATTACAACATAATTGAGTCCGGTTACATTTACTTTGCATCAGCCTAATGAAAAACATGTTTAGCCAGTATACACACAGGACAAATATTAAAGTGTTAAAATAAAGCTTGGTTTCATCACCAACTAGTTTGTAGTTTATCACAGATTCAATTAATGACTATTTCTTGTTTGTTTTCCTTTGACAAGAGGATGGTTTTATCACTGTATGTTCCCTTGTGGTTGTGTATGTACATGCACATGACTACATTTCATGATTATTTCATGAGTTTTAAAAGGTGACAGTTGTGACTGTGGTTAAAACAAATGAACACATTCTTCAGGCAAATATAGTACTAAGAATTTTATGATTTCTTATCAAATGTACCCAAATGGAAAGTGCTCACATGTGGATAAATTGTATGCAACTCTTAAGTGGAAATTTTATATCTGATTCAAAGATTAATTGATGTACTTACTCAAAATTTACAATTCCTTTGTTGAATAAGTTATGAATAATCTACATGCAAAAGACAAATATTTAACACATAATTTTGAAATATATATTGGTATATAATAGCTTAAAATTATAGTGGAGTTACTTAGACGTCTGTTGATAAAAGTCACTAATTTCTCCTTTCTGCCAGTAATTCTCTATTATCTAAGTATTTTGAAAAACAACTCCTAAGCATATGTGATATATTTTTGTATTTCTTTAGCATAATGAATGGATTGTCTATCAAACAATGTGTTTCTTTCTGGTATTCTGCAGTGTATGTTCTTTCTATAACTATCAAAAAAATACCAAAACAATTATAGCCTCACTTTCGCAATGCATTGAGTTTCAATACATGACTACATTATTTTAAATCTTCATATTTTGTCAATCTTATGTCTTGTAATATGATAAAAAACCAATCTGATATTATGGTTTATCTTATCGATCTTTCGCTGTGGTTAATGAGAGCACAAAGTTTAGCTTTAAATACTTCATATAGATATTAGTCTTAACCTACTAAGTCTACCTTTATTTTATCTCCCATTTCACATCTTTTTGTCTAGTTACATAATAGGACGTTACTCATCTAGAACTTTCCTTCTGTCTTACTGCACATTATAAATAATCTTTCAATGCATTACGAGAATCAGAACCTCAGGATGTTGTAGTAGGTTTGCAAAGCATGCCCTCTCTGCCTACATTCAGGCTGGCAATGATGAATCAGACTGTCTTTTACACAACGTGCATTTGTATTGCTCCTTAACTATGATTCCACAAAGTTAATCTGCAGGATGTTAATCTTAATCTTTTTGTTCCTCCCCCGTTGTTCATTTTGTATCATATTCTATGGTTTAAAATTTATTCAAGTACCTAATATTGTTTTTTATAAAGACCTCATTTTTCTAGTTGATTTTTCACTAGTTAAAATACCTAAAAGTTGCAAACAGATATGATTTTAATATAGCTTGAATCAGCAAATTAAAATAATCAAGAAACACAGAAAATAGTGTTATAAAACTGTAGTTTCTGCATGAAACCAAGACCGTTTACATAATTTATTATTACCTTTTATTTTAACTCTTTACAATGTAGAAATTGAGGCTTGTTAAGGATTTACCTATCAGCGGCAACTTCACTATTGATCTCATGACAACGTTTGGGTGAACCATGCAGTGTGCTCTTCAAGAAGAGAGTATAGTAACTTCAACAAATCTTAAAATCTGACTTCACAGACTAATGTAAGACATTTTCATCCATTAGGAATGTGGTACTATGGCAAATGCAGTTATTTTTTATTTTTAATATATGTGTTCCTTAGATCAAACACCTTGAAACAGTTAAGGACAAAAAAAAAATCACCTTATCTTTAGATTAAAGTAGAATATATGGTATCTACTGCTAGTAACTTTTATTTATTTGTGATAAACATGTGAGAAAAAAAAAACAAAAAAAATTGAGAGGATAGTTTTTTTACTTACCTTTTTTTAAAGCGATTTGTTGTCCACGTTTATGTGTCCAGTTGTTTTGGGCCTGGTGAGGCAGAGTGTTTTAAATAAATAAACCTCTGCAGTTTTCTTTCACATCATGGTGGAACACAGTGGAATCATGGGATTCTCTCTGTGCAGTATCACTTTCAGAATGCACTCTTATGTAAATACAAACTTAGGCTAGATATAAAATAGTTACTACTTTATAACCACATCACCTTGTTTCTCTACTGAAAAAAATACTTCTAACCTCTTTTTATTGATCAAAATTGTCTCACTTTGTAACATCATAATGTTTTGTTTCCAAATAGTTAGAAAATCAGGTATACTGTTTTTACTCACCCTTACTACAATGTAAGAAATTTATATATAACGGAATGGCCTTGTTAATTTTTAATGAATTTCTATATGCCAGAATCAGAATGGAGAGTTTAAACATGTCAAACACAATTATTATGTAGGTTCATTGGGAATCAATTTTTATACGTATTTTTAAACAGGAAGGTTCAGTTAAAGGATTGTATTTAATTTCAGAGCTGGTATTTTTATGCACATTAAGTCTGAAGGATGTTCTCCATATATTTCTTTACCTTTAACTGTATCACACGAGTCTGTCCTTGCCTGTGTTACACAGAGATGTACATATGAAGAGTAACAAAATATAGGCACCTGTATACATTTGTGTGAGTGGTAAATTTACTACCAAAAGCTTTGAACCCCAAACCATCATGGTAGGAAATGCATTTAAGTAGATATCTGCTGCTGGTTAAGGTGATATTCCTGGCATGAAATGGATAAACCAGCCTTGGCAGCAGCACTGATGAATACAAAGATTCAAGCTGGGGAAAGCAAGACCACAGGGTATGAACATTTGAGTGTTGTTTTAATTTGAGTGTTGTTTTATTCATATGTTGCAGATAACATATTGATGACCTACTAATCTATGTAGAGTGTGCCAGCCATTTGGTTCAGCACATAATTGAAACTTAAAAGGAAATTAAAAGGATTGAAACAAGTATCAACACAGTGCTGAGGATAACTGATAACTGCAGGCTCAGTCCTGAACTGTGTGTGTGTGTGTGTGTGTGTGTGTGTGTGTGTGTATGTGTGTGTGTGTGTGTGTGTGACATAGACAGCAAACTCATATATTTATATATCTACATGTATATACATATATATGTCTGTATACATATATGCATATATATGTGTATATAAGCTTATATATGGGCACTGTATGTATCCTACTATGTACATACTTTTATGCATATAGGTTATATATATACAAAACCTATATGCACAAAAGTATGTGCATATTAACCTATATGCATAAAGTATATATGCATGTCTATACTTTATATATAAATAATTAACAATCAGCTGTATGAACTCCTCAGGTTTACTGCACTAAAGTACAAAATGCTTAATAAGACACAGGTGGAGGTGGTTTCCACCAATGGAAATTTCAGCTGCTAGAAGGATTTGTGGCTTGGCCACACCTGATTTCTCTTCTGCTCCTACACTAGAGCTTCCGGGCTGTTCTACCAGCTCATGTCAGCCACTCTGCTTTGCAGTCTTCCCTATATCACTGATCATAACTCAATAACATAGGTTCACTTGCTGTTAATTTGCTGTTTTCTTCCTCTCTCTCTGCTAAAGAGCCTAGATCACCGCTCGAACTATTTGAGTCTTCATAGATTTAATATCTTTTCATCTGAAATGTAGTTCTTCTCTTTTTTCTGTTCTTCAGTGTTTATTATCATAACTTCTTGGTGTTTTGTCCTTCATATTGCATAACTGAGGAACTGCCAAAATGGTTGCATCAGAATAGGGCTTTTACAGCCAAGTGTCACAAATGAATAGATAGAAATATAGATAGATAGATCAATAAAATGCAATTGAATAACTAAAGTGTGAAACTGTCAGATTCTAATTTTCAGTGAAAATTTTTTAGTATTTGTCTGAAAAAAATGTATGGTATTATAAAGCAATGCAAGTAAATGGTGTGTTTGTTTTGTTTACAAATGAGACATTCTGTAGAAATCTTTGCCTACGTTTGTTATAAGAGCAAAAGATTGCAGGGTGAAATAGCTGTAGGAGCTAAGTGTGTCCACAGACAATCACATACACCAATGACCTACAGAGGCCAATCCAAAGCCTACCTCATGAATACTCACCTCTGAGGGCCCAGCTGCTCACTGTTACACCAAAGGGCAGAATGTCATGTAATCACAGAGAATAGCAAATTCTACTATTGTCTAAATATAAGAACTTACAATAGGTTTAACCATGTTGTTGTTACCTAGTGTGTGTGTGTGTGTGTGTGTGTGTGATTTCTCTCATTTAAGGGCAGTTCCCTTAGGAATTAACTACAATGTAGTTATGTTTGAGTTTGCTAATACTGACCTCTAGCTATTAGGTTCTCTGACCTGATCTTTGTCTATGCACTGCGGTCTTCTCTCCCTCATCTATGTATGTCATATGAGCATGCATGATGTCTGAATACTTGAGATTTCAGTTGATCCGGACACATACGTTTTATATGTCTTAAAGTAACAATCACATAATTTCCCTATTATTTTTAATGTCCTAGAATAAAGTTATATTGATTTCTTAGGTACTATGTATGTAAGTATATCTATAACACACACTCTCACAGATTCATACATACACACACACACACACACACACACATGCAAATGTCACAAGCCCTTTCTTCCTGACAGAATACATAGTATATTTATTTAATAAATTATATTTTTTCATTTTTGATTCAGCAAGAATAGAAAATGAAAGGAAAGAGACTGCATTTAATTCTCTTGCATGCACAGAAAACTAAACCTAAAAAAAAAAAAAAAAGAAAAGAAAAGAAATCACATGTAATCATAGTCCTCCTGGCGCTGTTCTTGCTTCAGTTTACAACTTCAAGATCCATGCTAAGCCACAGCCATTCCCGAACATTCAGCGTTCACTGTTTGAGAATATGTGCTAAGACTGTATTTACTTTGTTTGAAATTAGCCATGGCTCATGACAAGCTTCAAACAATCAATAAGAACAACACTGGGTTCTGTGAATGGCTCTATGGCTGTAGATACTTGAAGTACCCATTTCATGATCCTTTGCTCTAAGTCACTGTGGAGAGAGCGCCCCCTGCCGAGATGTTTTATGTAAATACAGAACAACAAAACCAAATAGTTTTATATTCAAATATGATACCTGTGTGTGTGTGTGTGTGTGTGTGTGTGTGTGTGTGCGATGAAGTATGCATAACCTGTCATTAGAAACAAAACCTAAAAATACTATACAAGATTATTGAGAACTTCACATTTTTAACTTTATTAAAATACAGTTTTACTTTGTGAAGTCGGTCACAAGTGGTTTAGCTTCCTATTAAGCTTCCAAGATCATTTTTAAAGCTTTCAGCATAAAATATATGGAGAGATGAATTAGCAAGTTAATTAGAACTTTGGCGCTTAACTGGTTAATAAACTGTAGATAGAAATCAAAATACTTACAGTGATAATAAAGGAAATTTCATTTTCATGTAAAAATACTAGTGCAAAATTTTGACAGATGAAAATAAAAGTGGCTGATACGATGTTCATGTAGGATGATATTCCAACCTGATGCTGAGCTATACAAGTGCCAGTGGGCAATGTTGTTGATGCATTGTTTAATGGTTGGCAGAGAAGGGGGCTCTCTGTGAATCACACTGTGTTTGGGTTTGGAATGAATGAATTAATCCATTAATAATAAAGGAAAGCCAGCAAGAAAGAAAACAAAGAAATAAAGAAAACCACAGAATTACTGTGCATATCATCATTTATTTCGCATGACTTTAAGAGGAGTTGAAATCTTAATTCTTAAGATCATGTCTTTGCATTTCTGCATACAGTTTGCCATAAATAGTTTTAAGTTCCATCACTGAGTGCACACATTCCTGTCTAGTCTTTTTTTTTTTTTCTTTTTATCAAAGGAGTCATTCTTGTGGATCAACAAGGCTTAGGCACAGACTGAGGACTGCTTTCATCGTTTTTAAGAAAGTGACGCAGCTTACTGTCTCCTAGGAAACTCAGAAACTCAGCAGCTGTAGAAAGCCCAAGTTTTACAAAACAGCTATTATCGGGGGGTAAATCTTCCAAGGAACTAGTCCCTGAAATATTAACTTATTTTTGAAATTTAGTCTAAGGCTACTGTTACAGTATTCTTGGAACTTATTTGTTACAGGCCAAAAAATAAATAAATAAATCTGTGCACTAAAGCCAGAATTGGATGCTTTCCATTTCTAGATCTGTGTGAAACTGGAATTAAACTCAGGAGACTTGACAAAAGGCTGATTATTTGAAGGAAATGACTATCAAACAAACCCTGACAAGACACAATTCTACAAAGTACAAAAAGAATAATTAATGTGCCAGAATCCTACCAGTAAATTACAAGAAGTGTCCATGTATTTTGGAGTAAAATATGTAGTAAAATGTAAAAGTAACAATACATGCAATAATCCATTTCTATCTATGAAATTAAAGCTCCCACTAAATAAAAATTGGTATTATTTCCAAGAGATAAAATATATATTCCCACACTTTTATGAATACTTTATAGATCATATCTTACAAGTCACCTATAGGTCAGTGTGTGACTCTGCAAGATACAAATATGCTAGGAAGACATGCTTTTACATACCCGCCATGTCAAGACTGGAACTAGGAGGCGGGAGCCTGCTTGGATTATATACTAAGTTCGAGAGTTATTGGAGCCACAATAGGAGACTCTGTTTCAAAAATTAAGATGATGACAATGATGATGATGATGATGATGACGACGACGACGATGGCAACTATGACAGTTAGGAGAGGAGTGACAACCATATCACATCATAATACATAATACATTAAAGTCATTTTAGAAAATTTTGCAGAAGATTGTATAGAAGAACAGAGCTATGCATTAGAATTTAATAGCAAATGCAAAATTACCACGAAAATGAACTTCAGGTTCAAGCTGCGAGAAACACTATGACATTCTCTTGGTTACTTTTTTAAAATTATTTATTTAATCTATCTACTATCTATCTCTTTATTTATTGGTTGATTGTTTGCTTTATTGATTGACTTAAATCCCATGCTGAGGGAGGAACTATAGTGTGAGCAGAATATAGTGTGGAATTCTATTAGAAAGGTAAGGGAATTATCAGGAGCCAGCTTGCTGAGGTCATGAGTCCACCTAGTTCACAACCCTTCACTCAGTTATGTATGACTTCATTACGACCAGGATGTAAGGCTGCTTAATAGAGTGCTTAGCGATATTTCAATTCTTAGATCGGGATATAATGTTTTGAAGTAGCAAATTTAATTATATTTGAGTGGTGGATGTTGACATTTTATATTTTATTTAATTATTTTTCCAGCTATAAATTGGAATTTTTGACTGTTTAAAGACAAAACTAGAAAGTAGAAAACTAAGAGGAGAAAGTAGAAAAACTGTAGTATTTATTCTTATATTTATCATTAATTGTTTTTTTTCTGTTGATTATAATTAAGCATAAAGAAACAATAGTAGCTAATAACACTAAGTAAAAATGAATTTGATACATTTACAGATTTCCTAGACATATCGAATCTTATGGTTGCCAAGTCAACAGAGGCTATGCACAGGTGGTTTCATAAATGAAGAAATAGCCTATTTACTGTCTGTCAAACTTAGGAAAACAATTTGCTTGGATAAAAAAAATTACAATTTTTTTCATTGAATTTTAGACACCCGGATTTCATGATTGTAAAGATAAGACATTCTATTTTTCAATACAGTCTAACTGTGGGTACTTTGAGAAAGATAGGGTGCATTACGTGAAAAAAATACTTCTGCCTTGCATATTTATTTAATACTAGTGTATCATGTGGACAGGACTTTAAAAGCTGGCAGTAACAGTCATTATAGTAGTATGCTATGTCTGTAACCTTATTTGAATTTCATGAGCATTGTTTCAATCTATCCTTATCATAACATGAAACAATGTTTATTTATAGAAGAAAGAAAACTGAAACTGCAAGTGTTAGGTGACCTCTTCTGTTTTGCAGAAGAGCAAGAATAAGAAATACTAACTTAGGGACTCACAGCACATTCAAGCCACACAGACATTTCCTATACAAAGTTTGTAGATTCATTCACATAGATGTCTTATTGGGTGTCATTAATGATTGAAAGAAAAAAAGAACAGGAAAATTTTCATGTTTATCAGTCTCCGTAACTCACATTACTCATTACCAGTGGGCAATATTTTCTAATCAGTTTTGATTTGAGTATAATCAGGTTGTCAATACCACTTATAACAAACTCTTGAGAGTTCCTACTACATTTATTGTCCATGCAGATTTGAACCAAAACAGTATTCCTTGTGCACCTCAGAAGATGAGGAATTTCATAAAGGAGTATTGAATGGCTTGTAATCATTCATACTTACAATGACAGTCCCAGATGGCTCTTTGGTACCTTCAGTGAATAGCATGTGAATGAATCTCACCTTTCATTTCACTGCTAAAGTGTAAAATACATTTGGTGAATAATAGTAATATGTTTTTAAATCCTTGCTTCATCATCAAATTATTCATATCGTGTCACCTGGATAGGTTTCTTATTATGTCATAATTTTGCATTAAAAATTTTAAACTATAAATAGTTTAATAAATACTTGAATGTTCATACTATGCAAGGTGAGGATTTGATTGCCTAAGTCACAGCCCATAAGGGGAATGCTTTTGTATAAAATGCTGATAAGAACTATAATATATATTCAACATATCATCATGAATAATGATATAATTTTTAAATCCTATAACCTTAGTTCATTAATTTTATGTGCAATAACAACAAAATATATTATGATATAACAAAATAACATTTCCTCAATAATTGTAATATTTAGATATATAATCTGGTTCACTGAGTCTTGATAATTGTAAAATCAAAACTCAATCATACACACTAAGAGCCAAGCCTTGTCTACTCTAAAATGATAGTGGAATGACATTGTCATTTCATGGAACTGAATTTGAAACTGGATTATTTAAAAATTCAATTTTTATTGTAAAATTAGAAAAAAAATCTGTAATAAAGTTGGCCATCGACCACACACATGTTGATAACAACGTCGATGCCAGGATATTCCCAGCCAGCCAGCTGTAATGTGTGAGTGTGTTAAATGAAGTATCTGGTGATGAGATCGTGTTGCATCATGCTCAGATAAGGACTTCCTTAAAACATGGACTTGAACATGAACTGAGTTATCAAATTGAAAATCAATGTGAAATTTTAAATATTATTGCTGCAGGTGTCTCTTTGAATTACTAATATGTTACCAATAGCAATGTCCAGGAAAAAAGTCTACTTCCTCTTTATTTATCTCTTTTTGGCATTTGAAACAAAGGTACTTTTTCTTAGAAAGCTTATAAAATATCTCTAAGATAGTGCCTTCAATTCCCCAGTGTAAACAACATTTTAATTCACTCAATGTTATACTGGAAAAATATATATGAGTAGAGTGTGTGTTGATTACAACAATTAAATAAAAAGAAACAAAACCTCAAAAGATAATGTTGTTCAAGCGTATCAGGGAATGTGAATTTGCTGAGAACTCTATTTGGAGGAAACAAACGTAGTTCTTTACAGAAGATAAGTTACAAAGGATTACTATCCAAACAAAAATTATGTTCATTTTTTTTTGTTTTTTTTTAATGTAGTAGCATGTGTCATTCAACATAGTCTGTCTATGTGTCTATCTATGTATCTGTCTGTGAATTTATCATTGTTTCTGTTTGTCTCTGTCTAAGGATGCTTTGAGATTTTTAAGGATCTTTTTTGTCTATGTTACAAGACCATAGAATTATTCAAATAATTAATTTGCATTTCTCTTACTCATCACTCATCAGAGAAATAATTTTTAACTCAATTTGTAACCTGTCTTCAATTAATTATTTCTTTTGTTTTATAGAAGCTTTGGGTTTTGTGTAATCCCATTTGCAGTTATTCAACACGTTCTAAGGCACTGAAGAGTTTGTGTCTCTTAGTTGTGAATTTGTGTTGAAATGCTATACCTATCTTTTCACAGAGAATGCGAGAATTCCAAGTCTTTGATCTCTTTTTAGTTTATTTTTGTGCAGGATGAAAGATAGATACTTTCATTGTTCTTCATATAGATACTGTTTGTCCAGCTTTTGTGCAAAAGGCAGTTGTTTCCAAATGTATGATTTAGAATCATTTACAAAAAAAAAAAAAAAAAGATAATCATGACTCTTTGGATATATTTCTGGGATCCCTAGTCTATTCTGATTCATTATTCTACAGGTCTGTCTTATACCAATACCATAGTATTTTTGTTACTTTACCACTATTCAACAACTTGAGATGCAGTTTTGTGGCCCTTCCAATATAGTATATTTTGCTCAGGATTGTTTTATTTATTCAGGCTATCCTGTGCTTCAGCAATCATTAGAGGATTTTTCCCCAGTAACATTAGAACCCTGAATCTATTACAATAGGAATGGTTTTGATAATATCGCTATTATCAAAACATTATTGCTGGGAGTGTGGGGCAAACTCTTATTTTGCAGGAACTCCTTCAGTCTCTCCAATGTGATTATATCTTTATTTCAAAAGCATTTTACTCCTTTTGTAATGTCTAATGCTAGGCATACTTTTATGGTATTCTGAATAATATATCCATTATCAACAGATACGCCATTGGAATATAGGTAAGCTGGAGAATAATATAAATTGGATCATATCATCATAATTTGCTGGTGACTTGCATTTCTGAGATATTTTTTCTAGAATAACTCTAGGGTCTTTCTGCCTCTGTGGATACTTTGACATTTTTCTTGCTTGCATTCCTTTTATTTCTAACTCTTGTTTTATTTCTCTAGCTAAGCATTCAAGAACTGTATGTCTCACATTTTCTCTATTTAGTATAATGTTGGATGTAGTCTTATATATGATCTATAACATATTGAGGTATGTTCCCTTTATGTATAATTTATTCATGAATTTTATCATGAAGAATGTTGAGACTTAGCCAAGGTGATTTTTGTCTCTGTTGAGATGAGCATTAATATCTATGAACTGAGCAATTGATGTAGTGGATTAAATATATTGACTTGCATATGATGAAACATATCTGCACCTTTGAATGAACAGTAATTGATAATAGTCAATGATTCATTTAACCTGTCATTCTTTGTGGCCTGCAATTAATAATAGACAATTACTCACCCATCCATGTCCATCAGGTTCATTTCCCAATCACTAATTTTTTTCTGTGCTCTTATGAATGGATATGTTCTGTGTCTTAGTGGTATTTATTAAAATACACAGTGAATCTTATCACATGTGGGTATATATTGTCTCTGGCATGTGTGATTTATAATGTTGCTATGGATTGATGAATCATTTATTTAATGAATCTCTTATATCTGCAATAAAATCAGTGTTAATAATAGCTTCTATAATAGCACTGCTTTATTAAGTATTAATTTGTTTATAATTTTATATCAAACACAAATTGAGTTGTCCTCTTTTTTATTTCCCCTTTTAAATGTATAAATATACATCAATTCACTTTTTTATTTTACTGTGCCACTCCTTTCATTTGTTTCCTCTTCTCTGAGTTTTTCAGTTACCTTTAAATATATTTTTTCAGTAACTGTCAATTTTTCATTTTGAAACACGGTTTATAGTGAACATAAGAATACCTAGAAAAACATGGCTATTTTTCTAAAGATGTGGCCTCATTTTTACACCTACTTGCTTATTTCTATTTCAGCTTTTATCAACAGTGTTGATTTCTTATTTCAAATAAAGTTGAACCATATCTGGTGCCCTTGGCATCTTATAAGTGTATCTCAGAATGAACTGAAAGATCTCTGTACCTTCTATTTCTTCAAAGGCTGCAGTCAGTGCTTTCTGGGAGTTATTTTATGACACAGTGATTGCCAGATGGTATCTGCTCTGATAACTGCACTTAAGAAATGTATGAAGAGAAAGCTTTTATCAGTCTGTCACCATCGGACCTTATCACCCACAAGCAAGTGGTCAGGCTAAAGAGCAGTGCCAACCATAGAGCAGGTCCTCATGGGAGATTGACTAGAGAGATAGGACAAGTTGGAGGGGACTCAGATCCTTTTACTCCTGAATCAATAGTGTGTATTAGTACAGATAGATTTCTGAGGCCATGTTGAGCTTCTCTTGCTTAGCATTGGCTTTATGGGATTAGAAAGAGCAGTGCTCTTGTATCTTGATCCTTCCATGCTCCTGATCTATACAAAGGATTGCATACTGCCTTCTATCAAATGAATGTTGTTCACTCAAACTGAACCCTTCTCGTGTCATTATCTTACCATTTTATTAGAATTTAAGGTATACATATGGGTTTCTGAAAGAAAATATAAAACCTCTCCAGAGTCATGAAAAAAAAAGTACCATTAGTAGATCTTTAAGGTTAAAACTAAACAACAACAACAACAAAATCCCAAATGGTCTTTCATGATATTACTAAAACTGTAATTGTAGGTTTTCAGGATCTCGACCTTTGAATTGGGGGCTAAGAAAGTGATTTCATTTGAAATTGCCCTTTAAGAAGCCCCGAGCTTAGTTATGTGTCTCAGAACTTAAATATAGAAATTTTCTTTATTGACTTGGACAAAATTCAGTACACATATACCTCCTGTCAGCTGCAAACATAGATGAAATAATGACCTTGGGCAGGTGGCAAGTGTATGCAGTTATGACTGAAAGCCATGCTAACATTTTACTCTTTGAAAGCAAAGATCATTATTCTCACCAAGTAGATGACTGACATAATATGATAAGACTTGGTAACCGCACTTTCAAAATGAATGAAATGGGTTTGCGACTGCAAAAACAGAAATAGCGTCATCATTTGTTGTAATCTATAAAATCAGTATATTATAAAATATTGCTTGCTGTATATGTTGGTAATGTATTTTATACTCTAACTCTCCAATATTTCAGGGCATAAATGATTGGTTTCCCCTTCATTTGCCTAATGATAATTTAAGTATCAGTGAAACTTCTTCGTGTAGATGGTAGTTGTTAAGTAGCCTTCGTTTGCATTTTGATAGCATCAACTTCATAATAAATCCTGTATTTTAGCCAGTGCTAGATTTTAGAGATTTTGCCACATTTTCTGACTTAGCAGAGGTTCATAATAAATCATGTGATTTTTATTTTATTATTTTTAATTTTATATTATTATTTATTATTTTTATTTTATTTATTTTTAATTTTATTGTAGTCTGTTAGTTTTCATCTCTCTGCCTCTTTTAATTGTCTCTCTACAATAGATTTTAATAGTCTCATTTTTTTGTATTTTACTCATTTTAAATGAGAAGAAAATTGAGTACACCTCTCCAGAGTATACTCATGCTCTAGACTTGTTTTGGGAGAAACTTCTCAAGAGATTGACCAGATACAGCACACTACTTGAGTCTATCATAATTCTCTAATAACTTATGTCTTACTGTCTTCATGATAGTTACCTTAAAAATCAATGGTTGTAAGACAATATTGCCTTAAATGAGGAATGTGGGTTGTTACAACTAACATTTCATTTTTCTATGATCTCTTATAATATCTTTTAAATGTTTGCTAGTAATTTTTTTCATGATTATATTTATAACAATGATTAGGACAGAGATAATTATGTAATTATTTGCTAGTGGATCTCTCAGGAATAACCTCAATTTTACAAGGGTCAACACTAATTCTTTGTTATAGGAACAAATTTGTAATAAGAGGAGGGTCATCATCTGTCCCAAAACTTTTATTGTGTTTGAATAGTGTGAAAGAGGTCGCACCTTCAGCTGTTTAGATGAAGCCAAGAGTGCTAGGAAGTGACTATTTAGTGTTTCTACAGTGACCCCGGAGCAGGGTCCTCTTGGACTGAATTGAGGTTTGTTGAGGGCAGATTCCGAGAGTGCAGGGTTTCCCAGGGCTTCTGCTCTCCATTTTGAATGGCTCTGCTTCCAGCTGCTCCCCAGATTTTTTTTTTTTAATGTTTGCTTGCTTTTGTTTTGTTGTTGTTTGTTTGTTTGTTTGTTTTGTTGTTGTTGCTGTTGTTTGTTTGTCTTGTTGTTGTTTAGTTATTTGGGTGACTTGTTGGTTAGTTTGTTCCCTTCTTTATTGGTTGGTTGGTAGATTTTCTGTTTTGATTTTTTTTTAATTCCTTCCAAATGATTTGGTTGTGACTTTTCTTTGATGTGAGGAAGATATTAGGAAATCTAGGAAATAGAACCACTATTGTGACCAATGTGTTATTATCATAGTATTCTGATATTTAACACAGTCACACACTCTAAATTTTATTTTCTACATTTTCACATTATTTGAGTGTGTGTGTGTGTGTGTGTGTGTGTGTGTGTGTGTGTGAATTGTGTGTATATAAATGCCTGTGCATAAAGGACAAAGGGCATTTTGAGTTAATCAGGTCTCTTCCTTCAGCATGTGGACTCTGTGGATCTAGCCCAATTGATCAGGCATGGTTGCCTATAATTTTATATGTTAAACCATCTCATCAGGCCTCTTGAACAGTTTCATATTTAATTCAACCACTTTCATTGCTAGTTTTCTTAAAGACCTTTGAAAAAGAGACTATCTCTAGAATTCTAGACTACTCCAGCTTCTTCTAAATGTTTGCAATCACTTAAAGATTGATTAGGGAACCACTTACTGGGGGTAGTTCCCATTATTGCACTGTCAGTTCAGTTTAAGAAAATGTTGTCACCTCTGCTTCGAATCCTCAGTACCATGCTTCTCATTTTAATTCAGTATGTGTTGAAGAACTCATTTCCACAGATCAATTCATAATTTACAGAAGAAAATCAGAATGTTTTTAACATAAAATCATATTTCTGTCATCTTTTAATAAAAAAATTAAAAAGTCAGTGTTGTACTGTTATTTTTTTAAATAACCCAGGTTTCAAATATGGTGTATATTCAGTTAATAAATGATGTTGTGATATGTTGTTTCATAAAATGTATAGCTGTCATGAGAACATGTCTCTGATCAAGATATGTTATATTCCTAAAATTTATCCCCATAAATTTAAAAAATTTTAAAAATAACATTTTAGACATTTCAAGAGTATACGGTGTCTTGTACTGGGGATCCAAAGAACTGTTTTCTGTAGTAGTTTCTGCTCTTATAGGTTTATTTCAACACACTTCTTAGAAACAATTTACCTAAATAAATGGCACAGGCATACAGAAACAGTATCTTACAACCTTGCCACTTGCTATAATGTGGGGTGGGTAGATATGGAAGATACTATGTTATAGAAATAAACCATTGTTGCTCTAGAATTACAGATCTAGACCTTTATTATTTTTTATACCTTGTATAGTTTTCTTGGTTAAAGGACTTTTTTTTTAACTAGAACATTTATTAGTTAGTGATTTAACATTTTTTTATGAGTGGGTCTTTGTATTAGTGTTACTCTTATTTATTTGATTTCAAGTCACATGTGGTCAATGATTATGCTTCATTCGATCACTAAGTTAGAGAAGTGCCAATCTCATTACTAAGAGATACTAAAACAGTTCTAGTTCCATTAGTGGTTTCACTAATGGATTTGTAGTTTAGAAAATGTTTCCTTCTGTTTTGTCAGTATTATTTTTTTGTGGTTCTAAAAATACTGGAAAATTAATTTAGGGTTAGAAACGTGCTTGCTTCGTCAAATCTCCATGTTATAGTATCTAATCATCAAAATTGAATACAAATGTCTGGTTAGTAATGGCCTTGATGGTCACATATCAGACATTCAGGCTAGGTGCAGGGAGAAAAGTTAGCCATTGCTAAGGATTTTCTTCCAGCAAACCATATATTACTTGCCATCAATTTGCAAGTCATAGAACAGAAAATTATGATTAGACTTCAAAATAAGCCAATTGAAATCGTCTCAAGGATTGACAAGATCACCTTGACATTCTGGAAGATGAGCTATACATCCATGAATATTTACTATTCTAGAAAGCAAGTGTGGATGGCATTTTAACTGAAACAAAGTGAGGAATGACAGACACCCCATGTTTGATTACTGTGGGTCTCACTGCCAAGCAGAGTAGACTGACACTGAAATGAAGTCTGTACTTTTTATTTTTATCCTCTATGTTTTACCACCTTACCTCTCCTTTTTTTTAATTTCTCTCTTTTATTTTCTCCACATTTTTCTTAGTCCCCCTGCATTCCTGACAAGCATGATCTTCCACAAAAAATGTTTTAAGAGGTTCAGTCTGGTCACTTCCATTTCCCTTCGTAGTCTTAATTGATTTCTTATATTTTACTCCAACCACCCACAGTTTTCTGTGTTACTCGCTGTCAAAAATAACAAAATACGTTTAACATCAAGTCTCTCTCTCTCTCTCTCTCTCTCTCTCTCTCTCTCTCTCTCTCTCTGAATTATATATATATAAAATTCTTTAGAAGAGAATACCAATATAAATATAGGTGTCTATAATCATTGTAATCACTCCCCCTTTGTGAATAGCTTCTGTTTTCATTTATGTCATATTTTATTTTGGGTGTATTGTGCATTTAAAAAGCTAGGCTTTGTGCTTTCACTGAGTGATCATGATATTACACTTGAACTTCAGAGTCTAGATAATTGGGCATTTTCTTTCAGATCTAATTCTCTTTTTTTATGTTCTCCTTAGCATAATGATTACTTCAGAGTAATACTATATTCCTTTTCTCACTTTAATTAATGTCACTTGTCAATTTTAAGTGCTTGTTTTCGGCCCCAGGGTACTAATTTCATATCTTGTTTCTTAAATTAGCAAACTATAAGCTCAGCTTTCTGGTGGTTATGATAGTCATACAGCGACTTTGTGTCTCCATCAATAAGAAGAAATTAGGGCTTTAATGAAGGACATTTTTGCTATTCCACTAAGTATTTGACTTTAAAAGAACTGTAGTATTGTTCATGGACCTAAGTCACTTATTAAGGAAATAAGTGCCTGGCAGCTAATATGTTTGTGAAATGGCTAGAGTTGTTGCTAGTTTATTAAATGGCAGAAATGTATGAAACTACTCACACATGTCCCAAAATACTTATTTTATTATTATCTACTTTAGTGCACCAATATAGAAAATATTGCAATTTTCCAAGGGTTAAAATGTGAACTCATTATGTTTTTATAGACAGTATTATCTAGGAACAAAAGAAAAGTAAATTCTCTAGAGATCTCTTGTTAACATTGTATCTGAACTTTAGATATAAATGAGTATTTCCAAATATGACCTGTACATAAAGAACTAAGTACTATTACACTGGTTTTTAAAACCTACTGTCACCATAGCTAAATGGCAAGTTCTAATCTAGTGTTTCTTTTCAAGTATAAGGACTCTTAAATGAAATTATTTTTGTATTTATTTTCAAAATTCCATTAGGATTTGAAGCAGTCTTTGTCCCTGAGCAACTCAGTGTTTCATGTTCTTCCCAGTTATTGTGAGTGCTGTAAGAGATCCCACATTGTTTGATAATTGCTTTAGGCTGTGGCTTTGGTTTGAAAGCAGGTGATCTCAGTTTTATTTCTTATACACCTTTATGAATAATAAAAAAAAAAGGAACACTCTCTTGGGTTTCACTACCTTTCAAGACACCATGTTGATACATGTTCTAAGTTTGCTAAGATGTGTTGATCCTACTACTATTATCAAGCAGTTGAAAGAATAATATCATTTGGTAGTTCAAGAATAACCACATTTTTACTCACAGCAGAAAATTGAAAATGTAGCCAGCATCAAATTAAATGGAGAGAAACTTGCAGCAATCCCACTAAAATCAGGGACTAGACAAAGCTACCCATTTCTCTCCCTACCTTGGTGTAACTTAAATCAAGAAAGTGAAAGATCTGTATGACAAAAACCTCAAACCAGTGAAGAAAGAAAACAAAAATCTCAGAAGACGAAAAGCTCTCCCATGCTTATGGATTTAGGTAGGATTAACATAGTAAAAATGGCCATCTTGCAGAAAGCAATCTACTGATTCAGTGCAATTCCCATCAAAATTCCAACATAATTCTTCTTATTGTTAGAAAGAGCAATATGCAAATTCATTTGACATAACAAAAAGAAATACAGGATAGTGAAAACTGTTCTCAACAATAAAAAATCTGGGAAAATCACCATCCCTGACCCCAAGTTGTATTACAGAGCAATAGTAATAAAAACTAGATGGTATCTCTGTGCAACCACCCGCAGCCACACTCAAACTGGGTACTCCTGAAAGGTGGGCTGGGGCTGAAAGAGATTAGAAGGCAAACAAGGAAGGAAGGCTAAGACAACATAGCTGATCAAAGCCCACTAGTTTACTAACATTCTGAGCTTATATAGAGGGAGGAGGCCCATCCCCCACCACTCCATTCTTGATGCCCTTCTCCAGCTGAAGGTGGTCTGCAGGATGCTGTCTCAAGAAGGTCTCAAGGGTCTCAGCAGGTAGCTATAATTTGGAGGAAAGCAGTGGCAGGTGTAGACAATAGAACCTGCTTTGTAAGTCAGAAGGTTCCACCCCAGGTGGTCCTGTGCTTAGTACAACAAGGTCTGAATCAGCCTGCTTCAAGGCTGGGGGAGGCAACAGGTATCAGTACAGAAATAGGCAGGTAGATCAATGGAATAGAATTGAAGACCCAGAAATGAACCCACACACACATATGGTCACTTGATCTTTGACAAAGGAGCTAAAAGACAGCATTTCAACAAAAGGTGCTGGTTCAAGTAGCAGTCAGCATGTAGAAGAATGCAAATCGTTCCATTCTTATCTCCTTGTACAAAGCTCAAGTCCAAATGGGTCTAGGACTTCCACATAAAACCAGGTACACTGAAACTAATAAATAGAAGAGAAAATGGAGAAAAGCCTCAAACACATGGGCTAGGGGGAAATTTCCTGAACAGAACACCAATGGCTTATATGCTCTAAGATCAAGAATTGACAAATGGGACCTCATAAAATTGCAAAGCTTTTGTAAGGCAAAGGACACTGTCAATAGGACAAAACAACAACCAACAGATCAGGAAAATATCTTTACCAATCCTACATCCAATAGAGAGCTAATATCCAATACATACAAAGAAGTCAAGAAATTGGACTTCAGAAAATCAAATAACCTTATTAAAAATGGGGTACAAAGCTAAACAAAGAATTCTCATCTGAGGAAACTCAGGTGGTTAAGAAGCACCTAAAGAAATGTTCATCATCCTTAGTCATCAGGGAATTGCAAATCAAAACAACCCTGAGATTTACCTCACACCAGTCAGAATGGCTAAGGTGAAAATTTCAGGTGACAGTAGAGTCTGGTGTGGATGTGGGAAAAAAAAGGGGGGGGGGACATTCCTCCATTGTTGGTTAGATTGCAAGCTTGTACAAACACTCTGTAAATCAGTCTGGTGGTTCCTCAGAAAATTGAACATAGTATTATTTGAGGACCCAGTTATACCACTCCTGGCATATACCCAAAATATGCTCTAACATATAACAAGGACACATGTTGCACTATGCTCGTAGCAGCATTATTTATAATAGACAAAAGTATGACGGAACCCAAATATTCTTCAACAGAGAAATGGATACAGAAAATATTGTACATTTATACAATGGAGTGCTACTCAGCTATGAAAAACAATGAAATTCATAGGTAAATGGATGGAACTATAAAATATCATCCTGAGTGAAGTAACCCAGTCACAAAAGAACACAAATGGTATGCACTCACTGATAAGTGGATATTAGCCCCAAATCTCTGAATACTCAAGATAAAATTCACAGACCACATGAAGCTCATGAAGAAGGAAAACCAAAGTGTGAATGCTTCAGTCCTTCTTAGATGAGGTGGCAAAATACTCAAGGGAAGAAAAAGGAAACAAAGTGTGGAGCAGAGACTGAAGGAAAGGCCATTCAGAGACTGCCCCACCTGGGGATCCATCCCATATATAGACCCCAAGCCCAGACACTATTGCCAATGCCAAAAAGTGCTTGTGAACAGGAGCCTGATATAGCTGTCTCACGGGGGGCTCTTTCAAGCCTCACAAATATAGAGGAGGAGGCTTGCAGCCTACCATTGGAGTGAGAACGGGATCCCCAATGGAGGAATTAGAGAGAGGACTGAAGGAGCTGAAGGGGTCTGCAACCCCAAAGGAGGAACAACAATATCAACCAACTAGACCATCCAGAGCTCCCTGGGATTAAACTACCAACCAAAGAGTACACATGGAGTGACCCATTGCTCAAGCCACATATATAGCACAGGATGGCCTTGTTGGGCATCAATGGGAAGAGAGGCCCTTGGTCCTGTGAAGGCTCAATGTCCCAGTATGGGGGAATGCAATGGCAGGGAGGTGGAAATGAGGGGGGGGGGGAGAGAAGAACCCTTATAGAATCAGTGGGAGGGGGGATGGGATCGGGATTTCTGGAGGGGAAACAGGGAAAGGGGATAACATTTGAAATGTAAATAAATAAAATATTCAATTAAAAAATAGAAAAAAAAAGAAAATGTGAAGTTATTTGACTACCCACAGTCATTATACTGTCACTAAAATATGAGTCATTTCTTTTATGAAAAATTAAACAATATTGAGTGGTGTTTGTAAACATGCAACTAAAGTAGTTTTTAGGGGGACAGTGTCCTAGTGCATTCTGTCCTAGCATTCTTATTTTAAGCGTCTGACAGATATTTGGTATAACCTTGTTTCTGAGAGAGTTTATTAGTTGTGGAGGCTGCTTATGAAGATCACGGGACATAAAATAAATACTATGTCATTTAACATAGACGATAACATTTGTGAATTTTTTTTTAAAGAAAATGGTAATTTTAAAAAATGATGTTTATCACTATTTGGAAACTTTTACTAGCATCTTTTTTTTTCTTTTTGATTGATTTCTCTGTAGCTCAATATTACATATGAACACTTACTTTATTAACTTTTAATATTGTGATTTTCAAATTCTTAGAACTTTTCCTATATAAAGAATGATTTAACACTCTGATTTGTCAATGATGATTCTTAATTAGTACAAAATAATCACTAATCTGTTTTTTTTTATTTCCTTCATTTCTTCTTTTTTGTAGAAAGAATTTCTCTAGGAATAATGATTGAAATTTTTTTTTATGATAGTGATGTAATTTGACTGGTATAAGGAAAATGCAGGTGAAAATAAATAGTTCTACTTTACAGTGTGTTATAAACTCTAAATAATATTAAGCTTTCGTTTTGTCATAAAGTTCCTTTTATATATTATAATGATTGCTTGAATAACTAATTATAGATGGAAAGCTATAAAATTTGATTCATTTTTCATTCCTATCGGAGAATTAATATGTGTCAAGACATGATTAAGAATACAAAGTATAACTACTTATTTATTATGCTCAGGGTTAATCAAGGACAAGAAAAACCTCCTTTTAGCCAGTTTCAGTAGGGAGGGATCGATCATGGATTATATCTAGTTCACCGACATGTGTAAAGGGCTGATAGAGAAGGCTATATATAGGCTGAGCCTGCAGGAATCCCAGCCAGGATCACGCTGTTTGAGTGGCCTATGAAAAGCTCTGCTGCCTGCTTCATGATCACCCAATGTGATGAAGAGAGGCTAATGTCACAGTGTTAGACTCCTGATCTGGCCTCTTTCAGAAGTGCTGAGGCAGGTTGACGTGAAAGGAACCATCCATTGAGCTCAGTCCAAAAGGGATTTTCACAAGGTTTCAAGAACAGCAAAAAGTGTGAAGGAGTAAGCTCAGTAGAGGAAATAGAGCCCTGTGAAGAGAATTTGGTTCCCAGGTTTAGAAAGTAAATGAAAATCTGTTAATGTTATTAACTGAGGAGTTTGGGTAATGCATAGAAACAATATGAATAACTTGGGCTAAACACTAAGCCAGAAGAATTTTCTTCTGGGATTGTCCATGCATAATTTAACAATTTCATAACTCAATGCATAATGCTATATTGTTATTCATTGATTTAACCTCTTAATATGATCTGATAAGGTGAGTATATTAAATTACCCATGGTCACTATGACGAAAAGCCCCCGGAACACCTCGTAGCATATTCAACCTCAGTCCGAGTGATTCAACTTAGAACCATAATTTTAGTAACAGGGCTGAGTAAAAATAGCTGTGTGTACCTTTCTCCACAATGAATTATTTATCATTGTATTAGAAATGTACCACCACGATAATCCTTGGTGATATGCTATCCTAATAATTGCTGGCATAAAAGAACAGCTACTTATTTTTCATTCTCCGTCTATAACACATCTGTGTGGTTCTTTGCTCAGATTGACTTCGCTCAGCAGTGCCTGTCCAGACATCGATAGTCCCTTGTCAGGTTGACTGAAATCTGGCTGCTGATAGCTCAATGTAGTCAGTTCTTTCTTACAAAACTCTTCCCTAATTTTCCTTTTCATTTAATTTGAGCTTACATTTTAATTTTTTTTTTTTTTTTGGTTTTTGTCCCCAAGTTTATTTTTTGCAGAGTACACCAGAAATACAGTTTGTAAACTTGCTGACCCATATGAAAATTCCCTAAGTTTGCTGTAACCACTATAAAAATCCTGAAACCCTGATGGAGGGCTCTCACTGGGATGTGCTTTGAAAGACCTTGATCTAGAGCACACAATGAAGACCCTCATGTATTTACATGGGAATTGGCTCCACTATGGTCTTTTGGGGTCCCTGCAGTGTGGGCATAACACTGTAACCCACCACTTAAAAAGTTCTATTTACCTTGTCTGTTGATTTTGAAATTTGCTTTGAAATTTGTTCTACCAACAGCTCAAAAGACAAACCTTTCCTAGAATAAACATAATTCTGTTCCTAATGTTTTTTCCCTCTCATATATACTCACATGGCCTTGAACCAAAATTTTTAATTTTTGTTCTTCAGTATTAGTCATATTCAATTTCTATTTTCTTATATTTAAATTTTTCTATCATTTTTCATCTATTTATTTTTCTCATTTATTACATCTCCATTTTCCTCAAACCACCCCATGCAGATCTCCCCAATAACTTTCCTCTAACCCATATCCATTCCTCCTTCCATTTCCTTAAAATTAATTAATTAATTAATTAATTAAAAATAAATAAATAAAACCATCTGTCATAGGGAATCCTTTCAATTATTTCACCCAGAAGCAATTAAATTGCTGATGTTTTTTTTTTTTTTTTTTTTTTTTTTTTTTGGTTTTTTTTTTTTTGCCCAGTTTTTATGAGAAGTTTTGGTCCTAGCCTTACTGTTACTTTTTATGCTAGGATCCCATATTCTCACACATTCTTGGGAAACTTTTAATATATTTGTCTATTCTCTCTCTGCTCCCCCTAACCCCAATCGGGAGAGCATACATGATCATTGTTCAGTGCTTCTTAACATGACATCAACTCTGGCAATGTAGTTCAAGAGGCTTTGAGGCATTCTGAGCAAAAAGTCCTAAGATAGATAGATAGATAGATAGATAGATAGATAGATAGATAGATAGAAGAAAAGAAAAGAAAAATCCTATACCTTAGAATTGAGAGACAATGAAATAAGCTACACCTAGAGAGTAGAGTGGACTGCAAATCTGAATTGTTCCCCACCCACTGGAATCTCTTGTATACAATTTATTTTCCTTACTGCTATGGTAGCTTGATGGCTAATGGTCTCACCAATAAAGCTATGCCACTGTGGTTGAATGTAAGATTTACAGAGCATATTCTACTTGAAAGTTCTACAGTGTGCAGTAAACATTGAGAAAAGTAAATGACATCTACAAATGTTCTTAACATTGATTTTGTTATTTTTACTTTTTAAAAGTCTATATCATGGTCTAGTATGATAACATACTGCTTAAAAACATAAATGTCATATTGTCATATGTATATATCACTAATGTATGTTAAAATATTTCTTTATTGGTGCTGATGTTCATGTTCAGTGCTGGAAACCATGCACAGCATGCATGAGATTTTGAAGCAATCCTTAGTGTGAGAGATAAATAGATAGATAGATAGATAGATAGGTAGATAGATAGATAGATAGATAGATATCATTTGTTTTGTTTTCTATTTTTTTCTGGAAATTTTTCTAATGCATTTTGCTGTGCAAATGGAAATGAGATTTAATATGTATCAGGTGTTGAAGTTAACAAAAATTACTCTGCAATAGGTACTATAGCATAAATAACCCCAACTTTACAGGAGAAAATTTATAACAGTCTCCTATAGTAACCCTTAGACAGTGACTATATAATGGTAAATGCATTCTAGGACAGCAATGACAATTTTTCCCTCAAAGGTAATATTCCTATAATTGCATCATATGGATTATATGGTTGTTTGTTGTTGTGACTGGTTTTTTCAAAGCCTCTATACTGATAGGTCTGCATGGGGATAATATTGCATTTAAATAAATATAAAAGATGTAACATTAAAAATATTTCAGGAAATGCAAAGACACTATACTCACTTCATTATCAAATAATAAATACATTCTATAAGTTTTGTTTAGAAGAAAATGATGAACTGGAATAAAATCAACATACAACAATAGTCTCTAAATTGAAATTTAGTGAACTTTATTTATCATTCAATTTGAGACACTATGGGAAAAATTATNGAAAGAAATTAAGGATGTCTATCATTCATTTCTTCAACACTATATAAAATTTACACAACCAAATTATCAGCAACAGCTTCAGTTATTATTTAGACTGTGTAGGCCAGATTATTCACAATGTTTTATATATCTAACGTACTTTCCAAACTTATACATAAATTTTTATTTATGCCACATTATTGTCTTTTATGAAGTCTGCTTTTCATTATAAAATAATTAAACTATTGTCCATAGTGATTCAGTATAGTAACGTTTTACTTGATATAAACTATGTGAAGATGGAGACAGCTTTGTTCAATTTCTGGTAGTCTCAGGATTTATTTGCATAATATATAAAATATTGTGATTTCTAAATTATGAATTGAGACAATTCATAGAGAAGAACAAAATTCAAAGTTTAACATTTTATAATAACACAAATTAAAACCTAAACCTTTTAGAACCAGAGGAGAGGTGAGAATAGATATACACACACTGATACTTTTTCTCATTCACTGATTTTTTTTATATACTGAGTGAAGTTTATACCATACATATATAATAAATACATGCTTAAAGTACAAAAGGCAGTATAATTGTTCAGACAAGATTATAGATATTTATGTTGAATGTAATGAAATGAGGTATGTTATATAAATATACTTGTCATTGTTTCAGTGGTTGTCATTATCAAATTATTTAGCATATTAGATAATCCTTTAACTGAAATAGGACAAATTCAATGTGAAATGTTAAATTTGTAATTACGGATTTTTATGGGCTGAGAAATTCTAAAGGTTATATATTTGTATTATTCCGTGTGGATTTTTAGAAGAAAAATCCTCTACAGCGAATGCTTTATAAAGATCAGATATATATGCCCTGCTGGAAATGCGGAAGCCATGATACAATTGACAACACGTTCAAAGTCTTAAATATATACAAATCTCTAAACTTTGAACACAGAAGATCCATAAAGGAAAATATTATGGTAAATAAAACTTGGATAAGGTCTAAATGTATCTAATTAACATAAGTCATAAAATGGTATTTTGCAGTTCTTTAAGGTTGTGAAGTTTGGGTAGCAGTGCTGATAAAACTTTACATTATAAAATGGTTGTTAAAAGTTTTGTATAACTGAAAATTAAGAAAGAGTTGTGTGTTACTCATCTCAGAAAAGAGTGCACACATAATTTTATGTATATGCTGAATAATCAAATATTAATCTAAACTCTTTTCCGAAAGTACTTCAATCTGTATTGTAGCCTTTAAAAATATCAAATATGAGCCGGGCCTGGTGGCACAGGCCTTTAATCCCAGCACTCGGGAGGCAGAGGCAGGCGGATTTCTGAGTTCGAGGTCAGCCTGGTCTACCAAGTGAGTTCCAGGACAGCCAGAGCTATACAGAGAAACCCTGTCTCGAAAAAAAAAAAAAAAAAAAACAAACAAAAAAATATCAAATATGTAGTATGGTTATATGTTGTAGAACATTTGCCTGATTTATACAAATCTGTAGATTATTATAACCATTTTTATTAATGATTAGCTTTCATAGCATCAAAAAATTATATTTTTCTTCTCTATTGTATATTTCTTCACAAGTTTTCCAAATAAAAGTGTAATAGCGTTAGAGATAATTTGGACAGTGTTAGTCATCATGAAGCCTAACCATCAAGAGCACTTGAGTTTGGTTTTCAACACCCATCTTAAAAACGAGATAAGAATTTTCTCATAGATTAATTTATTTATTCAATTTACAACTCAATATCAGCCCCTTTCTTCTCCCAGTCCCTTCTCTCTAAGTTCCTTCCCCCATTCACCTCACCCCTACTCCTCTGAGAATGGGAAGCCCACACCCACACCCCCGCCCCCACACACACAAGCACACACACACACACACACACACACACACTCAGAAACATCATTTGTACCACTACTTACACATGATTTCATTAAATGACTAGTGCATCCTGTCCCACTGAGGCAAGACGAGGCAGCTCAGTTAAGGGAATGGGACCCACAGGCAGGCAACCAATACAGGTACAGCCTCCACTCAAGTCTTTAAGGACCTGCATGAAGTCCAAGCTGCCCAACTGCTACATATGTGCGGGGCCTAAGTCCAGCCCATGCTCATTCTTTTGTTGGTGGTTCAGGTTCAGTGTATGGAAGCCACTAAAGGCCTAGGTTGGTGACTTTGTTGGCCTTCCTGTGGAGTCTATATCATCTTCAGGTTCTTTAATCCTTCCCTCAACTCTCACAAGACTCCCTGATCTCTATCTAATGTTTGGCTGTAGGTGTATGCATCTGTTTAAGTCAGCTATTAAGTGGAACTATTAATTAAGCTTTCAGAGGAGAGTAATGCTAGGCTCCTGTCTGCAATCATAACAGCGCCATTAATAGTGTTAGGGGTTGGTCCTTGCCCATGGAATGGGTT
Source organism: Mus pahari (assembly GCF_900095145.1). Lineage (NCBI taxonomy): Eukaryota > Metazoa > Chordata > Mammalia > Rodentia > Muridae > Mus > Mus pahari. The sequence continues at coordinate 72,974,641 of NC_034601.1, forward strand.
TCAATCTCAGAGAGAGAAAAGGTGACAAAGACATTGCCACAGGTTCGCTGGTCAAGCAAACTAGCCTTCTTTGTAAGACCTAGGTTGTAGTGAGAGTTACTGTTTCGTATAAGTTGGTGGTTCCTAAGGAATGACATTGACATTAACTTCTGTGCTCTGCACCTGCTTACAGATATACACATAACCTCATATATGTACATGTACCTAACACATATAAACAACCTATCTACCCATACATATATGTTCACACAAGTTCAATCAAATGAGTATATGCTTCAGTTGAATAATACTGATATTATCGCATATATACATATTCATGTTCATTATTCATATACACAATCATGTATTCATGTATTGCATATATACACGTTTATTACATATATACATAATCATATACATGTAAATATGTGTATACATAAAAATATTTCACATATAGCACATTTTCATACTCATATGTGCATATATATGTCTGTGTGTGTGTGTATTTCACATATTTAGTATATTTCCATAGTCATACACACACACTTATATTTACTTCCTGATCCCTATTTCCTCTCCCTCCTCTTCTCCAATCACCTCCCCTCTTCTAGCTCACCCCAACCACTCCTCCATTTCTCTTCAGAATAAATGGTCTCCCATGAATATCCACCAGACATGACAGATCAAGGTACAGTAAGACGAGGTGCCCCCTCTTCTGTTAAGGCTAGATGAGGCAACCCAGTGAAAGCAAGAGGTCCAAATTGTAGGCAGCAGAGTCAGAGAGAGTTCCACAGGAAAAGCCTGAATCAATTGTCTTTTGTAACCAAGCAAGACTTTCAGTAGTGGGACTGAGACACCAACCCTGTCATAAAACCTTTGACCTACAAGTTGTCATGTCTCCAAGATATGCTATGATAAAGGTGGCACATAACTTGGGCAAATGGCCAAACAATGACTGGTCCAGCTTGTGATCCATGCCATGAGATGGAATCCAACCCTGACACTCCCTGTAGGGCCAAGGAACAGAGGCTGGATAGTACAGAGCCCTGGGATAGAAAACTCATTCCTATTGATATCTACTATACTAATAGATTGATGCCTATCCTGGTTTTCATCAGAGAGGCTTCACCTAGCAATTGATGGAAACAGATGCAGAGACTCCCAATCAAACATAAGTCAGAGATTGAAGAATCCTACAGAAGATGGATAAGAAAGATTGTTGGAGCCTGAGGGGTCAAGAACACCAGAACAAAACCTGGGCTCAAAGGGCCTCACAGAGACTGAACCATAGATCCTGCATGGGACTGACCTAGGCCCTCTGCATGTATTTTACAGTTATGTAGCCTGATTGAGTTTTTTTCTTAATCACAAAGATTTTTTTTCAGCCTCAGAAAAATGATATACATTGTTCCTGTAAATCACAGAATGATCTACTTTTACAGATTCTTAATTTAAAATATCACAAAACATCCACAATTACGCTTTTGCCTTCCTCGTAAACTTCACAAACCAGGTGTCCAACTCTTTGTATTTCTTTCAAAATTCACATCTTCCTGGCTCCCACAAAACAGCCTAATAATATCTTAGGACTCAGTGGCTTTTCAAGCCAAACATTCCGAATGCTTCTACAACACTCTCCAAACCAATTAGATCAGATTAATCACAGGCAACCTCCAGTCTCAGGACCGAGTTCCCTTTGGTTTGTTTCTTGTTGATGTACTAAACACAAAGATCAGACAGCTGCAGAGGAAAATTTGTACAATTTTGGAGGTTACAGTCCATCACTGAGAGGATGTAAAGCAAGAACTTAAGATGGGAACTTTTGATTAGAAGCCAAAGCAGAAACTACGCAGCAGCATTGCTACATTGCTTACCTGCTTGCTCATTTTATCTTGTGCAAATGTATATAAAACACACACCCACCTGCCCAGGGAGGACAAAGCCCATAGTGGGCCGCACACTTTGCTTGGAAAGGCCAATCTGGTCTAGGCCATTCTTCAGCTGACATTCATGCTTCCCAGGTAAATCTGGTTGATGTCAAATTGGCAGCTGGTGTTAACTACTTCTCATTTCAGCTGTAAACCTCTTAATTTATTAGCAACTTAATTTATGAGAAAAAAATCACATTTTTGTTTTTTTACAGATTGCAGCACAACTCTCCCTACCTAAGTTACTCTTCTGGAAATCTTATTAAATTGTGATTAATTATTGATATCCACATATTCAGTAGGAGAAAAAAAATGATGGTTTAATTTTATATTTTACCATAATTCCCAAACATATTTAAAATGAGTCATTATTAAATCCAATAAACCCTGGTAAAGACTTTACATTTCTTTTTAACTATATATACAAATTTTGTTTTTGTATTATTAGTACAGATAAATTTCAATATACCTTTATGAATACAGTTTTATTACACCTTTCTATGTAAACAGGGTCAAGTACATGAGCATAAATTTGTAGCACAACCAATCTTGAAATATTCATATGGACTATGATGATACCACATAAGCAACAATAGTACCCTTCCAGTATTTCATATATTTTTCTTTTTTTATTTATTATTATTTTCTTTATTGACATTTCAAGTGCTATCCCAAAAGTTCCCTATCCCCCCCCTGCCCCTGCTCCTCTACAACAGTATTTCATATTTTTAAAACGTTCTTCCCAAAGTAAAAGCCATTATCCACAACCACTGCCCTATCTTGTGGTAACTGATTTCTCAACAATTTATCCACTTACATATATAGCCTTAAAAATCTTAAACAAGAAGCAAGGCCCAAGTGAGGATTCTTCAATTCCCCATGTCAGGTAGAACAAAATAATCATGAAAGGCAGAGGGAGGGAGAGACCTGGGTAGGAGAGGGGAGGGAAAGGAAAACTGGGAGCAGGATCTGAAAGCCATGGGAATAAATGGAGATATGCGTCTGCTGGGATGGGGTGTTGAGAGACCTTCTAGAACGTCCCAGAGAACTGGGATTAGGGAAACCCCCACAATTCAATGTGGGTGACACTAACTAACATGCCCCAAAGAGAGGATATGGAACCTGAAGCGACCACTTACAGTAGTTTGAGACAGAGACCCCGGTAGAGAGAACGAGATACCAACCCACCTTCAAAATTTTTGACCCAAATAATTCATTCCTCTCTAAAAAAAAAAATGTACGACAGAAGTGGAGCACAGACTGAATGAATGGCCAACCAGTGATTCGTCCAACTTGAGATCCATCCCATTCGCAGGCACCAAACCCTGATAGAATTACTGATGTGATGATGTTGTGCTTGCAAGCAGGAAGCTAACATGCTTGTCCTCTGAGAGACTTTTCCAGCAGCCGATTGAGACAGATGCAGATACTCACAGAGGCATAGGACTGAGGTCAGAGACTCCATATGTAAAAGTTAGGGGAAGGATTTCAGGAACTGAAGGGAATGGCAACCCCACAGGAAGACCAACAATATAAAGTAACCTGGACCCCTGTGAGCTCTTAGAGACTAACCCACAAACAAAATAGTATATCTGAGTTGATGGGAGGCCACAGGTACATATGTAGCAGAGGACTGTCTGGCCTCAATGAGAGAAGATGTACGAAATCCTGTAGAAATTTGGTTCTCCAGGGAGGAGGGATGCTCCAAGGTGGGTACCCTCTCAGATGTGAAGGGGAAGGAGTAAGGGAAGAACTCTGGGAGGCAGGCAGGATTTTGGATGTGAATAAATAAAATAATTAATTAACAATAATAAAAATTATGAGGTCTTAAAGAAAAGTCAGATCTGCATTCACAAGGAAGATCACATCAAACCCTGTAGATCATAATTCTTATTTTACTTGATCATAAAAGATTCATTCATTTTTCAATGTGTAACTGTTGTTTTGTAGTTTTATTATTTTTGAATATTTTTGTCAATTTATATTACAGTAATTTTACAGAGTAATGTTAAAAAACAAAAGCTGAAATCACAAGGACATTAAAATAACCATTTATAGTTTCTTATGCTATCCTGCGATAAACGTCTCTAAATAATTATGGCTGGCTTTTCTGTGGCATGAAATATTCATTATCTGTTCTTTAAACATGGACCTTCACCTGTCTGAAGCAGGAAGTCACAAATGGAATATTAACATTTGCCTGGCAATGACAGTGAAAAAGAATTTTATTATGATCTTCTCTCTCAATGCCTGTATCCAGAACGGGGAAGGATTATTTCTACTCTTAATTCATTAGCTGTAGTAATTTATAGGCCTGCCTATGACTAATCAAGGAGGTAGGATATTATAATGCCAATTTGTACCTGGAAAGGAAAGGTACACAGTTAAGTCCTAATGAGTACCATGACTACGGTGTTAATCATCAAATATTAAATTTCTCATGCCTTCTACCCACAAAATACAATCACCTGTTTTAATTGAGTAAGTAGACAAGAAGTCTTCCACGGTGCTAGTGAGAAGGCTCGGCAGGTAAAGAGAGGCCGCTGCTGCCAAGTCTGATGATCTGAGTATATTAGCTGAAATCCACTTGGTAGAAGAAAACGGACCTACACAGGATGAACTCTTCCCTTCACACGCAATTGGTGGTTAAGTCATGCATACACATACATACCACACCAGATAGAAATTTATTTAATTTAAAAAGTAGGATTAAGATGCCACCAGGCATCTTTTAAAAAATTTTTTTTTCGTTAGTGTGCAGTGCAGGACTGCTACCTCAACTCTACCTGGATCTTCTCATCTGGAAATTTATGAAATCATAAATACATTATTTTGTTACAGTTAGTGGTATGGAGGGACAGGGTAAACCAGCTCTACAGCTTAACTGAAAATTAGACACAGAAGACACTGGAGCATTCAGGTATTTACGGTGGGAAATTTTATTCCAGACTTCAGTATGGATGACTATCATTGTCTTTCACTTTTATATTCTGGAGCTAAGTGCCTTAGATTTTTTTTCATTATTAAATAGTTTATTTATATCCCAAAACTTGCCCCACTCCCGGGCCCCTCTCCCAGATTTTTTCATCCTATTCTCCTTCCCCTTTGCCTCTGAGAGGTTGATGCCCTCTTCCTTCACCTGGGCATCCCCATTTCATGGGGCATCAAGTATCTATCTAGAGGATTAGGCATATTCTATTCAACTGAGCTCAGTCAAGGCAGTCCTCTGCTACATATATAGAGGTGCCCTCCTATAGGACTCCTATGGAGGGGTTAGGGGAAGGATTGCAGGAGTTGAAGGAGATGGCAACCCCATAGAAAGACCAACAGTGTCAACTAACCTGGACCCCTGGGAGCTCCCAGAGACTAAGCCACTAACCAAAGAGACTTAGATTTTTCCAATATTTGATTATCTTCTTTTTCTGCTTGTTCTTTCAATGCATCAGAGGAAAGCTTTGTACACTTGCCTGGTAAACATAATGGGACCCTTTTCAGAGTGAGTTTTATGCATATTAGAGACCCTAACAGGCAATGAAGCCTTGAATATTCACATATTCTTGTGTATTGAGGAAAAGGTTTTGCTTGCAAGTATAAGCGTTATAAATTAGACAGTGTCTGCTGATTTTATTTATTTAAATACACCTTATATTTATATCAGTATTATCCCTTAAAATAATCATTTCTATGGCTTTTAACATACTATTTTCTTAGAGTTTAGCTATATTGAAACACTTAGATCTGTGACTGATTGTAATTCTTTATGTTGTGACAAATATTTGTGGATGACCGGTTACTATTATTTTCCTTGTCAGCATAATCATGTTTCACTGACAAGCTGAAAACAGTTATTTTTAAATGTAATGTATTCCTTGGGCTACAATGCAATATTACCTTTCCCAGATTTTTTTTAATTTACGATTTTAAAAGTATTCTAACTTACATGTTATTAATTTTATATGTAATATCAGAAGATAAAATATTTTGTGTTCTCATGACACTTTTAAAACATATTAGTGATAATTAGGAACAATATTGTTTTCATATAAAATTTTGGAGTATTCTGGGTATCAATTTAGGATGCTGTATATTTTAGGTAAGCTTTCTATCAACACCTCTCTCACTATAGTGATGCCTTGTCCTGCATGAATATCCAAAAAGATTCTGTCTTCTGTCTCCATGGTTGTTCACATCTGTTTTTCTAGTCCTTTGTGTTAAATGTTCATAGGACACTTGAAGAGACATGGTGACATGAGAAATAACAATTTAGTTTCTATGTACCTTCCTCCTTGTATTTGTTAGCATATGACATCCCCCCATATGCTTTCATATAGTACCTTCATTTCCCTTAGAGATACTGTTATAAAATAACCTGAAGAAAGCAACTTAATAGAATATGGGATTATTTGGCATATAATTCCTGTGTTACCGTCCTCATGGAGTTGAGGAGAGCTGGATATATCAGCCTACAGTGAAGAATAGAGAGCAATGAATTAGTAGTACTGCTACTGAAGGTTCTCCCGTCAGTCAGCCCAGATCCCACTCACAACCAACATGACCATTCCACTGTCAGTCAGCACAACCAAAACAGTGCTTCAAAGACATGAAGAAGACTCCATCTCCCAGGTGATTAGAACGAATGTCAAGTTGACAGTAAAAATTAACCCTCACAGATAGAGAATTTACCTTTTGCATGGAAATTTAAGTGTGATTGTTGCTATTCTCCAATTATGTCTAATTAGATATCCAGGATATTAAAAGATATTACTGAATACGTATCAAAAGTATCAGAAAATTTTATTTAGTAAATCTATTCCTATGAATGCAATTTAAAATATATCTTACATAACACCTATGGACATTATATGAAAAATGTGGTCATTTATGGCACAGTGTCATATAAAACTTGTCATCCATCAAACCTTTTATTTGTAAAGTGTAAAAGAATTTTTGTACATTGTGACATTGCATAATACGGAGGAATTTTTAAATGTCTGTAAATTAGAAATTTACAAAGTATTTTAATTCAGGTGAGAGACATTGTGGGACCCCAGTTGAGTTTGAGTTTTTCGTAAGTACAGAATGTATTTGAGGAAGTTGCCAGGATTTTTTTCAGTACAATACTCTTATCATAGCCAAGATGAGTTATTTTTCTTTATTAATTCTATTAGGGTAAGGTATTAGCAAAGAAATGGAAAATTGAATTGTGCCCTTATGTATTTGTCAAGATCTGTAAAATCATTTCACTACGTATTTTCTGGGGCACCACCTTACATTCTACTTTCGTGAGTCTCTAGAACTTAGGAACTCAGGCTTTTGCCTCGTTTTCAAGCTCTGATCCCACACAGGCTTTCAAATATCCATCTCTACTTTACATTGTAGACTGTCTTAGTCACTTCCTCTTGCAGTGAAGGGATTCCTTGACCATATCAACTTTGATGAAAAAGAATATTAATTGTTAGGCTTCCTTACAGTTTCAGAGGTTTAGCCCATTATCATCATCATGGCTGCATGAATGCAGGTACTGGAACTGGAGGTGAGAGCTACCGCTTGATCCTTAGGCAGAGAAGAAGGGAGTGGGAACTCTAGTTGCTTTTCCTAGGTTTTATGGTATTCGATATATCAAGATGCCTGAGACTTAAGTTTTTGGTATCCTTCCTACACTGGTAATTTTGATATTCTTGAATTTAAATACCAAATTATATATTGGGTTTATAATCTGGGTTCAGCAAATGCATATTGTTACCAGATAGAGCTTCACTTCCAACACAAATCAGAAAACATAGCCACAGAAACAATAGAAAAATTAATGATATAGGATAATTATATAGAGTTATTTAAATAAATGGTAGATGGATGGATGAGAGATAGTTAATAGATATTTGATAGATGATAGATGAATAATAGGAATAGTTACTGGCTTACAGAAGGAAATGTATAAGATAAATGGTAGATTGATGATATATTATGCATGCATACATACATACATGCATACATACGTTCATAGGTGACAATTATCCATCAGAATGTTTCAATACGGATAAAAGTTTTTGAGGGTTTTCCATTATCCATTTATTTTACATGTTTTTCATTTGCCTTGGAAGGGTGACTAATAGGCAGGCAAATGAAGTGTTAGGTGTTGGTGTCCTACCTTATGCAAAGCAATTTAAGTCACATTGATCACCATTTAGTTTACATAAAATTGAGCAATCGAAATGCAATATCTATTGGTAATTTACTGAAATTTATATTAACAATCACAAGGATGAGAATAGCCTCCCTGTATTTTATCTTTTCCATTATATTATGCAATGTGTCTTTTGATGACATAAATGTTAATGAAAATATTAGCTACTCATGCCATATGAATGTGCCACAAAGTGTGGGGTTTTTAGGCAATATAAGTTATAACCCATTATTGTTTTGCAAAATCCTATTGTAGTTTAAACATTTATGTGCTGCAAACAACAATATGAAACAAAATAGAATCTGGCAAGAATTACTCATAGACATCATAAATGTTCAATACAACCAGGACAGAAGAATCTATGAATTAAATATGTATCCTGAATAAGTTTAAAATCTCCGAGGCTCATTGCACATTTGTAAGCCCGGGAACTTAACAGCCTTGTAGGAAAAACACACAGTGACTCTAGTGCAGTTCTGTATATTTATCAAAAGCACAGTACTTAAGGAGCATAGTAAAATATTGATAAGGGTGAGTTAATTTGCCTGAGGGATATAGAGCAGCCAGTGGGCCTCCTCACAGAGCTGAAATGTCAACAGTCAAGACAGCAGCATCATTAAACAGCAGTTCCCCTCAAAACTTGACAGAACTGACCTGTACTCTCCTGTGCACTCCAAAAGTAAAAATGAATAAGTTGAGAATATGAATCACTTTCTTTTATCACAAGCTACTACCAATACTTTAGCATTTATTATTTTAGAATATAAAATATTTTAAGGCTCAAAAGTATACCTTGGAATCATAAAATATTTCTAGAGTTATAACAATTTTATTTTAGCTTTAATTTATGCCCTGATATTTATTGTTTTGCCCAGTGCCCTCATTTATTAAAAAGAAAAACATGTCTTCAGACAGGGAGTATTTGTGTTTTTTTTTTTAATTTTCATCTTATTCTTGTAAGAACAATTTTTAAATCTTAAACATTGGTACTTAGATATGGTATATAAGAAAATAGTTTGAAGTTTACACTAGTCAGGAATATTTAAAGCAATAAAATGTACATTTTATGAGAATATAAATATGTATGTAGATAGTAATAGACAGAATATATACATAGGAACACATCCCATTAATGTGTGTGAGGTATGCAAATACAGGTCAACAATGTATATAACATTTATTAATTCAGATTCATTCTAACAATATATACATAAGTATATATGACACTTTATTGTATAGTTCTATAAATATTTTATGCATGTCATATTTAAACTTGATTACTAGATTATATAATCATGTTTTCCATATATATATATATATATATATATATATATATATATATATAATATATATATATGATATATATATGATGAGAATGTATTTTGGTAACTAAAACTAGTTAATATAACTTAAGCTAAAAACAGAAATATATTATTTAGTAACTATTTTAAAGGCTGAAATAAACAGTTTTTGACTGTATGTTTGTAATCATATGTGTAATGTTGCATAATAAACTTTATAAGAAAGTATATATAAGCTTCTTTGTGGTATGAGTTACTCACTCACTTGGTTTTGGAAACCTAGAACTCTCATGAGCCTTTCCATTTAATAAAGCACCCCAGGAAAACTTGTTAGCCCTCAGAGTCTGGAAATCACATATAATCGTGAAATGAGAAAAACAAGTAAAAGGGCCAGGGTTGGTTTACAATTGGAGCAGCTCCAACTTGTAAGGCATACTTTGAGAAGATATAAGCTATTTTCCTCTTGTTACTCTTATTGCCATTAAACTGAAGTCTGGTCAACCATACCAGAGGTCATATGCTTCACTAAAGTCATTATTAAGCTCTCTGGCACAGCTTATTATCCCTCTCCCTGGATAGAATAAGATAAAGATAAATTGGCAATTTTAAAACACACTTGCAAGGAACCACAACTACTTTGATTAACTAGGAAGCAGTCCTAATATATAGACCAAACATTTAACATTTAAATTTGTTTAGCATCTCCAAAAGAAGAAAATAATCCCCCTTTTTTGTTGTTTTGTTTTTGTTTTTGTTTTTGGTGAACAGTATAGAAGCTTCTTTGAAACTTGTCCTCAAGTTCCTAAATTGTCAAAGTTATTAATTGTTCTGAGAATTTCCCCTGTTCATGTGATATACAAGGTTTTTCTTTCATTTTAAATTACTTTTACATTTTTTTACAGTCCAGACACTGCCCCACTCCCGATTTGATTTGTCCTCTCACAGTTCCTCATTCCATTCCCCTCTCACATAACCCCCCTTGTCTCCAAGAGGATGTCCCAACCCCCCTTCACCACCAGACTTCCCCAGTCCTTGGGACCTCATGTCTCTTAAGGGTTAGGTGCATCTTCTCTGGTTCCAAACCCAGCAGTCCTCAGCTGTGTCTTTGTTGGGGGGTCTCACATCAGCTGGTGTATGCTGCCTGGTTGGTGGCCCTGTGTCTGACAGATCTCTAGGGTCTGGGTTAGTTGAGACTGCTGGTATTCCTATGGGGTTGCCCTCCTCCTTGGCTTCTTCCAGCCTTATGAAATTTCAAATGATTTTATTTTACATTTTGCAGACAACTCTTCAACAACAACAAAAAGAATGGTATTATTTAAAGCACTATATTGCAGAATTGCAGACAGTATTCATTATACTTAAGCTCTTAGTGTTAAAAAAATTACCTTTTAGAAATATATATATACAGTTTCCAACAACATTTAGTAAAGATTGTCCATTTAGATTTAAGGATTATATGACCTTGTTCAAACCAAATGACCAAATATATGAGAAAAAATATATTTTATTCTGCTTGAATATATTGTGAAGACCTTATGTTTACCACTAAATAGAACAATAGTTTTAGTCATATTACAGACACACATTGTTTTGTAGTTTATAAATACTACATTTAATATATAATATATTTCATATTTATTGTATTTTACATATTACATATGACACATGTCACATTACATAACACATACGTGTTGAGTTACTATGTTTGAACTGAGCCCATCCTCATTCCCTTCTCGTGAATTTTTTCCCTATTTAACCACTCCCAGTCTTATTTTCCCTTTTGTTTCTCTTCTCAGTTTAATACCCCGAGTCCATGTATTAACGCCTGTATGTGCATATGTGTGGCCATTGACTAGAACATATGTAGCTTCTTCATGCCTACATGTATAAGGAAAATGAAAATATTTTTGTCCCAGAGTCCTTTGATTGCCAGTATCAGTCTCTTCAGTGAGCACTGTGACTTCGCGAATCTCCCATCTCTTCCACTAGTGCTAGGATTTTGGTTGCCTTTGTTCAAGTCTTGGGTATGCAGATTCATTTGGTGTCTGAATGTTGCTGCTCTTCTGCCATGTCTATCAAATAACATCTTCACTGTAGCAATCTATTCCCCACACCTCTGACAGTGGTTCTACCTCCTTTTACCAATAAGATGCTTGAGGCTTGGAATCTTGTATTGAACAGTAAGGCAGGAAAAGGATAAAAAGAAGTTACAAATAGGAATGGAAAAGAGTAAATATTCTTATTTACAAGTGACCTGATTTTATACTTAAAATCAGTACACAAAAATCAGATATTACTTATTATATTGAAGAAGTATCAGTCCATACGTAATTGGGAAATATTAGCAACACATAATGTTGGAAAAGTATTGATCACATCATCTCCACCCTTTCCTCTACAACACACATACACATATATTGCCAAGTCTATTTAGTTTTCCTCTGTTGAATGTATGTTCAAGACTGACCACTTGCAATCAGATAATCTTTCAAGGGTCTCCTCCCTGGAAAAGATCTATAACCCTCCCCACAGCGGTCATTGGTTGCCTATGATTTACCATCTAGTGCTGAGGTCTGTGTGAGAGAAGCTGTTGTCTTTTCAACAGATGTGTCATTAGGAAGGCAATAATGAGGTATTATTCAGGTGAGCATAGTGTTGCAGTGTTGTGGGTGCAGCAGGGCTGTCATGAAGAAAGCTTACTATCCTCTAGCTCTTACATCTTTCTACTTCCTCTTCCCTAATGGTTTCTTAGCTTTGATTTAGGGATTTGAGTGTGTGTGTGTGTGTGTCTGTGTGTGTGTGTGTATGTGTGTGTGTGTGTACTGGAGTTGGGCTCCCTGTGGTTTATTGTTCTCTGCATTTTTATCAGTGTTGAAGTATTGTAGCTATTTTGTACCTCCAAAACACCCACAAAAAACCACAACAAACAAACAAAAAACAAAAACAGCAAGCTTCCTCAATGGAGGCTGAGATGTATATTTAATTATAGGAATAAGAAAAAAGTTTTTAGAGTGGGCATACAATTATAATGGCTTAGGAAAATGCTGTAGTAAAGGATTCTCCTTTATCATCCATGATTTTATTGGCTATTGATAGTAGTTTAGTTTACAATACTAGACATGAATTCCCCCTATTGAAAACACACTTAAGGTATATTATTGATGTTATAATCAGTATTCTCTTTTTCTAGCACAGTTAACACAATTCTGCAGCAGAATTGATATTCTCGTATTGTCCTGTGTGAAAGCATTAATATGTTTATTTACATTTCATGTTGATACTGTAGTCATGTGATTTCTTTACCTTTCCTTTCTGCAAAACCAAAATATCTGCATGTATACTGTTATTTTCAAGTGTTATCATCTAAATAGTTTATGTTTCAAGAGCCATTCCTATCTTACCCACATCAATATAACTTTATCAAGTAAAATAAATTTCTAAATTTCTTTTCTGATATGCACATTATTTTTAATTGCTTCCTGAGTTTGAAAATATATAAAGGTATAAAAAAATTTACTCTCCTTACATTTAAATTATATATTATATTACCTTTTTAAAAAAATTCTTTAATCCTTTTTTATAGTTCAAACTTCATCCCCCCTCCTGGTCTGCCCCCAACCACTCCCCTTCCTATATCTTTTTCTTCCTGACTCCAAGAGAATGTTTCTATCCCTGAACTTCACCCTACCAGACCTCAGCACACACTAATTTCTTTATACCTGTGTTGTAGATGAAAGTATCTTGTAAATTGAACAATATCCATATGTGTTTCTAAGGAACATATGATTAGGGAAATTCTTCATAATCTACAAATAGAATTACCATTTGATACAGCAGTGCACTTCAGTGTATATATTCAAAAGGAAAAGAAATCTTTATGGTGAAGAGTCACTTTGACACACGTGTTTTGCAACATTTCAACAATTGTAACAACTAAAAGATGCAATTAAACAACAGATTTAATCAAAGTATAACTGGATAAAAATTTTGTGAATATGCATGAAAATATTATTAAGCAATAAATAGTGAAAATTCATAATTCCCATGATCATACATTATATGAAACAACATCATGTAAAATGCAATGAATCTCCTAGTGACATATACCACATTTTCTTCCAGTTGAAATTAAATCATTGATGTCAGTAGAGAAGAGCCAAATAATTTTACCACATGTCAAGGACACAAAGGATAGGAAGTAGAGATGACTGTTAATTGGTACAGAAATCACTCAGTTTGTTGAACACAACAAATAAACTCTTATGCTAAAAAATTGTTAAGTAGAATAACAATGGTTAATAACAATTCATTAAATGTTTTAAAATTACTACTAGAGCTTTGAATGCTCATAAACAAAGAAAAGAAAAAATAATGGGGAGCTAGATATGCCACTTACCATGATTCAATAATTGTACATGGTATTAATGTTTTAAAGTGCCAATTTATATCATATAATTAAGTATAATTAGTATTTATCAATTAAAATTGTATATTGTAAAGAAAACAACTCACCAATGATGACTAATATATCGGTGATTATTAGGTATCATTAATATTGTAATTAGTAGACTGCCTACTTGATTACTTTAACTCATTTGTCTTACTGATTTGATGGAAACTGTTGAAATTGAATCCTAACTGAGTGAATTTTTACTTTCCAGAAGATTTTTTAAAATGTTAAATTTCCATAAAACTTTTAAAATTGTGATATCTTTTAGTTGTAAATCTTTAAGACTTAACAGTTTAAGATAATTTAGTTATAAATACACACATATTGTGTAGCTTTCTAGATAACTGCTTTTCTATAATTTGGAAGGTAATATATTTCTAATTATATGTCATGATTAGTGCTTTCACACCTTTTTTTTCATTGAAATGACTTTCCTATGTTTTAAAATCTATTTTACTTATTCTTTGACAATCTCAGAAATACACACTATATATTGTGATTCTGTATACACCTTATATCCTCTCACATCTTTCTGCAGATATTGCTAAATCATCTGCCATCAAACTTCATTTAACCATCCTCAGAATACAGAGTAAAATCAATGCTTCCAGTGTAACAATTATTTTAAAATATGTGTTTCACATTTTTCTGGTTTGAGTTATATTGATGCAGCCCTTCTATTGTTCATTGGTCTGTTCCATTATTCATAAGCTTATGTTTCTCTCTAAATCTCCTGAGATTTTCTAACATCTATTTTCAAAAAGTTTGTTTTGCTTTGTGCTATTATTGTCGTGCTTAAATAGAATTGAGTGAATTCTTTAGATCAAGGGGTTGATTCTTGCTAACACTAAAACCTTTTCACTATGTATGTCTTCAAGTGTTTTGCTCTTTATCCTGGACAGTATGATTTCTTGTATATTGAGCTGATTGCAGCCACTGATTAATTACTTATATTACCTTTGCTTGTTTTTACTTTTTTGCTTTTTATTCCCCCTGTTTAAATTCAGTTGTTTTCATTTTCATACCTTTTGACTCATTAGTTGATGTTTTTTAAATCTCCCTAATTTAGTTTGGATTTGGCAACTTGGCTAAATTAGGGTCATCTGGAAACAGGGAACCTCAAATGGGGAAAAGCTTCACAACAAATTTCCTGTAGGCAAGTTTGTAGGTCACTTCTTTAAAAAAAATATTTTATCTTTTGTGTTTAATTGTTTTACCAGCATGTAAGTCTGTTTGCCAGTTGAGTGTCTTGTGTCCATAAAGGGTAGAAGTGGGTAAGAAATCTCCAGGATGATGGTTATGAATCAGTGTGCATGTTGACAGTCTATCTGGGCCCTGCAGAACATCCAGTGTTCTTAATTTATAACCAAAATTTCTCCACCTCTTGTGGTCAATTTCTTAATTAATGATTGTAGCGCCTACTGGGTAGATGGTCCTGAGAGTTATCTGAAGCCCAGAAAGCCATGGGAAGCAAATCCCAAAGTCACATGATTGCATGGCCTCAGCTTCAGGTCCTCACCCAGATTCCTGCCCTGGCTAAAGTCTCCTTGGCTTTCTTTCTTTAGTAATGGATTCTGATCCAGAGGAATAAGACAAATAAGCTCTTTTCTTCCATATTTACAATTGATAATGGTCTTTATCACAGAATGCAAAGAAGGTTGGCACATTTCTTATGCATAGTATATGATTTTAAATAGACAATTAACAAAGTTAATGTTAAGGTTGATCTCTGTAAGGCTTGTTTTTTTTGTATTTTTTTTTCCTAAATCATATATTTTAATCAAATCATTTAACATTTGTGATAATTCTTTTTTATTTGTATTTTTATATCTGATTGATTAAATAAAGTTTTCTGTTGCTTCTAGATTATACAACTGTGGTACTTCAATATTTTATTATTTTTGTTGTAGTGTTCTGACAATTTTTTTCATATATTCAATGTTTAGATTCTACTTTGGTCCTCTAAATTGTGTGTTTTGTTGAGAAATAAACTTTTATTTCAGCATTAAGTTGATATCTTTTTGTTTTGTTTTGTTTTTTTGTTGTTTGTTGGTGTTTTTTGTTTTTTGTTTTTTGTTTTGTTTTTTGTTTTTTGTTTTTTGTTTTTTGTTTTTTGTTTTTTGTTTTTCGAGACAGGGTTTCTCTGTATAGCCCTGGCTGTCCTGGAGTTCACTTTGTAGACCAGGCTGGCCTTGAACTCAAAAATCTGCCTGCCTCTGCCTCCGGAGTGCTGGGATTAAAGGCGTGTGCCACCATGCCCGGCCTAAGTTGATGTCTTTATTGCCCATTTGAACACAAGACTATGAAGAATGGGGCACTCCAGACCAAGGTTAGACTCACATGGAAACCATGATTTCTGAGAATCCATACGGAGTTTACCAGTTACTCTGGGGAAAACAATTTTTACTGAACGGGACTCAGAGACTCCTGTTCCTGTGAGTCGTAGTGGTTTTTTTTTTTTTTTTTCTTTTTTTTTTTTTTTTTTTCTTTTCTATATGAGGCTAAAGAGTCAACTAAGAAGCCAAAGAGATCTTTATGCATCTCGCTGGGATATTCTTTCCTTCTCTTGTAGCTTCTTCTGCGGAACACACATATACCCGCCATCATCTTGCTAGTGTAGCCCGTCTTTCTGTGCAGAGCTTGTTGGATTCACTCTGGACTAATACTGCTTTGCACTTGCATTTAGTAAATGGCTTCAGACAGACCGCCAGGATGGTCTTAGTTCTCATTCAATTTTCCCATTCCACGGGGATCAATGTTCTGTACTGCATCTTTCCAGATGTGAAATAGTTTTGTTTTGTTGAAAAAAAAAAAAAAAAGAATTCTTCGGCTTTCAGCTGTTAGATGAAAAATGCAGTCTAAAAATCAACTTCGTGATTTCCCATGATCTCAGCAGTGAAAACCCTACCCTTGTTTTTCTTTCTTCTTTTTTTTTTTTGTATTTATAGTAATATTCTTCACTTAAAGCCATTACTAAATACTATTTGTTTCCATCTGGATTAAAACTACACTGTCACTTAGCTTGATTCCTTCAGAGAATACTAATTCCAGTCTCTTGGGGATCTGTGCGCCCAGATTGAGTACTTAGTGTTATCGTGATCTGTGGTTATCTCAAGGACATCTCCTATAGTCAACCACACTAATTTTTCTACCAAAATACTCTAACCATAACTGAATTGTTCATAGAATAAATAGATCTACATAAAATAACATGAAATTGTGCAGAAAATTTGAATAGCTAACATTGATTTTTAATGCTGAAAGTTGTGAAAGAATTCATAATGACCTTTCCATAAGACTTGGCTGAATTGGAATTCAATCTGGAAATTGAAAAACTGGTGCTTATTTTGATTCAAAGTAAAATATTATTTCAATTTTTATTATATTTTATTTTTCATTTATTATTATTATTATTAGTAGTAGTAGTAGTATTATCTCTTTTTTTACATTCCAATAATAATCCCCCCTCTGGTCCACCCTCAAGGAGATCCTCAGCTCATTCCTCCTCCCTCTGTGTCCAAGAGAATGCCCTCCACACACACATCCCAGAGCTCCCACCAAGCCTCCCCACTCTCTGGGGTCTTAAGTCTCTTGAGGGTTAGGTGCATCTTCTCTGAGGCCAGATCCAGCAGTCCTCTGGCATAAGTGCTGGGGCCCCCATATCAGCTGGTGTATGCTGCCTGGTTGGTGGCTCAGTGTCTGAGAGATCTCAGGGGTCCAGGTTAGTTGAGACTGCTGGCCTTTCTAAGGGGTTGCCCTCCTTCTCAACTTCTTCCAGCCTTTCCCTAACTCAACCACAGGGGTTCCCAGGGTTCTGTTTATTGGTTGAGTATAAGTATCTTTGTCTGTCTCAGTCAGCTGCTTGCTAATCCTCTAGGAGGGCAGCCATGCTAGGCTCCTGTCTGTAAGCACACCACAGTATCAGTCATAGTGTCAGGCCTTGGAGCGTCCCCTTGAGCTGGATCCTATTTGGGCCTGTCCCTGGACCTCCCCTCCTTCAGTCTTCTCTCCACTTTTGTCCCCTCAGGTCCCTTAGACAGGGGCAATTCTGAGTCAGAGTTTCTGACTGTGAGATGACAGTCCTATCCATTTTAAATCAGAGCTTTGCACTTTTACAATAGGGAATTTGCCCTTCGAGCACTCACAGTGCTCACAGCTTTTTATTCCTTATGCATCCTGAAATGTAGTCTCCATAGTACCTCTATTGGGATAATTTGTTTTACATAGGTGTTTCAATACAAGAACATAATGAGAACAATAAATCTGTTATGTGTTTAGTCTAAAGGATTCTTTCTCCTTTATTGTAAATTTCTTACCAGAGGCTGACTCTGTTATCTGTGATTACCCAGCTAGGCATTCTGAGTTAAACTGGGTTTTGATTGTTTATATGTTGATTATATGTGTGAATATCTTTACTGAAAAATATTGAAAGAAGTACAGCATTATGATACATACAGTTTGATTTGAGATCACTATAAGTAATCCAATATCAAAAACATGCTTTTGTTTGGGTACATTGTTTTAAAATCATTTCAAGTGTTAATTCTGTGTTATTTAAGATAAAATAGTATTAAACTTGAAAATATTTTGGATCTTTTCCCTAAATATTTTCATTGCATAAGAAACTCCCTCAGATGCTAAGAAATGCTTTTGGGAAATCTCTATAAAATAGTTCAAAACCTATTTGTTAACCGGTGCAATCTTTTATATGTGGAAGTGTCATCATAATTCTTTATGCCTGAAGAGATGATCCTTTTAACTTTAGTTACATCCTCGGTGGGAGGCTGCTGCAGTCACCAATCTCTGCTTCTTGCCCTTGACTCAATATTCAAACTATTCTTAGATCATCTCAGCATATATTTGAGCTCCAACCATTCTCTCATGCAGGGGAGCATGCGAAAAAAAAAAAAGAATCTCCTGCTGTGGTATGTTCATTCTGTATTACTTCTGCCTCCGATTAAAAACAAAACAACCCTTTGCCATTGTGTTTAACAGAAAAGAAACAAGCAAAATAAGATAAATTCCAAAACATCAGTATGTGTATTTCCATTTAATCATCTATTCTGAACATACCAAGACACTATCAATTGCACAGTAATATATTCACTAAAGCAACTTTATTTTGACATCAGATCTATTCATTATAAATATTCACCCTATACAGGCTAGGTACGAGGACTGTATGACAATGCAAGAGAAGAATGGTTAGACAAGGAAAAATGAATGTATTTGGAAAACCAATGTTAGTGATGTGCTTATTTTATTTCTGTCCATAAGACTGATATCAAAATGATTCAGGAATGGTTTATATGGTGAACACTTGTATTAGATACATGTCTTGTTGATGCCAAAAGCTACTTAAAGTAGAACATGTTACTTCGGCTAACATGGCCTTTCTACAGGCCTCCCTTGGAACCATAGTGGCAGCACAGGGAGACAGCTAGTCATGTTGCTCCAAAAGCAGCAGAAAATGACTGCTGCTTTACTTTTTCTTTCTGTTCTTCTTTTTTAAATATTTAGTTCAGGATCCCAGCCCATCTATATTTAGAGTGGACCTTTCCACCTCAATTAATGTAATCTAGAAAATCCCTTAACAAACGTGCCCCACTTATTTGTCGGAGTTGTTGGGATTCTAAATTCTTTCAAGTGATTGATCAAGCTTAAGCATCACAGATGTATTTATTACTGAATGTGAGATGTGTACATGAATACATTTGCAATTAAAGGCAGAAATTGTAAGAGAAAATAGACCTCCACTTATCTGCAGAGCCATGCACCATGTAGTGTTAACTAAGCTCTTAACAAAGACATTGGAGAACTTCTCACCAATGCTTGTTGAAGATGACTTTATACCTTTTAATAAGATCGGGATGCCTCTCTATTGTTTTGCTTCATATGTATTCATTTAATCAGTGTTTCATTAACTCCCAACAATAGATCTTTAACTCCCTGAAAATGAAGAAGATACAGTCTTTAATATTCGCCTTTAATTTTAAATTATGTATACGTGTCAAGAGTCTCTGTAAGTACCCCAAAAGTGGAGGCCGGAAGAGAGTGTCATCTTCTCTGATGTGGGGGTTGGAGGTGGTACTGATACATGATGACTTGGGCACTGGGAACCTAACTCAAGTTCTCTGGAAAATCAGTGAAGGCTCACAGTTCTCTGAGCCCAAGAAGTCATATTCTTGTAGATTTACTATTTGCCTCCCTCTAATAGACTCTGTGAGGTACCTGCCACAGTTTCCTTCTTCACACAGAATGGATTCGCCATTCAGCTGTGGACTATGGCTGTATCTCTTTCAATTAGCTGATGTGTTATTCACCGCTGAATGGATATAAAGGAATTATATCCTGCTCTATGTTTTGGCAGGAAGAGTAATTCGCTGCTGGAATCTGAGCTAAAATTAGATTCCATACTGGAGAGAATTATGAGCACCTCATGATGTCCTACACAATACTATGAAACATTTCTCTACACTGCTGTATGTACTTTGCATTCCTGTCTTAGCAATGCTTTTCACACAACATTAGAGTTTTCAGGACCTCCATGATTGGTGAAAGCCCAATTATTCACAAATCACTTTGGACCTGAGATGGTAGGTAGTCTTGAATAAGCCATCTATTATAAACTAATTACATATTAAAATTTAGAAGATAATCTATTATCAACACATTTGTATATATTCAAGTAAATCAAAGGGATGCATCTGATGAATTACTCTTCATAGTCCTTTCTACATTACAAAATCTCCAGACTGACAACTTCTTTTAATGGAATCATCTGTTTTTTAAAATAAGAATCTTCACAAAGTCTACAGAGAACAGCTGTCTGTGCTTGCAGCTGCTAGACAGACATATATTAGCATAGAGTTTCTATTTGTACCAGGGCAGGTGAAACACAGAAAAGGAAATGGTAATATACTTTGTTTCCCTTCCTTCCTCCTCCAAACCTTAACTCTATCATTACATTCTAGCCACACCCCTTCCCCTTCCCTCTCTTTGCCTCTCTCTTTCTGTGTCTCTCTATCTCTCTGTCAGCTCTGTCTCCTGATCATCTCTTGGTCTCTCTCTCTCTCTCTCTCTCTCTCTCTCTCTCTCTCTCTCTC
>NC_034601.1:72995697-73005480 GCF_900095145.1 Mus pahari
CCCCCCCCCCCGAAGCAGGGATTTTGACATGAAACAATGTAGTTGTGGCAGTCTAAAAACACCATATAGGTGTCATTTATCTTCTTGAAGTTGGTCTATATCAGTGGCAGCTCAACAGCATTTACCTGTTGAGTCATTTTGATAACCTTATTAATTTATTTCTATGTTAAAAGATTTAATGGATATATTTTAACTATATATTTAAAATTCATTGTAATTATAGGAACAAAATTTAACCAAACCAAATTTCTCATGTGTATTTCCAATATTTGGTGAAAAAATATGAAGGGGTCTATTTTATGAGAAAAAGGTATTGGAAAGAAATGGACACAGTATTTTATAACAAACTTTGGTCCAAGTTACAAGTAATTAGAAAAGCTGTATAAACAAATATATTTGAAGAATTTATTGCAACCTCAAACAGAAGAAAATCACTTTTGATATTAATCTCTCTCTTATAACTTGCTGATTCAATTTCTTTATTTAACAGAATTAATAGAAAATAAAACTTTATTTAAAAAGTTCTAGAAAACTTGTAGATTTAAAGAAAATGACCCAAGTGTGTTTGATATATTTATTTCTTGCATGTTGTCAGGCATAAAAAAAAGAAGAAGTCAATATTTATAGATTTATTTATACCAATATTTAGTTTCATTTATTTACAAAACATATTTAAATCATCCATTAATTTCTAAAGAACATTGGAGAATTTTCCTTAGTCTAAGTAAATGAATACATGATCACTTTATCACATTAGAGTGACATTCAAAAATACTATTTATGAACTGTCACATATTAAGACCTGTGAGATTTTCAGTGAATAGTTAGAAAATCTATATTACCAAACAGGTAGAAAATTTATGAATGCATGTAGACTGCATATTAGCTCATTAAAAACCTTACAATATGCTAATATCTTAACGTACAACAAAATGCATGAAAGGAATGAGGAGTAAAGTAGAAGATCAGCCATCTTGGCAAGGACACTGGTAATAATGGAATTGCAACTACTTGTTACAATTTTTTTCCTTCGCTTTTTCTTTCATTAGTTTACATTTTTCTTCACTTTACATCCTGGCCTCTGTGTTCCTCTCCTCCTGGTACCCTCCTCCCACAGTCTCCTCCCTACTTGTCCCCTTCCCTTCTCCGCTGAGAGTGTGGAGAGACCCCATCCCCATATCCACAGAGTCCATACTCATTGTTAGGCTTATCCTCTCTCTCTGAGTCCACACAAGGCAGTCCACTTAGGGGAATAGGATCCACAGATAGACAATAGCTTTAGGGGCAGTCCAGTTACAGTTGTTGCAGGACCTGCATGATGACCAGTCTGTACATCTGTTACAGCGACTCCTAGGTCCATCCCGTTTATGCTCTTTGTTTCGTGCTTGAGTGTCTGAGAGCCTCCAAGAGTATAGGTTAGTAGACACTATTGGTAATATTGTAGAGTTCCTATTCCCTGTGGGGCCCTAGGTCCCTCCCCCAACACTCCATAAGACTCCCGGAGCTTCATCCAATATTTTGCTGTGGGTCTCTATCTGTTTCAGTCAACTGCTGGGTGGAGCCTCTCAGAAGACAGTTAAGCTAGACTCCTGTCTGCAAGCATAGCAGAGCATCATTAATAGAGCCAGGGATTGGTGTTTGTCCTTCAGATGGGACTCAAGTTAGGCTGGTTGGCATTCCCTCAGTTATGTGTCATATTTACAGAAATGTATCATGAGTAAAGTTGTTTCTATCACTGGGTGGCAATTCAGATATGGTTCACTGCTTAGTTTAACTTTAGTCTCATAATTGAGAAATGTTGAGTGATTGAAGAAATCTCAATGATGTGTGTATATTCATTTATCAGTGATGTGTATATTTGTTACAATACATGTCTTCCTATATTTGTATAAATATAATAAAATTGGTTTACTCTAAGAGTGTAAAGATTTATATATGGATTATGTAGGGTAACTAGAAAAATTAAGAGAGCTAAGTGTATATCTGGCCTATATAATAGGTGTACTCAGGTTACTGGGTTACTTCATGTTATATGTAATTGTAGTTAAGTACCATTATGTACCCAGATATCCTTATGGTACTTTAGGAAAACTCCAGTTTGTCCTATAATGCCAAATCCAGCTGCACAAACAAATTAAAAATGAGTTGTATAACACTAATATCCATTGATAATAAATTTCAACAGTAATATGCTTTTTCAAAAATAAATTCTAGGATTTTTAGGACTGTTCCATAGACTTCATGAAACTATGTAAAATAAGAAAAATATACCCTTCCTATAAAATAGGAGAATAAAATGGGTCATGAGTCTAAAAATATACATAAAATGAGGGAGAATGTTTACAGAGTCACCAGATTGTAAATTTTCATGAGCAGTTGGTCCCAAAACCTTGTGTAAATACCAGTTTAGCAAATTACGAGCATAAAATACCAAGATTTACATAGGAGGATGGGCTGTTAAGGGAGTTGGAATATATTTAGTTCAATAGAAATTCGGCTGGAAAAAATAAGTCCTTTCATATTTGTGTATTTTCTCTCTTCTCACTTAGAAGAGAGAAAGATAATCTATATTTTGAGTTATTTTAAATTCCAATATTGCATTGGTATGTGTATATGTAAATTTTCATGAGCATTTGGTCTCAAAACCTTGTGTAAATATAAATGTTAATGTATTAATATGTAAAATATATCAATATAATATATGTATGTTAATGGCTTAAACTGTGCCTGAAAGCAGTCTTGACAATGATTGGAATGTATGAAAATACCGAAGCCTGCAAAGAACAGGAAAACAAAAACAAAAAACCATGTCAGAATACCCCTAAACCCTAGGTAGCAAGTATCCATCATTTATAAATATTGTTAACATCAACACCAACCAGAAATATATCCTTTTGTGTTGAAAGAACTGGCTTGAGGTTTAATCTGTCAAAATGTATCGTGAACAGTGGTTTCAGTTGACTTTTGAAAGGAATTTGGCAGTTCTTATGGGGACATTAAAATGCATTCATGAATAGATAAGAAAGGGAAGTCCCAATGCTTACTCAGTCCTTGTGCTTAAAATAATAAAGATTCCAATTAGCATGTTCTTTCATCCACTTGCCTGCATAGTAATTCTGAAGCAAGAGGAGATGCCCACATAGTCACTCATTCCTGTCCTTGATGTATGACATTGAATTAATGATGTCAGAGATACAGACTAAGACAGAAACTCATCAATTCCCCCTAAAGAAGCTTGCACTCCACTTAAAATAAAGATAAATGCATTGCTTTTGGTCGTGACAGCCAAAATAGAGGTCAGTGATTACCTGTAGGAGAGGGCATGATTGAAGTACTTCAAAGGCAGTTTGCTAAAGAGGAAGAGACACCAGAGGGACACAGGAAGGGAGAGAGGAGATTAAAAGCTCTGTTACTGTCAAGAGTGAAGGCAGTCTCCGCGCCCCTTCTACACTGCTTTCCCTGTTTCTGATTAATCTGCACTGTCCCTTCTTGAAGACAATTCTGTTTTGAAATGTGGTATTTTAAATAGTTGGTTTCTTTCAATAACAGGAACACAATTCTGAAAAAAGGAACAGTAGGTAGAAAGGATAAAGTATTCATTCTGCCAATCCAACCCCATTATACATCGTCAAGTCATTTGTTTTTGGATAAGTGAGTATATTTTGCATTGCTACATTGCAACCATCTAGCAGGTGTGCTCTGTTTTCCATTTGCCATGCATTGCTGGAAGTAACAGATATATTTTAAACTGAAAGTGCATCTGAGCTTTTGACATAGTTAGCAACATCACATAATACTGACAGCCCCCTCACTTTGCTTTGTTTGTTTGTTTGTTTGTTTGCTGGATTATTTTAGTCACTACAAAACTACAAAAATATCAGTGTACTTATTAGTATCTTGTAAATAAAATATATTGACACAAGAGAAATTTAGGTAAACATTAAGACTTCACTTCTATTAAGAGGTAGATGGGTAATAGAGACCCGCTAGTTTGTTTCCAGACCATTCGGTCAGCAGATACTTATTATGATGGGACCAGTTTAAAGTTGGAAGGCCCCAGTGTTCTCCTGAAACTATCCCCCAGGATTGTTCCATTCTGACAAATGGAAACTCATAGTGAGTCCTAGGTTCACAGGTGGTAAGCTAGAATTTACAGCATCAGCCCACATAAATCTATACTTTTCACAGCTAATTCTGAGTAGCCAGCTGCCACCAGGTGGCACCAAATACAATTTAGAAATGCATGGCTTCAGTGGGTGTCCCTGTTGGTGTTGAAACTAGGCACTCTCAACTTTAGTAGTTTTGCAGCTTTGCACCTTACAATATTCAACATTTTAAGATTATGTTTATCTTGTTACAGAAGATTTTGTTCTTTAATGTTTAAAATAGGAAAACAAAAGAAATATCCCACCACGATAGAATATTAAGATTCTGTATTTGATTACACTTTCGGCGTGTGATTTTCAGGGAAGCTGAAACGCCACACATTACATATCCACTGAATACTTTTAACACCCCTTTTGCAAAGGCATGAAGGAATGGACAGAATATCTTCCTGAGTAGTGCGTTGGTGTGGTTATTTTTCTTCTGGCTTTGACAGGTAATACCAAGGATGGTGTATTGAGCCCAGTTTTTATTAGATGCCATGTTTATAAAGACAACCTCAGGCCTTTGATGTAGATGTGCTTACCTGCCATTTTATAAAGTAGATAATTCTAAATCATCTGCTGATTTATCACATCAATATTTATTAATTTATTTCCCAGTCAGATATTGATTGATTACATGATGCCTGTGTCTTAGATATGGAATAGTGAATCAAATAAAAAGTCTAGTGTGAGGAAAAAGAAATAATTCACAACTAAATAGCCCCTGTGGTTCTGAATTGGGAAGACTGCCTCACACTTACATTCCAGGAGGTTATACACACTGACCACCATAAGTTCAAGGTTATCCAAAGCCACATATCAATGCCCTGTATCATATTTATCTATTTTAGTCTAACAGTTATCTAATGCAGTAGATAAGAACTAAAGGTAACAACTCTGCTTAATCTATGCTACATCAGACTACCTTACATTCTCTTCGGATAGCCTTCCCTTTCTTTTCTTGCCTATCATAGACACTTCAGCTTGAAAATCCTGGATCAGGAGCGCTAATGAAACATCTCAGCAGGTAAAGATACTTGCTGCCAGGATGATTAGCTGAATCTGATCTCTGGGCCAGAAGAAAGTCTCTATCAGAGTGAAAAGATTTCTAAATTCTGGAGATAGTTCTTTGACCTTGACATGTGCAACATAAGGCACAGGCATGCCTATATAATATATATATATATACACTCATATATGTGTATGCAGATGTGTGAATATATCTACAGACACAAAGAAATGTATATATATATGTATATATGTATATATACATATATACATATATATATACCATATCCAGTTTCAGATTTGCTAATGTCCTAGAGAGATACTAAACATGGAAGAGCTGCCCCTGTTCTTAGGTTCCCATTATATATAAAAAAATTATTAGAGGACAGCTGTGCTAGACTCCTATTTGGTAGCATAAGATGACATCAATAATAGTGTCAGGGTTTGGTGCCTGTGCATGGGATGGATCCCAAGTTGGGTTGGTCACTGGATGGTCTTTTTTTTTTTTTCTTTAGTTTCTCCATTTTTGTTCTTGAATTTCATTTAGACAGGAACAATTCTGGGTGAAATATTTTAATGATGGGTGGGTGGCTCCATCTCTCCACTGGAGTCCCTGTCTATCTACTGGAGGTAGTCTCTTCAGGTTCCATCTACTTCAGCTAAGGTCTTCATTTTTAATAGCTGAATAGTATTCCATTGTGTTAAGTGAACCACATTTTCTGTACCCATTCTTTGGTTGAGAGATATCTGGGTTGTTTCCAGCTTCTGGCTATTATAAATAAGGCTGCTATGAACATAGTGGAGCATGTGTCTTTATTGTATAGTAGAGCATTTTGGGGTATATACCTATGAATGGTATAGCTAGGTCTATCCCATAAGCATTTTATCTTTTAAAATTTTAATAACTTTTAACTCCAATTTCTGTTTTTCATATTCTTCTGGATGTGGAGCCAAACATTTGCAAGTATTCCATCCATCATAAGCCACACCCTTAAAGTCTCCCTCCCCCCAAAAAACCATCAATTGTCCATACCATGTCAGCCATTAGGAGTCATGAGCCCTTCCCCACTGCATGCAAGAATACTGACTAGCTTGATCTTCTGTAGGTCTTTGCAGGCAACCACACTTGTGAGTTCATTAGTGCAGTGGTCTATCTTCCCTAGAACACCATGTTTGCACCAACATTTTGCATCTCCCGACTCTTATAGTCTTTCTGCTCCATCTTTCTCAATGATCTCTGAAGCTTGGGGAAGAGAATAACATACATTTCTCATTTTTAGTTGAACCCACATATACCCTTTATTTCTGCAATTTGACCAGTTGTGAGTTTCTGGTAAACACACGCATTGAACACTGATCTGACTTTGATGAGCTCTGAGGGTTGAGCTGATCTTACACTTTGACCCAGAGAGTTCTAATACCTGTGATCCTTCTGAAGGAACCTGAACCATCCTGAAGAGCATGAGTAGCAGGTAAGAAGACATTGCTCTCATGCCTCACATTGAGACAAATCCTTGATGCTTCATGAGGTCTTGTATGATTGAGCATGTTAGAAACATGGAAATACTTTACAATGTAGTCAACATCTCTGTGAACTTAAAACACTCCAAAATTTATTTAATATTATTTATTCATCAATTTTTTTATTCAATCTGAGTGTGTACAGTGGATATGCTCCTGTGTGTGCATATGTGTGAAGGTGCACATGCATGTGGGTATGCATGCATGTGGAGGCAGAAAGTTGTCATTGAGTGTTTTTATCCTCTGTTTATCTCCATAGCACTGGGTTGAACACATCAAGCTTTTTCTGTGGACGCTGGATCTACCTTAGGTCCCAGTGCTTGTGGGGCAAGTACTGTCTCTGCATAGCTATTACCCTATCACTTCAAAATTAAACTCACTGAAAAATATTGAGAAATGAAGTTCAGAATCTAGGTTTTCATTATGAGGATATTTGGGAACACATTTCAGCTTTAAATTTCGACATTGCAATAGATTACATGGTCAATTACACAGGGGTGTGGTAATACATTTATAATGTGACACTTGGAGCCATTGGCATGATTAATTACCATGCATTAAACATTGGCTAAGGAACCACACTTCAAAATGATTATGGGATTATTACTATTTAAACATGTGCTAAACTGGGACATGCCAAATACTAGCAGCATATTTTCTTCAGAAAATATTTCAAATTGCAAAGAGCTACAATCACATCCATAGTCAAAGATATGGATAATAGAATTTAAGAGGAAGTTTTATAAATTGTATGTAACTTGCATTAGATCTGGATATTTTAATCCATAATATGTCTTGGTTTTGTGTCATTGGAAAATCATGAGTATAAACACCTAAGGCAATATTTTATTTTAAGCAGTATTTTATTATGTAAATTGAAATACAAGTCCCAGATACAGAATGGAATAAGACTACACCTCTAATCTTGCCAAGGAAATGTAAACATTATACTCTGTTGTGTATTATATTCTGTTTGCCTTAACATTACTGGAAAAATAACAGTATTGATTGTCGAAGAAAATTTTGCTATTCATGTTTTCCAGACCTTTAGCCAT
Source organism: Mus pahari (assembly GCF_900095145.1). Lineage (NCBI taxonomy): Eukaryota > Metazoa > Chordata > Mammalia > Rodentia > Muridae > Mus > Mus pahari. The sequence goes on from NC_034601.1 coordinate 73,003,430, forward strand.
GTAAGAAGATTGGTGGAAAGGTATCAATACAATAATTAATAGATATGTACACATACATAGAATAGACTATTATCATTAAATTTAAAATGCAGCATGTTATTTTTCAAGTATGAAAATATTAGTGTATATTTCAAACTAAAAGACTTCTGTTTTAGATTTGAAAAAGATTATTTTAAGAAAATAAATCAATTTATGAGTTGTAATGTACAATAACATTAATAAATAATCATCGTACACACGTTACTTAGTTTTTCTGCATTGTGATTTTATTTTCAGCCTCAGCACAATAGATCATTTTTTTCCAGTGCACTGCCCTATTTAAACTTTTCTTTTTTAGCAAGCTTGCATTTGTTTCCAATAGTTTTCTGACAGTGTAGTGACAGAGTCATCAGTTTGGTAAATCAAGAGGAAAGAATAACAGATTTCCCCATGTAGGAGCTTCAAGTCACATTTAGTATAACACCACTATAAATAATATCATAGCATAGTACGTGGTGACGCCTTTGAACTAAACTGTAATGATACAATGTTCTTGATGCATAAATTTAATTTTGAATGAACACAATTTTCATTTTTGTTTTTAGTGGATAAAAATGTTTGTTTTTTGCATTCTATTTTTAGTATATCTTTCAGCATTAAGAGTACTTTAGTGAGGTAACACAATCACAAAAGAAGTCACTAGATATGCACTCACTGATAAGTGGATATTAGTCCAGAAACTTAGGATACCCAAGATACATTTTGCAAAACACAAGAAAACCAAGAAGGAAGACCATCACATGGTTACTTCATTCCTCCTTAGAAGAGAGAACAAAATACACATGAAAGGATACTGATACAGAGACAAAATTCAGAGCTAAGATGAAAGGATGGACTATCCAGAGACTACCCCACCCGGGGATCCATCCCATCATCAACCACCAAACCCAGACACTATTGCACATGCCAGCAAGATTCTGCTGAAGGGACCCTGATATAGCAGCCACTTGTGAGGCTATGCCAGTGCCTGGCAAATACAGAAGTAGATGCTCACAGAAAGCTATTGGATGGAACACAGGTGGGTAGGGGAGCAGGGGCGGGGGGAGGGTATAGGGAACTTTCAGGATAGCATTTGAAATGTTAATAAAAAAAATAATAAAATAAAATAAGTTAAAAAAGAGTACTTTAAATAATTAGTTAAGGTAGTTCCTCATTAGTTTGTACATAAATGTGCATATTATTCAGCATAGTTTCACACAAATATAAATATTTTAACATTTAGTTGCCATTTATAAGCATTGGATAATAACATTATATATATATATATATATATATATATATATATATATATATATATATATGCATTGTCTTCAACCTATGACAAATTTCAATTGACACAGTGCTTCCTGCCATTTTCTCATTGGTGCCAAGAAATAATGGGCCATTTATTTATATTTTAGAGCAGAATTTAGAACATTTAGGTTAACTAGTTCTGGGTATAATAGTTTTATACTCTAAATGATAATTTCTTTTTAATTTGGTTTAATAGTATATGAAATATTTAATAAAAAACTTGAAATTCTAACTAAAACTTAAATCATAGTTTTAAAATGAAAAATTTAAATTAAAATGAAATATTTATGTGTATAAAGAATGCTGCTGTCTATTTGTCTTCAAATGCAGCTTTTTAAAACATTTTTTACAGAAGACAGTTTTCAGAAGTTTTATTATTTTCTAAAAATAAAAATTAAAATGAAATAATATGGAAAAACTAAAGAAAAGAGCTAAGTATTTAATCACTTATATTATATTATTTTAATAATTTTTATTTAATATTAACTTTGAATCTCAGAAGCAGCAAATTTGAAGTTTATACTTTTATTTGTGTTTACATACTTGTTTTGTACAGACATTTGATAGGGTATACCTTAATTTAAATGACTAATTTAACTAAAGGTCTAAAATGTGTTAAACTATTCAGGTGGTATAAATGTTATAATGGATCTAATTCAACATACAAATATATATATATATATATATATATATATATATATATATATATATATATATAT
>NC_034601.1:73005552-73031121 GCF_900095145.1 Mus pahari
TGTGTGTGTGTGTGTGTGTGTGTGTGTGTGTGTGTGTGTGTATTTAGGTTGCTTAATTATTCACTGTATAATTGTTGCTACTAAGACTTGGTACTCCTGATAACCTCAGATACTGGAATGAAGAAAAATAGCTTGCAAGGAAATATTTTGATATTCACTACCGTTATTCTGATTATTTGGGAACTATTTTCTTTCATTTTTCTCAGTGACTGTGGTCTATCTGTATGTTCCCAAGAACCTCATAAAAAGTACACATTGTTACCATCAATTGGGATATTTAGTTTTGATCAAGGATGTTATATTCTATCATGGTCCTTCTCATCACAGGTTTGCTTTCCCCTGAGCACAGTCTCTCCCTTTCAAGAAGAGTGGTCCACGGGTTATTGGGAATGTTTTACTACTTACAGTTTAGACCTCAAAGTCATATATTGCTTATCTTTTTAAAAAGAAGTTGGTAAGCATTTGCTGGATGAGATAACTGTCAAATAAGCAAAGTCCTTGTCATTGCACTTGATGATGGGCAAATACAATATATAGGTAATTAATAAAAATTAATATCTTGCAATATATATATATATATATATATATATATATATATAAATTAAAGAGAAGTTGAAGATGAGATTTTATGGAACTGAACACTCACTTACTCATTAATTCATTAACCAGTTCCACAAAATAGTAACTGTTTAGTGTACTTCATGGTAAAATTGTAAATAAAAAAATCAATATTATAAGGAAAGCACAAATAGGAATCACCCATACCAAGCAAGAGGAAGGAAATCATGAGGAGAAATACACATATTCATTTGTAAGTGAATCCCTACCAATATAGTAGTAATTCTTTGGAAATCCAGATTTGTGCAGTAAAAAATGATCAGTCTGTTATATCTGAGAAGTGTGTGCTTTGTGTATGCATGTGTTTCTTAAAAGATTGTTGTGATTATTCCATAATCATGTCAAGTATGTGAGAGTATCATTTTCTTTTCTCCTGTCCTCTGTTGATGAGCAATTTACCTTCAGTGTTGCTGAAAACAAGCTATAATCTCAAACTGATTTGCTGATAGAACTGCGCATTTTCCTATTTAAAATCGCTTGCTTGAATTACATTTTCAAAATAGCAGACTCAGTTGTATATGCCTTTTTCTAGGTGTTTCCTCAAACTTGAGATTTCATGAAAAAGAGAAAGTTGTTAGTGGAAATAATTAAGACATGACCATATTCTGTAGCCCAGCAGTCCTGGAACATATTCCAGGCCCCAAAATCATGACCTTTGTTTCTTTGGATTAAGATCATTATCATGAGCCACTAACCCAGATGCAGAGATAAGTTTGATTTGACCTCAGCTTTCATATAATCTTTAATGGCATATAATCACATGGTTTCTTCTGAAAATTCATGGAGTTGAATGTGTATTTACAGAGTTGGCTTTGTAATTTATAGTTGTCAGATGTGCAAATGCAAATGTGCTCTGCTATCCTTTTGAAGGGTTTATTTGCTACAGGAAATTGAATAAAATGCAGTTTTGAGTATCTCATACTTTGGTCATGTTGAGATTTGCAGGATTGAATGCATTCCAATAAATATACGTTAACCAATTAAGGAAACATTTTATAAATATGCTGGTACAAGATGGCCACACACAACTTGATGGAAACCTGGTGACTCGTTGTGCTGACACTGATAATGGGGCCTTTGTTCTTAGTGAAACTCTCCTAAATGACTTTTTTTTTTCCTGTAGACTTTCAAGTCTTGGGAAATTTCTTTCTAGTTAGGTCTGTCCTAGATGGTCTTTTTCCTTGTGCCTGAAATCTTTGGCTCCACTGTCTCATCTCCTTTCTATATTTCTCAGCATAAATGAATCACCATGAACATATTTTCTGATTGTGTTAATTATCAGCCTTCTGTCTCTATACCCTGCCAAACCGAGACATTATTTCTGTGATTATAAGGAGCATACTGACCTTGCTATTAGTCAACTTTCTTCAATCAGAACCTGAATAGCTACTAATAGTCAGAAAACAATTAGAAATGGCATATAAGAGATGAACTGATACTTACTGAGAAGGTAGTAACTAAATATAATACTAATGATACATTTAATAAATTTAGCAAAATAAATCATTTGGCATACCTTTTCTCATCTGATCCTCACAGATTAATTTTATTAATTTTATCATAGAAATTACACTATCGCATTAATAAATAAAAATCCATATAAGAAAAAAATTGCATGTTTACTTTATTTTTATTATTAAATTATTTTGTTTATTTACCTTCCAAATGTTGCCCCTATTCTCCCTGAGTTCTTCATCCCTTCCTCCCTCCGCTTGGGGCATTAACTTTCTATAGATTAAGCACATCCTCTCCCGCTGAGGCCAGAGAAGGCAGTCCTGTGCTATATATGTGGCAGTCAAGGGCCAAGGACCAGCCTGCCTATGCTCTTTGGTTGATGTCATAGCTCCTGAGAGACATGAGAGGCCAGTGTTAGTTGATACTCTTCTTCCTATGCGGTTGCCATCACCATTCAGCTCCTTCAGTCCTTTCTGTAACCCTTCCATAGGGTTATGGACATCCTTCCTCTAACCCCAACCTCAGTCCAATGTTGGGCTGTAAGTATGTGCTTCTGTCGCAGTCAGCTGCTGGTAGAGCCTCTCAAAGGACAGCTCCTGTCATTCATGTTCTTTTGGGTCTGGGTTGCCTATCTTAGGATAAGATTTTCTAGTTTCATCCATTTGCCTGCAAAATACATGTTGACCTCATTTATAATAGCTTGATAGGGTTCTGTTGTGTAATAGACCCATGTTTTCTGAGTCCACTCTTCAGATGAGGGGCATCTGGGTTGTTTCCAGCTTCTGGCTATTATAAATAAGGCTGCTATAAACATAGAGCAGCATGTGTCCATGTGGTATGGTGGGGCATCTTTTGGGTAATGCCCAGGAGTAGTATAGCTTCGTTTTTCAGATAGAACTATTTATTGGTTTATTATTATTTATTAATTTTCTGATGGTTCATCAAATTGATTTCCAGAGTGGTTGTACCAGTTTGCAATCCCACCAGCAATGGAGAAGTGTTCCTCTTTGCCCACATCCTTGCCAGCATCTGCTGTCAACTGAGTTTCTGATCTTAGCCATTGTGATTGGTGTGTAATGGAATTGCAGGGTCATGTTAATTTGGATTTCCCTGATGATTAAAGATGCTGAACAATTCTTTAACTTCTTCTTGCCCACCCAAGATTTCTGTTGAGAATTCTCTGTTTAGCTCTGTACCCCATTTTAAAAGGGAGTTGTATGTTTTTTTAGAGTCCAACTTCTTGAGTTCTTTGTATATATTGGATGTAGGGCTAGGAAAATCTTTTCCAAATCTGTAGGTTGCTGTTCTGTCCTACTGACAGTGTCCTTGGCTTTACAGAAGCTTTTTAGTTTACTGAGGTCCTATTTATCAATTATTGAGCTTAGTGCCTGAGCCACTGGTGTTCTGTTCAGGAAATTTTGTAATTGTTTCTTTCCAAATGTATTTTTATGTAAACAACAGAAAGTTTTAAATTTTGCTTAAGATCCAGTTTAGCTAATATGTTTACAGTAAACTCAGAGAAAATTTCTGTTGAATGTGTTACTACATAGGTTTCAACATATTCTTGTACTGTAGAAAAAGTAGCTTCGGTTTTGATACTTATCTGTATTGTTTGTTATTAATGTACTTCCTGATCCTGAAAAGAATATTTACTTTTTGGTTATAGGTCTGTTTCATTATTGTAATTATGTTATGTTCTTCTTGAATTAGTTTTGAAATTAGTATTATCCATTAGTCAAATAAGTTTTACTTAAGTTCAATTTGTAATTTTATTTCATACACTAGCCATCACACTCCAATAACTGGAAATCCAGTGTCTTTGTAAAATACACTGGAGTTGTAACTTTGACTGATTAGCACTTGGCAACCTGATAAATTAGACTTTATTATTCTTGCTAAAATATATTTCTGTTTGGTCCTAACTAATTTATTCACTCATTGAAAATATTTTAGATTATGCTTGCTCCTTTATTATTGTGATTTTTTAAAAAAAGAGTGGGAGGTAGTTATAATAAATCTTTCAAAAAAATCTCTTAAACCAAAACTTGAACATGTTTCTATAATGAATTTAAATAGCTTAATAAATATGATAAGTCAGAATTAATTACATATTTTACATAGCACACTTGGTGTTAAGCATGTGATATGGGGAACAGTGGTGATTCTTTTGAAATTCCTATATTTTAGGGGCTCTGCTGGTAATTTTACTTTTGCATCTGTGCTAAATCCCTACTCACTAGGCTTGAATACATTATTTCCTTTTTTTGAAGAAGAGAGAACTCTGGGACAACAAAGGTTAAATACTTTGCCTAATTCTCTTTACAAATCCAGAACTAAAATGCTTGTGATTTGACTTCAAAAGCCAGTTCTTAATCCCAGGGCAGAATTGCCTTCCACCTGAGTGAGAATAACAGACCACTTCAGAAAGTATCTAGGAGAAGCTGATCAAATGACATATCTAATCTATTGTGCTAAGAATTTTATGAGAATTGCATGAAATGGATTCTACACATGTACATTAAAATAGAAAGTAAACTAAGGCTTGGCAGTAAAGAATTGAGTGAATATATGAGGACATGCTTAACCTGCCCAGAGCAGGTGTGGGAATGAAAGGTTTCTACTAGATTAATGGATATACCACTATATTATCTAAGCAGCATCATAAGATGTCAATATATGGAAATGAAAGAATTTGGAAAAAAACAGATTTGAATAGAATATCTATGAATAAACGCTAGGACTCATGCTTTGTTCTTACTGCAATACATCAAAAACCAAAACAAATATTTTACTGTACAAAGGAATCTGTGACAAAAGCATGTTTACCTCAATGAGATTACGCTTCAAAATAAGGATGATATCAAAAGGAAGACCACGTATCTCCATATTAACACTAAAGAGTAATGCATACAGGTCTAGAAACATATAGCTGAGTGTTGATCCTTAATTTATAACGGGTGAATGAGAGTGATAGTAACATTTAACATAGGAGAAAACTACTGGGATCCTCCAACATGTGCCACCGGGAAGAGCTGCATAGACTTTGAAACATATTTTTTTTTTCTATAATTGTACAAGTTTTACTTGGGGTATGCAAAATACTTTTAAGGGGAGAAAATTATCTTATATAGGTCACACTCCTAAAAGCACACACTGCTAAGGCAAGGAGGGTTGTGGATAAAAGAAGAAATTAAAAAAGAAACAGTTTTGTTGTTCTGTTCTTTTTTTTTTTTCTGAGCACATGAGAAATGCAAATGACTTCAAATGCCAGGAGAATGCTTTAAGAGTTGGAATTTGTAAAAGAACAAGAAGAAAAGCAAAAAAGGGGGTGGGATGAGGGACTTTACTTCAAAGGGTGCTTGAAAACTCTCTGCTGTAACTGTGTGGTAGATATTGGCACTTTAAAAGCTGATCACTGCCTACAGTAGCTCTCAGAATGGGCTACTTCTTGGAATCACCATGGGAATGAGAAAAAAAATGCCTGGCTCTCCCTGCTGATTAATCTTTACTTGGCACAGTGTGAGGAACTGGACATGAATATATGTTTAAGACTCTCAAAGGAACTCTAATGCAATGCCATGGCTGAAACGCATTCCAGGTCACTATAGCAGAATAAATTTGGAATGTCTATTTGGGGGAAGATTTTAAATTCACATAATAGCATTGCTACCCCTCAACCAGGTTCCTTTAAGTAAATATTTGAAGTGAATGTCTCTTGGAAGGAACTTCTCCTTGTTCCAATTGAGTTTCTAATAAAATGAATCAACAGCATAAAGTCTAGATTATTTCTAGGAATAGAAAATGAGATGTATTCTTCTGGAACTTCATTGCCAAATTCTGCCATTTTAAAACTTTGGTCACATTTATATTTGCCTATACTTATGTGTATATGTGCTCTTTGCCTCATATTCACACTCACACATACTCTCTCTCTCTCTTTCTCTCTCTCACACACACAAATTATATATATATATATATATATATATATATATATATATATATATATATATGTATACATATATATATCTCAAACATATTCATGAAATATATATATTTACAAAAGAAGCTGATGACTAGAAGTTTGCATGTTTTCTGTAAAAAGAACACACTTATGTGTTCCAAGGTTGTAGAAGGAGAGACACTAATGTACATTTGGACAAATGTCTTCTTGTTCTCAGAAGTGTGTTGTGTATCTGAACAAAAACATTGGGGTTCCAGAAACTTGCTAGTCCTTAAGAGTCAAGTTGACAGTTTTTTTTTAAATTAATTCTTTCATTAACTTTCCAAATGTTTCCCATCCTCCTGGTACCCCTCACAGAGTTCTTCCCTCATCCTCCGTCCCTTTCCCCTCTGATGCTCTCCATCTTCATACTCCCGCCCTGGGGCATCAATTCTCTATAGGATTAGGTACATCTTCTCCCACTGAGGCCAGACAAGTCAGCTCTTTGCTACATATGTGCTGGGACCCAGGGATTAGCTCAGGTATGTTCTTTGGTTGGTGGGTCATTCTCTGGAGCCAGGTTAGTTGACAATGTTGGTTTTTCCTATGGGGTGGCCATTCCCTTCAGTTTTATCAATTCTTCCCTAAACTCTTCCAGAGCACCTGGACCTCAATCCAAAGCTTGACTGTGGGTTTCTGTATCTGTCTCTGTCAGGTGCTGGTAGAGTTTCTCAGAGGACAGTTATGAGAGGACCCTGTCTGCAAGCCCAACATAGCATCCTTTGTAGTGGCAGGGATTGTGCCCATTCTTGAGATGGATCCCAGGTTGGGCCAGTCAGTGACCAGCCTTTCCTACAATCTCTTCTCCCCTTTTGTCCCTGAATATTTTTAGACAGGACCAATTTTCCGTTGAAAGCTTTGTAGGTGGATTGGTGTCACTTCCCTCCTCTGGGGGTCCTGTCTGACTACTGGTGGAAGGCTCTTCTGGTTCCATCTCCCCACTGTTGGGCATTTCTTCTAAGGTCATCCACATTGAATCTTGGGAGCCTCCCCCATCCCAGGCTAGCAAGGAACTCACCAAGTAGCTTAGATAGTCCTCAAATTTGAAGTTATATTTTGCATTAACCTTCTCCATTCGATAGTTCTATGCTATCAAACCCAGCTCTTGATTCTATTTATTTTTCAGTCTAGAATCATTGTATACTTATAAAAGTAACCTGGAAATAAATATTCACATCTCTAGCTGTTGTGGAAAATCCACCCTGGTGTCATACCGGTGCTCTTGGTGCACTGTCCCTTTAAACCACTATTCTTACTAATTAAAATAAAATAAAATAAAATAAAATAAAATAAAATAAAAGGAATATCATTACAGGTGGCTATATTACCATCACAGTCAATTGAAACCTATGACTGCCAACCTGTAATCAATGGGTACATGTGCTGTTATCTTTTCATATACAAATTTCTGTTCGTTGATTTAAAATAACACATACTGCTATGGATATCACGGTGTGTAACTTCCAGCATACCATGTTTGAGGAAAGGAATGAGTGTCAGTGAAGCACTGAGTGCATGTTTGCATTAAGACGTTAAAATATCACCTATTAGCATGTTTTAGAAGAAAGAAGAAATGAGGATTTGGGTCAGGTAGGGTGAGGTAACACTTTCTAGTGGTATACCCCGGATAGCAAAGAAGTACGTATAGAGAAAGGATATTCTTCCCATTTTTAACACATATCCGAATAGTTTTTAATATGGTAAAATACAGACATTAATACAACTGAAATGCATGTGGCTTTTACTCATATTTTAATATAATATGAAATATTAATTTCTTAAATCATGAGTTACAACACTGGCACAAATGCACTGATGCCATTTTCTTCATTTGTAATGTTTTTCTAAAATAACTTCAAAGCACCAGAACACCTAGATTTTCTAATTTCTGCAAAGGGCAAATCATATTTCTAAATGCAAAAGTGCCAATGTTTTCAGAAGTCGAAACTCATTCATTTTATATGTGAGGTTGAACTACCACTAGGCAGTGGGATTTTAGTTATTATGTGTCCCAGTGAGAGACTAGAATTTATTTTAGACCTGCCATTAACCAATTTTTCTATCTAATAGGTTTCTTAAACTTTTGAACTCACATGTCTGTACACATGCTAAATGAGTTTCAGATGAACACTAGGGGAAAATATATAGTGTGGAAAAATGGAAAAGTGAAAAGTAAGGTTGTTTGTAGAAAGAAAATGACTCCTTGGGGAATTTATTGTGAATTATAGAAGACAAATTTTCTTTGAGAAAACTTGTTTCTTAATAATTCATATTATATGATCAAGAGATTTTAAAAAGAAGAATCTTTTTTTTTCTGTGCACATACGTGAATTTATTATAATCTTTTTTCCCTATTAAAGGATACTTAGCAAACTGTTGACAACGAAGTCTTAGATTTACATCTGTCCTTCTTGTGAATCATGTGTTGTATAGTTTTCTTCACAGAACATTCTGGCTCACTGATTCTTAGCTACTCTAAATCCAAATGTGTACTAATCTTTACAGTTCTAAGCTGTAGCAAATCAGAGCCTGAAACCAGTGAACCCAGGATCCTCAGCGTAAACTTTCCTGTAAGTTATTTTCACTTAGGTGAAAGCAAACCTGTCTGTATACATGCTGTAAAAATGAGAATTAATCTCATAAAATTCATAAATCATTCCAGTGAGAAAATGTACGAGCCCTGTTCTAGGTTGATTATCAATGTCCCTAAAGATAGAATACCCTGGATTTAGTTCCAGAGTGATTTGTTTCACATATTACAGAAATTGAGTTACTTATGTATGGTATCTAGTGAAATAAATCTGAAAAGAAAAAAACTGTCTACAAGAGATAAATATGACAGCTTTCAAAAGGCAATAGGACTCTTTCTGTGCAGGTTTAAGAGAAAATGGCTATTAGAGAGATGATGTGTGTCGTGTATAAATGTGACTTGATGTTGAGAGAGTATGGGTCTCAAAGTATCTTCTGAAATTTCAAATATGTTTAGACATTTCAAATATGAACTAGCTTTTCTACTTTACTTCGTCTGACTTTTTACCTGAAATAACACTGAGGAAGGAGTGTGTGTGTATGTGTGTGTGTGTGTGTACACGCGCGTGCGCATACACGTGCATGCGTGAACAAAGTTCTCATTAAGTTGCATTAACAAATAACTTTATACACTATTAAAATGTATAAATTTTACTTATTTCTTTTAACTATGCCCTGGTATCTATTTGCTTTGTATACTTATGCTGAAAGTGAGTTGAGCCCTATCAGCTCTTCACCTGCCCTTAAATCATTTGATTATCTACTTGATTATGTCGAAGGGCTGTGCATGAAAACATGTTTGAATATAATTCATACTGTAATACAATATAATCCATTCTAGCCCCTATTTCTAAATATTATCTCCAAGAAAATTGTACATCTGTTGTTTCCTGTCAGACTCTGCAATGGGCAAAACAATTACAATTATTCCCTGTCTTAGTTAGGGTTTCACTTCCTGCACAAAACATCATGAACAAGAAGCAAGTGGGAGAGGAAAGTGTTTATTAAGCTTACACTTCCACAGTGCTGTTCATCACCAAAGGAAATCAGGCAGAAACTTGGAGGCAGGAGCTGATGCAGAGGCCATGGAGCCGTGCTGCTTACTGGCTTGCCTCCCCTGGCTTGCTCAGCTTGCTCTCTTGTAGAACTCCCAGCCCACGCATGGTCCCACCCACAAGGGGCCTTTCCCCCTTGATCACTAATTGAGAAAATGCCTTACAGCTGGATCTCATGGAGGCATTTCCTCAAGGGAGGCTCCTTTTTCTGTGATAACTCCAGCTTGTGTCAAGTTGACACACAAAACCAGCCAGTACAGTCCCTTCATGAGCAAATGGAGATTTTGAGGTATCAGCAAAATGACTTTATGAAGGTCACACGGGTAATAGTTGTATGTGTGAGGGCCTTAATTTTGTCTATTTTTGTTTCTTTTGATCTTTTCTATGTTGAACATACATTGTCCACAGCTTTTAATAAATACAATGTCTGCCATATACAAATACAAAACTTCTCATATATAAAATGTAAGAATTATTATTACTTAGGTACAAATATTGATTTAGCTGAGGTAATCCCTCTTCATTTTCTAATTTCCATTATCTTCATGTATACAGTTATAATTATGTAATGGCTACATGATCAGCTCTTATTAAAACTTTAAAACTAACTTATTTTTATGTGAAAATCCCCATAAAAATGAATTCAGGTGACTGGCTTGCTTTCATCACAAATATTCAAATTAATTTTTCTCTAAAATTATAAAAACAAAATCTAAAATGTAAAGAACATTTTAAATATTTGTGACAAAAATCCAAGGTTATTATATTTACAAATGTATATAAAACCATTTCTGAAAAGACAGTATGTTGCATTTATCACTGGTTTTAATTGACCTTTGTTGGTTTACTTATCTTTAGACACCTCAGACATTTATAGTGCTTATTTTACTCAGGAGATACACATTCCACATGATACTGTACTGTTCTGCCTCAAAAAAAAATTAAAGGAGTTTTGTATTGAGTAATCCAATTGCATTTACGAATTTTGCTTCTGTCTGCAGTAATGTGTAAGGTATGAGTAAGGTGGTGCTTCTAGAAGGAGAAGTCATGATAACCTCATTAGAGCTTAATTTTAGAGTAAAGGGTTTAAGAAATTATTATGAAGCCTATATAGTATTTTTGTGTGTGTGTGCGTGTGTGACTACAAGATCATAATATCACAGGGACTGATAACTAAAACTTCATCATCAAATTTGAATTGTGGCATAAAAGTTTCCATGATAATTGTATCTTGTATCGTGTACTCATTAAAACAGATTCATTACTGAATTATACATTAGTGAGATTATACATCAGATTGTCTTGAGAATTGAAGTCTACAGAGGGTTTTAGATTATTCAAGGTCAGGTAATTATTTCTGGTCTATTAGATGTAATTCACATATGTATATATGTAGAGATTATCTCATTAGAATTTAAAATAATAGAAAACACCCAATTATCACTGTGTTAAGAGTGTAGCATTATGTAGAAAGGTGATTATTATTATTATTGAGTGTAACTGACTGTTTTTTTCCTTTCATTAGTAATACCTATTTTCTAAAAATAGGTTTTATTTTTATTATTTTTATTTTTTATTTATTTTTACAGTCCAGTCATTGTCGTCCCCCCCCAGTTTTAGGTAGATGACCCTCCTGCCAGGCCTCTCCCTCCCTGGAGCTTCAAGTCTCTTGAGGGTTAAGTGTTTCTTCTCCAGCTGAGGCCAGACCAGGCAGTCCTCTGCTGTATATGTGTTGGGGACCTTGGACTTGCTCCTGTATGCTGCCCGGTTGTTGGCTCAGTATCTGAGAGATCTCAGGAGTCCAGGCTAGTTGAGACTCTTGGTCTTCCTATGGGGTCATCCTCCTCCTCAGCTTCTTCCAGCCTTTCCCTAATTCAACCACTGTTTTTAGACTTAAAATCTGATTATAATTTATATAACCTGTGTGTATATAAATTAGGTCACTTTATATCTCTTCTTTTTGTGACGGTCATATTACACTCTTGAAGTACTACAAGGGGATTTCTCAAAGGAGGAAAACAGAAACTAATGAGATAACTAGATAACTAATGAAAACTAAAGACGAGATATTAAAAGTAAGTTTTAACATGTATGATACCTAATAATAACAGGAAATAAATAAAATATAGGGATGTGGGCTGTAATGTATTTTCTTACGTCAGATAATGTTGTGTCATATAATCACTGCTTGCAAAAGTTCTTTTACTAACGTTTTGATATTTGACATGTCTGATTCCATCTATAAGGCAAAACATTTCTATAACTTTCTGTATTTTACAGCATTCCCAACTTACCTTTTTTATTTTTCTGTTTGTGTTTGAGGGATCTGTTTCAGATAAACAGAGAAAATAGGGAGGATTCTTTAAAAGTCATCAAAACCAAGAATTAAAACAAGTTTTTGATAAATAATCTTTTAGGACCCTTTGGATTTCCTAGTCAAGACATGAAGTATTCATGATTGCATGCACTGCTGTGGTAAAAGTCGATGAGATCCACCAATCTCAGTAAAGCACATAACTGATTACCTATCATAGATCACACAGAAATGCATGCCAAGGTGCCAACAAGTATGAATACTTCTCTCCACTCATAAAGCTGCCTATGCAATGTGCCTTGAATGCTATTTTCCAAGCCTTCAAATTACATAACTTTTCTTCAACTGAGATTTTTACGAACAGAGTCATCATATTGAGAACAAAGCACGACTCTCAAAAATAGGACAGGTGCTTTGGAAATCAGCCCAGAAACTTCTGAGACCTCTCCAGGGACTCTAAGCAATCATCCAAGGACATGAACAGCTTTGTTTTGCACATTGCTAAAACCAGTCAACCCTGGGAACTATGTACTCTCCAAATATTACACAAATGTTGTGTCACGGTTCAGCAGATTTGGGGTTTGGCCTTAGACTAGCTCACTGAAGTACTCATAACCTGACGAGATTTAATGATTTTAGAGGTTTTGCTCAACTGTCCCATATTTCAACATTTGTGTGGATGGGGCATACACCTGAAAGATACAATTTTAATGTAAGAGCAAAATTGTTGGGACTTATAATTTCATTATAATTTCAAAGATTTGTTACATCGTTGTCCAGCATCACTGAGTGTAAGACTCAGGGTGAGCCAGAAACACTGTGGAGGAAGAGCATGAAAAGGGAATCTTTACAACCCATAATAGTGGAGTAAGCAAAGAGAATTGTGTGGAGAAACCACTGGAAAATATGTTCCCCAGTGACATGCCCCAGTTACCTGCTTTTTCTTACTGTGTTGCTCCAAGAAAATTTATTAGAAAGCAATCCATCATTGCATGAGACTGTTGGGAACAGCCCACTCTTTGGCATATTTATTTTTAAAGATTGATTTTAAACATATAACAAAATAAGAATAAAAATGTGCTATGTTTTAAATAGTAGCTTCGAAATTAATGAGTGCAAGAATTATGAAAAGCTGACTACAGAGCTAATCTTAATTATGTGGATTGGTATTATCAATAGTTAATAATTTGATATTTAAATTTTAATAAGATATTGCAACAAGATAAAAATATTATAACCTTAAGTTAAGCAAGATCACATTTTAAAAATAGTAATTCTAAGTATTAATACTTAGGATTGCTTTTGAATTCTAGGGTCTACGAATTTTAAACATGGTGCATTGTAAAATATCATTTGAAGGGGTATTACATGAAGTACTTTTCAGGAGAGTGCTGAAGATTTATGTCTTTTAATCTTCAGGCAGTAAAATATTCATGTTCCCAGATATACTGGCCTAGTTTATAAATGAACAATAGAGATTTCAATATGTATTACCTTAATAGCAAAGACACAGTAAATAGTATGAACATTCACTGAATGATTTGTAGAAAGAAACCCGAGTGGTTTGTTTTTGTTCTTGCTTGTTTGTTTGCATTCAGGATGCTACTCCAGAATGAAGGCACAACATTTTAGTTATTGATAATTTCTGAATTTTATTATAGAAAAATCATATTTCTTATACATGAAAAGATGAAACTAGGCTAAAGATAGCTTCAGTTATACATATCTTGGGATAAAGCACATGCCCAACATATGAAAACCCTTGGTTTGATCCCCAGTGCTGCAGATGAAAGCTCCTAAGGATCAGTAAGTATAAGACAGTCTTCTGAGGCAATTTACTCATAGAGAGAGGATTTATTTAACTTATGATGTTGGAAGTTATAAGTTAACATCCCATCTGGTGAGGCTAGTGGGTAATAACATATGTTGGACAATAGCAGCTGTACCAGAGCTCACAGATCCAGATTTACATCGCCCTCAGAAAGAATCTCCTCGGTAACCCAATGCCTCTCAAAGATCTCTACTTGTTAAAGATGCACAGAGCCTCCCTAAAAGATCCCCTGAAAATGAAGTCAGTGAACTTGGAAATCTGGATATTTCTCAACCCTCAAACCATAGCCGATTAGCTGAGAAATGCATTATTATTATTATTATTTTCAATATCCTCACCACAGAATCCGTACTCTCCACTCCTCACAGCTTCTGTAACCTCTCCTGTCCTCAGGATCCGCCTCTGCTTGTTTCACTTCAGAAAAGAGCAAGCCTGTAAAGAATAGCCACTGAACATGTCATAAAGAGATACAATAAGACTAAGTACAAACCCTCATATCAAGGCTGCTTGACGTAACACAGTAGTGAAAAAGAAAAATTCCCAAGAGCAGGGTCAGAGACACTCCCAACTCCCACTGTTAGGAGTCCCTTCAAAACACCAAGCTAACAACCATAATATATGTGCAGGTTCCCTCACACAGACCCACGCAGACCCTGTGATGAGATTATGACTGATCATTCACACATTACAAAGAGCATACTATAGTAAAAAACAAGCATTAACTGAACAATGTACTACAAGGGAGGAAAGGTTCACAATACCTGTAGAAGTGTGTATTGAGAAACCACATTAGTCTTTAATATTTCTCATTTCTAGGATGATCAGGACAAGTTTTGAAAATTAACAACTAAACAAATTTTCATCATATTTGCTCTCTTATTTACTTACCTACCCATCCTCATATCCTAAAGATTTAATTGACATAAAGAGGGGAACAAATAGAAACAGAACCATGGGAAATAATGACCCTCTTTTTTTTTTCTTTCAGATTTCTTCAGTGCCTTACTTATTCAATTAAAATTGTACAATTTTTTTATAGATACATTTAGAGGGATAATTAAATCCAAATACATAGGACACATTATGGATTTCCTCTATATTCTCTTTGCTGGCAACTGTTTTTTTTTTGTTGTTGTTGTTGTTGTTTTTTTTGGTAGCAGTCTAGTGTAGATGGATCTAAGAGGATGGATCTAAGCATATATCTACCAGATGCCAAGCGTTTCATCTCCCCTTTAAAGAAGTCATCTGTGAAATCTTAAGTTTCTGGTTCTTTGACTGAAAAAAAAACAACCAAACAACAACAACAACAACAACAACAACAACAACAAAACAGTTGAGAATCATGTCTATTTGATAGGAATCCATGAGGCAGTTGGTAAACATATAGTTTATCAACATTATTCATTTAAAATCATAACCATTACTAATGTTGTTATGAACAGGGCTTCTAGAAAGTTGTCGATAGGAACAGCAGTGTTAGATCAAAGGTCATGATACTACTTATCACATACTGATAAAATATCTCTGAAATGGTTTTTATAAGTAACTCTAGATTTAAAGGGAAATGGCTAACATAAATGGAAGCGAGATGAAGGGAAACCTCAGATGGTCCATTCAGAGCTGACTAATAGTGTTTAGTACAGCCAGCTTCAAAGATGTTTGAAAGAAACACACAGAACTGGTAGACAGCATGACCTGCTTGCCCTCTGAATACTGATTTTTCAATGACCTGATTTTCAACCTGAGGATTTTCAAAGTGACAAATTATGCTCATTTGGCTTGTAATGATGTTCTGATTATAGACTAAGTCGAAAGACGGATTTCCTTGAAGCCTTTTCTTAATGTTCTTAAATTGTGTGCTGACCTTTCCAAACATTTTAGAAGATAGTAGTGGATTTAGATTCCAGTAAAAGTTTAACAATCATATATTTAAATATATTTATGTCCACATAAGGCATATTTATATTTTTTCTAATAAAAATGTTACAGGCTTTTCTAAATATGCCATGCTATATACACCTCAATGTGGTATGCAATTTTTGTTCATATTTTTAAAATAAGGTATGATAAGAGTTTTGTAAGTTAACTTATTTTTCCACCCTTGGTATGATTTATGAAGCCTTGCAAATCAAATATGCTTTATGTATCATTGTAGAAAGGATTTCAGCACATAATCGTTTTGTTAATTTGAATTATTCCCTCTAACTCACCCTTCATTGTGTCCCAAGTATTTACTAAGGTCCAACTATGCAGGAAATATAAAACCTAGGCCTGGCAATAAAAGTAACAATTGAGACAAGGTCACTATGAGATATTTGCATCCTCTTAGGGAAATGCATCTAATAAACTTACACTTATGATTTGTTAAACTGCAGTGCCTGAACAAGATCACTTCATAAAAACAGAGAAGACTACATTTTAAAACTGATAATAGAGCAACATGATAATAATGAGAGAGTAAGGCACGAGTGATGGTATGTGACACATAAAATCATCACTGTATCTTAAAGCAAATAATAGAGATGGAATTTTTCCTAAGAGAAGGAAAGAAGTGTCTGTGAATAATGTAAAAGGCAGAAGTTCTTAGAATCTTTGCAGAGTCCTATCCCTGCAATGTGCACACTAAAGGACATTGGAGTTGACCAGGAAAGAAAAGGATTAATGCACATAAATACTTTTGAGCAAAACTAAGCTGAACAGAATACAGGATGTTTCCTTGAGGCAGAGGCTAACTTAAGGGATAGGTATGAACACAAAGAGGAGAGTGAAACTGAGTGTGGCAGCTCACTCTGTCACTAGGCATGACTTGTAACTTAGCTGAGGAACCCACATATGAATAACAGTTGGGAAGCAGTTCTCATAGAACTGCAGATTGAAGGCAGAGTTCAGAAACAAAGAGACAAGGCACGTAACTATAGCTGACGAGAAAGGAATTTCACAGACAGGTATCATGAGCTAAAGAAAACACAAGATTTGATCGATATTTGTTGGTGTAAAACACAGTAATGCAATGACAGAGAGCAGAAAAATAAAAGATTTCAGAATGATAACAGTTTTATCCACTGACAAACATGGCTTAATCCTTTTATTCTTCAAATAAACTTTTCACCTTAAAATAATTATCATTGAGTGAGTTTAGCATATACTAAAAACTATTATTATTATTACATTAATAATAATTGTGACAAAATCTTGCATAGCTAAGCCTTGCCTCTGACTTGATATAGACCCTGAATTCCCTATTCTTTCTACATTCCCATATTCTAGAATTATAGGTATCTGCCATCATACTTGGCTCTTTCCTTTCCTTGACTGATTAGATAACATAGATATAAATGTAGATTTTGCCACACCGTTGCCTTGTCTTTTTCCATATTAATGTCTTACCTTTCCTGTCTTCTGTAGGCCAGTAGATACACATGATGACCATTCAAACTCCAATGGGATAAATAAATGGATTTTTAGATGTGGAATCATTCAATGTGTAAATGTGCATTAGTATTTCATATAATTTTCTGTAAAATCTCTCCTGTTTGAGCTATGCTAAGAGTAAGAGAAGAAAAAAGCATTCTACCTCATTAAAAGTAAGATGATTAAGTAAGGCATCCATGTCCCATCACAGACTGTCCAGAGTAGAGGGATGAAAACTGAGAAACATCTAACACCAGTTACATATTAATAAGAAAGACAGATAAACTTCTTACCATTGTCATGGCAAATGATCTTAGAATTATACCTGGAACCTCTCAGCATATTGACATGCTATCAAAGTTTCTTGAAATTCATGGGGGACTAGAATGGCTCCAATAATACATTATTGAACTTATAAAACCTATAGTATATTTTGATAATAATTTTAACTTCACTGGTGTTATATATGTAAAAAAATATAATACATGAAATACCCAGAAATATTTTTCCAAAGAAAAACAAGAAAATATGATAATAAAATTGGATGAGGATTATTTTAATTACTTATAATATTTTCTGATTCAAGCTTAAAATAAGAATTATTTAAACATAGATTCATTAATGTATAGATTTTACCTGACCTTAATTAAATAGAATTTGTAATTAACATGTTTGTTCATTCAGTCATATTATACTTCATCTAGTAGATATTGATGTTTTTTATCAGAAAAGTAATCCAGGATGTTAATATTTTAAAATATGATGCTTACTTCTATCTATTATATTATATAACTTAATTTTTAAAATTCTGTTAAAATAGCATATTAACATTGTGCTTCAGTTTATCTATCTAATTCTCACAAAGAGAAACAGACTTCTTTAATACAACCCCCAAAATAAGCCAACACAAACAAAAATAATCAAAATCCAAATGGAAATATAAAAATACACAATGCACATGAGAAATAAGTTGTGTAAATCTCTGGGTTATAGAATTGTATGATAAATTCTATGAAAATACAGTAATTGGTGGATTGGTGGGGTGAATCTATTAAAATATGTCATCATATTGAATGTTGGATTTGTTTGTACACTGTATCCCAGAGAGAACAAACATCAGTTATGACTATAAAATGTTAGGAAATGTCAAGGAAAGAAAGCATGTTTTACACTAGAAAGGGAAACAAATTGTGCTGATAAATCTTCAGTGCCTGAAGTCATATTGGATTCCAAAGCACAGAAATTAGGCTGTGAGACTTTAACTCTTGGTTTTGAGTAATGCGCTATCCTTCTTATTCAAGTGCATTAATGCAGTATCAAAGACATCATTTCTGGTCTGTTCTCTTTCTTTGTTTTCATTTAAGGGAAACTTAGTCAATATCCTTCAAAACCTGTGATTAAAGGATTTATAATATAAAGATAGATCTATTGGCTTGTCTACCAAGTAGAACAAGCAAGGATATGGCGAGAAGATACAATGCTAGGGAAATTTCGAGGAAAGTAAATACAATTTTAAAATTTTATTTTATTTGCTTATTCTTCTCTTACACAAAGCATCACAGTCACTGCCTCTCCCTTGCTCCCAGCCCTGCTCCTCCAAACCCATGGCTCCCCTATTTTCCCTCAGAAAAGAGCAGATTTCCTGATGGTATCAACTGAACACTGCATAACAAGATGCTATAAGACTAGACTAATCACAAACCCTCATAGGAAACAAGACTGGACAAGGAATCCCAGTCACAGCTAAAACATCTGATGAACAGGGTGAACAGGCAAAAGAGTCAAAAACACTCCCACTCCCATTGTTGGGAGTCTAACAACAACCTTCAATATAAAGACTCACAACCTTTAGATAGAGGGCAGAGCTATGCAGGCTCCATGTTTGCTGTTTCTGTCTTTTACCCCCATGACCCCTGCTTGGTTGTTCCTGTGGGCCGTGTTCTTCTGGTGTCCTCAACTACTCTGATGCCTCAATTTTTCACCATGAAGTTGAAATTTGAGTTAGGAATGCCAAAGTGGAAAGCGTGTATATTAAACAACAAATGACTGTGTGAATGAATGCTCTCTTCATAGTTAACTATGGCAAAGTATAGTATGCATTCTCTAGACCACATCTGTCAAGTTATACAAACGTCTCCTACTCTAATTAGTCATAACTTATCAGGTATGTGTATATGAATGTACATGTGCATAGACACATATGCATATGCATGTGCATTTTCTAGAGTCTTTTGATTATTTCTGCCTGCATTCCAATGGGTTATACATATTATTGATAAATCTTCAAATAATAAAAGATAATAAGTAGTTGGGCCTTTGGAAGTCTCCCCTTTTCTAGTTCTTAGTACAGCTTAATCTATTCTGTGTATTTGTGTTTTGCAGCAGTTCAGTTCGTCTAAGTTTCCTTTTTTCATTTACTATGGGATAGAATAATCTCGTGGTTTACAAAGATAACGAAATCCATTCTCCCTATTTGGACAGACTATACTACACTGGGAAGAAGTTTATATTAAAATTGCATTTGATTTTCACAGTTTTTATAGTGATGACATCAGCTTTAAGATTAAAGTATTTTGGAAGTTTACTTGTGTAAAAGGAATTTTGATTTGCCAGATGTATCTGTCTTCTCAGTGGCTTACTGCTAACTAAGCTCACTTACCCTTTCTAGATCTTTCTGAATTCTGACTTTCTGGTTCAGTGCAGTTGTTCTGACTCAAAACTCCTCACCCAGCTGACTGATCCAAACTGGCTTCTCTGAGCATCTTAACTGTATTCAACTGAACTACACCCACTGTACTGAACTGAACCCAGCTGAAGTGCACCCACTTAACTGCCCTCCTACAGACCCACTTTGCCCTGCGCTTAAGCTTCTCTCTCATAAGAGTTGGGCATGTACTATCTCTGACTCATTCTGCCAAATCTTTCTCTGGTTCATAACTTTGTCTACTTCACAATTAGATGTCACTTTCAAACATAGCTCGTCCTTCTACTAACTAACCTTATCTTCATTGTTAGGGATTAAAGATGTCTACTAAGCGTCTGTCTGTGTACTAGCCAGAACATACTCTGCACTCTAGCTAGATAAGATAAACATAGAAAATATTTTGATGTGATCCCTTGTCAGAGCAGCATGTTTAATCCAGAGAAGCTGGACTAAAATGCCTCTAAAGTAGTATAAACACAGAAGATTAATTTTCTACCGTGCATCTAAATGGAAAGTATTGCTCAGGCTGAAGTTAGCTATGGATAGGATGGCTTTATATCTTGCTTATTCTCAATGATGTTATTTATAATTATTATCACAGGAGAGTAATAATTTGCAGACATTACAAATATTACTTATCCTTTTTTGTTTTTTCTATGTAAATTTTATTTAGTATTGCCTCTTCTCATAGTTAAGGTTTCTATTGCTATTATAAAACACTGTGTCCGAAGCAACACTTCTACATCACAGTTGATCTCTGAGAAAAGTTAAGTCAGGAACTCAAACATTAAAGAAATGCAGAGATAGGATTTGAGACCATGGAGGGATGCTGCTTGCTAGCTTGCTCATTCCATATATAAGTCAGGACTACCTGCACAATGATAACACAACCTACAATAGTCTAGTCCCTCTGAAATTAATTATTAACCAAGAAATTATTTGACATTAAAAACTAGCCAGCGTACACATGCATGGTATAGAATTAATCATTCCTCTCCCAATACCATAGAACATCTAGCATAAAAACATATTGTGTTTACTATAAGCTCTAAGTGGCCTCATGTTCAAGAACACCTAAAACTTGCTTCCAGTTCTTTTCAAAGAGGTATTTCCTTTGGTCATCAGTGACCTCAATAATTCAAGCCTCATTAAAAAGATACAGCACTAGCAGAGGGAATGAAGGTGAATTTCCTTCCTGAGTTTCAAAAGATTGGAAAAGAGATTAGAAAAATATCCATGAGAATACATATATCCAGTGTGATAGCATGCAGCCTCTATCTTATTTTATGGAAACTTTGCCATATCTATTTGGGAGTTGTCCTCTTAGGTAATTCTGAAAGTCTTATTCCATTTTGGTGTATGTGAGATATTAATGTACTTTCCCATCCATTCTATTAAATAAAGTCCTTTATCTTTGCACTTTGAACACTACGAAGCATTTAATTCAATGGTCTATGCACTCTAAAAATGGCCACTTAAATAATACAATTCACATGTAATTACATCATACATTTAAACTAAAAAAATTCTTTTGGGCCTCAAACCGTCTTCAAGTGATATATTATTATATCAGTAGTAGAGAACACACGCAAAGTCCAGTGACTTACCACCACTCCTGCAGGGAGATAATTTGCTTTGAAATCCAACTGACCCTAATTTGTGTGAATGAGGATAGGAATTGGGAACATGAGTGATCAGATGTGTGGTTGGAGTCAGTCAATGGGAGGAGAGGCCCTTGGTCCTATGAAGGTTCTACACCCCAGTATAGGGAAATGCCAGGACCAGGAAGAGTAAGTTGCTGAGCAGGGGTAAGGTGTAGGGGGTAGGGGATTTTAGGAGGGGAAACCAGGAAAGGGGATAACATTTGAAATGTAAATAAAGAGAATGTGTATATATATATATATATATATATATATATATATATATATATATATTCTCTTTTTTTAATTGACAGTATATCCAATCTAATGATTAAAAATAAATAAGGAGAGGGAAAGAATAAGAACTCAAGGTAGCTTTGAGAGTGGACAAACTCTGCTGACAGATCGAATAACTATTCTTGTGAAATTGTAGTTTGACCTCAAATAACAGTGCCCTGAAAGCACACTTTGAAAAGGGCTCTTTCCTTTGAATAACAATGAGATGGACTTGCATTGATGTCAACACTGGGTACCAGGAAACACCAGGCACTAGTTCCCAGAACTCTCATGACTCATGTCGACCAAACCCCAGCAGTGGGTTCTGAGAATTCCAAATTAGAAAACAACATACCAGGAAGAAAGTTAAGATTTCTGTCATATTTCATTAGTGGTTTAACTGTTTTTTATTGTAATTTAATGTTTTTATTTTATCTTTTAGTTGTTAGAACCAATGAACATAGAAACAAATAGTGAGTCAGATAAAAAGATCACCCTGACAAAATTATATTCAACAAAAGAACTTTCCTCTAACTGTTGAGCATGAAGCTAAATGCACTGAAAATGACATGTTTTTAAACAATGTGTTCCATGTTTAAATATGAGGTTATCTTTTTCCTCCAAGGGCATCATGAAGCTTAGTAGCAAGGACATTTTTAATGTTACATTTTGGTTACACCTTTCTACTCTATACTCTGTTTTCTCCTTTGTGTGTTGTTCAGTAGTTTTATAATTTACATAATGACTATTATCATTTTCACCTCTATTCTCTTCCCTTGTATCTTCTTTACAGAATCCCACGCAGAGCATCTTTTAATCAATGTGATGCTCCATGTCTTTCAACCTCAACTCTCTAAGAGAGAGTTTTGATACCTCTCAGAGAAATAACATCAACCTTACAGTGATGTTTATAATGGCAAATGTACTCTTTCCTAATCACAGATTTTAAATCTTTAGATATTTCTTCTTTTGTAATGAATGTATAAATAATGAAATTAATTTTCTAGGTAATACTAATTTTCACCTTTTAAGCCATAGAGCTTTTATTAAAATGAAATGAAAAGAGAGGCTTTTGTAATATTGCTCTTACCATGTATGTAGAGACTTGACTGCCTCTGTGGATAATCACCCTGTCCATTTCCAATTTCATCCAATTCGAAAAAAGCCATCAGATAGTTAAGTTGACTTGAATCTCTAGGCCCGATGATTTTACTTTAGATTGATATGAAAAAGTTGGAATATAAAAAAATAAAATAATCACCTGACTCCAGGCATATTTATTATTTTGTTCTCACCATGTTTTTGATGGAAAAACTTTTAATGACACTGTTGTCATTGTCTATGGTTGGTGAATTCCAATATATAAATGAAAAACTGTGAATTTAATCCTAAAGCTCAGTTCTCAGCTCACAAAATATGCATATAGCTCCATTATGAGTCATGAGATTAAAATCTTGGCACATTACAGATGGGAGATAAATTTGCACAATATACTAATACTCATAAAATCATTATTCCCAGAGAAATGAACAAGAAAATTCAGAGAAAGTAGCTGTGTGCAGTACCTAGTACACAGTATTATTCATGCCAGACACTTGACATATCACATCCTGTTTAGCTCAGAATTGTAATGTGTTCATCAAATAAGAACTGATTGTTGATATATATTTTCTAAAAAATCATTTTACTTTGGTAAACTGTCTTCACATTGTCAACTTGTACAAGTACTAAAAACTCTCTATCACCTTTATCTACCTTGGTACTTATAATTTCAAGTATATTCTTGACTCTAATATCTACTCTCATCTATGCCTTGGAATGAAGATCATTCAGTGGTGCTGGGCAATACAAATGAACATATTTACAGATACTTTATATATGTACTTCTGAGTTTATTTTATGATTCTTTCAGATGCCATAAGCATACTTTCTACTTTTATTTTGCAAGGCATATATACATCAAGCAGTATGAAATTTTTATTAGGGCATATAAAACATCTATTTTTTATATTTTTTAAAAATTATGTTTTTAAATAGGAGGTTTTTTTTATCTTGGAAAGAAGTCCATTGTTGAGATCAGAGCTAATATCTGGCAATATACTTGGAAACATCATCTAACCTTGTTTTCAGATTTCCTATTAATAATTTCCACATTCCATGAAGGTTATACTCCCTTTATTTTATATATGACGTTTTTTAGAAACCTTCTCTCTTTAATAATATACATAAGATTATTTTAGGGGGAATTTTGAGTATGTGAGTGGTATGTGTATGCCTTCATTTTAGTGTGAGAATATTCATGTGAATGTTAGATATTTATGTCACATGCCTTTTTCCACCTTACTATTAGGCACAGAATCTTTCACTGAACTTGAGATTCTCTAAGACTTTAAGACTGGCTGATAAGTTGTGTGAGGGATCTTCTAGTCTTTGTTTCCCCAATGATGGGTTTACAGATGTCCGTCACTGCCTGTCTTTTAAGTGATATGAGGGATCTAAGTCTAGGTCCTAATCATTGTGTAGAAGGCAGTTTATTCATTGAACAATCTTCCAGCCCTCGATAGTTATGTCTACAAAATGTACATGCAGCAAATTTATATATGCTTGGTTTTGTGTGTGTGTGTGTGTGTGTGTGTGTGTGTGTGTGTGTATAAATCATTCATTTATTTGAACCTTTTATTAAAACTTACCTATTTCTTGTTTTTGCTTAAACTATCATTAGTGGGGAGACTTCCATATACAGTGCACTGACAAAATTAAATATGTATTATAACCAATAGAAGAAACTAGTTTGATATGCGTGTGTGAATATTTTCTCACAAAAGGGCCATTAATGTTTTACATTTAGGTTTTTCAGATTTCAGTATAACATTATAAAATTGTATGTGGTTACATGACTTTACATTATTTATTACTGTTTGCCATTTCATGTATAAACTGTGCCAGAATTTATTGGAGTATATTGACACCGAATCTCTTACTTTTTCTCTGATTTTGCTTTATTTTTGATATCTAGCATCTATTTTATGTTACATCAGATAGATAGATAGATAGATAGATAGATAGATAGATAGATAGATAGATAGATAGATAGATGATAGATAGATTGATAGGTTTTATATATATATATATATATATATATATATATATATATATATATATGATCCCTATATATTTTTCTTTTTAAATGGATAATGAACATTTTCAGATGCAAGAAAATGCCATTTATATAAATAAACTTTAAAGGACCATCTACTACCTATAATTCTCTAAACATTTTTGAAAATTCCCATTTTATTCCCTCAGTGCCAATATTATAAAATGCTATTGATTTTGTCCCCTTATAAAGAAAATACATTTATTTCTGGAAACTAGTAAATATAAGCTCAATGTCTTGATGCATTCAGTGTCTGGTGAAAGCTTGTTATCTGAGCTGTTATCATCTATCTGGGATGTCTCTCTTCATCCCCTTTTAAGGATAGCAATCTTTTGTCTCTGATTCTGAGATTTTCTTATTGTTCCAGTTTCTTCCTCCTAAAACTATTACATTCAAAACTAGATTTCAGCGTTTGGATTTTGAAAAGCACAAATATTTGCATCAATAATTTTCTTCAACTTCTCCCATTTTATGTAAACTAAAGAGCTTTTTTTTATGGATAGCATCTTGGATTAGCCTTCAAACTCATGGCCTACTCTCCTCCTCCTCCTCCTCCTCCTCCTCCTCCTCCTCCTCCTC
>NC_034601.1:73031161-73037127 GCF_900095145.1 Mus pahari
TCCTCCTCCTCCTCCTCCTCCCCCTTCTCCTCTCCTTCTCCTCCTTTTGTACCTTCTTCTCCTCATCCTCCTCCTCTTCCTTATCCTCATCCTCCTCTCCTCCTTTTCTTCCCATTTCTCATCTTCCTACTCTTCCCCCTCTTTCTTCCTCTTCTTCTCTAAATGGTACATCATGAATATACATATATGTACATACAACTATTTTCCAAATATTTCCTGTTGAATTCATGTCATGCTAAGTGTATGTATTTAAGGCATAGCTGTTTGGCATGCTGCAACAGTAAATGTGCTCCTCCTTGGGAAGACATCCTCCCTGTCACGTCCTTACACGGTTGTCTATAATTAATATTTCTATGGAGTTGAAGCCTCATGGGTTTTTTATGTCCAGCTTGGTATTGATTTCTCCCTTGTTCAGCTCACCTTAAGAAACTCATGTGGTTAAGATTTTAAGGGTTTACATTCTGACTTTGCTAGGAGACACAAGCTCTGGCTCTTAGAATCTTCCCACCCCCACTTAGGCAATATTCCCTGAGATTTCAGTGAGAGGGTTTTGTAAGTATATACATTGGGACTGGGTTCTAGCTCTGTGCATTTTATTGATGGGGTTTTCTATAACAGTCTCCATCTGTTGCAAAGACAACTTTGCTTGTGGAAGGGTGGAAACTACACTTAGATGCAGTTGGTAAAAAGGCAAATACTTATTTTTATTCTTAGAGATTGTACTGGTTTAGTAAATCAAATTTTGTAGATTCTTTTTCAGTAACCATGGCTTCATTAGAACTGAGTATTTATGTATGTCTCCAGGTTTTTGTTTTGAGCTGTGTCTGTCAAACCCGGGGCTCCCTTATATGGTCAATGTCTTTAATCATCTTTTACCAAAGATCCTTGGTCTTTTCTTTCCTAAATTGAAATTACTGGAAAGACACTACATCCATCCAGCATGTACACATGGTTCTATAACTATATCTATAGTTATTTTGTTTGTGTTAAATAATTCACCACTGAACTACATGCCCATCTCACAAAATTTACAAATATTTTTAAACAAGTGATACAACTAGTATCACATTCATGAGAAAAGCTCAGAATTTTTAACATTTTTCTTTAGAAATGAAAATTAGCATTGTTTTATTTTATTTTTAAAAATTTTATTGGTTATTTTATTTATTTATATTTCAGATGTTATCCTCCTTCCTGTTTTCCCCTTCCAAAAAGCCCCTATCCCATCCCTCCTTCCCCTGCTTCTTTGAGGGTACTTCCCCACCCACCCACTCATCCATTCCTACCTCACCACTCTAGCATTCCCCTACACTGAGACATTGATCCTTTACAGGACCAAAGTCCTCCCATCCCACATTGATTCCAGATAAGGCCATCCTCTGCTACATATGCATCTGGAGCCATAGATCCCTCCATGTATACTCTTTGGTTGATTGTTTAGTCTTTGGGAGCTCAAGGGATCCAGTTGTTTGATATTGTTGTTCTTATGGGGTTGCAAACTCCTTCAGCTCCTTCAGTCCTTTGCCTAACTCCGTTATTGGAGTCCCTTGTTCAGTCCCATGGTTGGCTGCAAGCATCCACATCTGTATTGGTTAGAATCTGGCAGAGCCTCTCAGGGTACAGCTATATCAGGCTTCTATCATTGTCTTAGTTAGGGTTTTACTGCTGTGAACAGACACCATGACCAAGGCAAGTCTTATAAAAACAACATTTAATTGGGGCTGGCTTACAGGTTCAGAGGTTCAGTCCATTATTATCAAGGTGGGAGCATGGCAGTATTTAGGCAGGCATGGTACAGGAGGAGATGAGAGTTCTACATCTTCATCCAAAGGTTGCCTAGTGGAAGACTGACTTCCAGGCAACTAGGGATAGGGTCTTAAGCCTACACCCACAATGACACACCTATTCCAACCAGGTCTCACCTATTCCAACAAGGCCATACCTCCAAATGATACCACTCCCTGGTTCAAGAATATACAAACGATCACAATCATTAAGCCCTTCTTGGCATCAGCAATAGTGTCTGGCTTTGTTATCTGCATTATGGGATGGATCTCCAGGTGGGACAGTCTCTGAATGCCCTTTCCTTCAGTCTCTGATCTACTCTTTGTCCCTGTATTTCCTTTAAACAGGAGCAATTCTGGGTTAATAATTTTGAGGTGAGTTGGTGGACCCATCCTTCACCTGGGGGCCATGCCTAACCTCTGGATATGGTCTCTACAGGTTTTCCCTCCCCTTTGTTGAGTGTTTCAGCTAATGTCATCACTTTTGGATCCTAGAAGCCTCTTGCTTTCCTGGTATCTGGGACTTTCTGATGGTTACCCTTAGTTCCCTGTCCCACAGTGCTACACACACCCTTTCAATTTCCTGACCCTCTGTACATCGCTCCTTATTAAAACAAAATATGTGAGTATAGAAATATTTCTTACACCTAATATGTTCATCTTTGCATTTGATTAAATTTATATTTTGAAAGATTTTAATCAGAATATCGTTTTGTTAAATCAAAAACTTATGTAACTGTGAAGGATTAGCATGTATAGGTTTATTTATTTTTATGAAGATAATATTTATGGTCATGGGCCCTATTCCCTCTAAGTGAGCACTGCTACACTGAGTTACAGCATCAGTTACATAGTGATAAGAACTACAACATTATTTGTTTCAATTGTTTATATATAATTGTTTTATATATATATATATATATATATATATATATATATATATATATATATAAACAATTGAAACAAATACCTTAAATCACATTATTAATGAGGGTCTCAAGAAGCTGATTGCATGGAGGGATCCATGACTCCAGAAGCATATATAGCAGAGGATAGCCTTGTCAGACATCAATGGGAGGAGAGGCACTTATTCCTGGGAAAGCCAGGAATGTAGAATGTAGTAGAATGCCAGGACAGGGAGGCAAGTGGGTGGGTGGATGAGCACCTTCATAGAAGCAGGGGGAGGGAGGATGGGATAGGGAGTTTCCAGATGGGAAACCAGGAAAGGGAATAACATTTGAAATGTAAATAAATTAAAATATCCAATAAAAAAGAAGCTGATTTCACCACAAGGCTCAAAATGAAAAACATTACAAGTTGATGTAAATAAAATACGATGCTGAATCATAGCGTTTTGATGAAAATAGAGAACATGAAGTTAAACATACCTAAACATTGTATTCAACTGTATATTTGAACTTTTGATTGTGTAGGGCTAGTTAAGCATACATTCTTCATAACTGTCCAGTAATTTCATGAGGGCAGATCAACAGACAGAATCAGATTTTGAGCATATAACAGGAAGAAATCCAACATTGAAAATAAGAGGATCTTCTCCTAGTTGTTAAAGATCAAATTCTTTATGCCTGACAAATGATTAACAGTTTCCAGCAAACTACAGATAAAGAAGAAACACAAATGTTTCATTTATACATCAGTTGTCAAGAAGGTTTAATCAGAGAGCAGAAGACATTGTTTTAATTGTGCTATTTCATATATAATTTAAGGAAAATATGACTGTCACTATTCCAATTCAAAAATAACTCTGCCTATTAATCATGAAATAGCACTTTCATACATTATTAAATTTTTGAGACATGAACTTGAATAATCTAATTAATACAAAGATTTGATCATAACTCCTTTTGATGTTAATTACAATTAGATGCTAGGAACAATTAAAACATGTATTGAAATATCAAAAGCTATAAATACTTTTAAGCTATAAATGTGAACTGTTAAGAGTTGACAGAGGTCTATGACCTTGAATCAATTGACAATGAATAAAATAGAACACATTATGGGCCCATTTTAATTATTACTTCAAAGTACTTAAATGTCTTCAGACTAATAAAATGCAGTCTGTGCTAAGCAGCAGGGGGTATAGAACCTATGCCTCTGTTGTAATATTAATACCAATTAAAAGTCTTTATTATATCAAGAGCCAGGGAAGCCAACTTTTACTTATCACAATTCTATTCCTGGTACATTTTTCAAAGTTATGATGACCTTGGTTAAAATACTAACATCTTTTTATTTTACCTTTGCAAAAACATGATTTAAAATTTCAACTGATATAGTATGGATTTGTCTGCTGATGGATTGATTTCTGATTATACAATACTATGGGTGTTGGACTAGTTCAATCTAAGTGTAGATTGTGGAGAAGTCCTTAGAGGATTTCAACTCTTCATGTTACAGACATTAGCATTCTTTATGTATCAGTTCATCTAATGCTCGGGTCTGTTAAAAGTCCTCCTATTCCATTCTAATAATATCAACATCCCCCCCCCCTGTGAAATTTCTAAGTCCAAATTGATGAATCTTCAAACCATATCCAAACCTTTATGAGATTATTTTGCAATTTATTTTTAAACATTATTTTCTCATATGTTTGAGAATTTCATACATACATACTATATTAACACCATTTCTAATCCCCTCTCCATGACTATTCCTCACATTTATTTTCAACTATTACTACTTCTCAAATTATTAAAGTTTTTTCTTTTATTGTATAACATAAGCAAACATGTTATACTTAATTCATTTTGTTATGTACATGCGTATATGTTGAGGGCTGACCACTTGCAAATTTTGTAACCTTTCAGAACGTTTATCCCCAGGGACAATGGATTCTCCTCACAGTACCCATTGGCTGCCTATAGTTCTTCATCTAGGTGTGGGATAATGTAAAATTCCCCCTTCCACACTGGCAACTTGCCTAGTGTTATCATTGTACAGATCTTGTTTAGGCAACCATATTGTTGACATTTCATGAATTCAGTACCCCTCACATATTTAGGAAACACTACCTAGCCATACACATTCTAGTTCTCTGTCTCTTACAAATACTCTGAACACTTTTATGTGGATTCTCTGAGTCCTACATATGAAATATATCTGTTGGCATTGAACAGCCTACAGTAGCATACTGTTTTGGTTATGACAAGTTATGAATTTCTGTAGTAATCCCCATCTGCTGTATATAGAAGGGTAAGAAAAACAGTTATCTCTGGTTATAATGATGCATGTCTATAGTATAGTAAGAAATTATGTTGACTTAAAGAAATGAAATTATATGTTTGCCTCTATAGATCTATGACCTCACTAGCAATAATAATAATAATAGTAATAATAATAACAATGATAACAATAATAAATAGTCTAATAAATACTCTATTTGAGAGGGCATGAGTTTTTCATATTATAGAGGCTCTGAGTCTGAGTATAGGCTATCTGCTGTCTAAGCATGAATGCTGACTTACTATTTGAAGAGGAGATGCCCTAAACTCTAAAACTATAGCTGCCCATTTCAAGATGATGCTTCAAAATGAATTGTAATGAAGAAAACATATCCAGGAATTTTGAGCAACCATAATACAAGTGATTTTTAAGATATCATTGTGATATAGTAGAAAGTGTGATATGGTGGTAGTGGTTGTGGTGGTGGTATGTGTGTGCTAGATTTTTATAAGAGGACTTTCTGCTCTTAAATCACTACTATACTACAGTTATTAACTAGTAGGAGATGCCTAAAAGATGTTAGATCTCAAAGGCTGTTCCTACATCCACAATAAAATGTTAATGATCTCACTCTATCACAGGTCTTGTGCAGATCACCACCTCAGTAGTGAGGCCACAAATGTAATTATAGTGTCATTTCCAAAAACTGACCTTCTGTTTCATCTTCCCCATATTCTTGCTTTTATATTCATTCTTCCCTGTCTGTAGTGCTACTTGATTCTTGAAAGAAGTAGATGTTTTCTTAATGTGAACATTCCAACTTTGTCTCAGTATTTTGAAAAACTAGGACATTGTTCCTTACATTTGCACAATGTAATGAGAACAAAATGAATTTTCCCACTCATGCATATTTATATGTACATTACATACATGCATACTCATGCACAGATTCTCTCTCTCTCTCTCTCTCTCTCTCTCTCTCTCTCTCTCTCTCTC
>NC_034601.1:73037151-73047337 GCF_900095145.1 Mus pahari
ACACACACACACACACACACACACACACACACACATACACACACACACCACAACCATGCACCCTAATGCATACACACACAGTAATCCACATCATGCCCTCACACAGTCACTCATGGACACATATGAATGCACATACACATTTCCACCCATATACAGATAATGCCATCCAAACTCAGACACACAAACACAATCACATACAATTATATCAATAGTCATATATACTCATGCCCACATGCATACTTGTGTACACTTGCATACATACAACCATACACACATAAACACACTAACAGATTTTGTGATTCATAGTAAAGGAAAGAATCTGAAAGAGAATCAAATTTGACCTTGACCTACTATGATACAGCTATAAGGCTCTAAGTGGATTGCTTTTCTAGTTGTGGTAAATAGACTTCAATCATTGGAATCATGTGTAGGAAATTGTTATCATGGTGTTGTGTCTTTTTTTTCACTTTGTCACTTATTTAATTACATTTTTGAGAAGTATAATCTTTCAAGTAAAATGTTTTGTGGAGAACTGTGTGTAGATCCTTGATAGCATTCATAGTCTTCACTCTTTAGTATTGGATTCCATATTATTGAATAGCTACCACCAATTCTATGTCCATACCATCCCATTCAAAAGAGTACCCACGGAATTACACTAAGATCAAAGATTGGTCAATATTTGGTTTGAACAGGATCTTATACTTACTGTGGCGACCAGGATGCTTAGCAGTGTAAGTCCAACAGTTTAACACCTTTGCCTAGTCTCAGTTCAAATCCAGTAACTTCTGAGAACCCAGTAGGATGTGATTTTTTTTTTTTGAGGAGCAATAGAATTACTGTAAGTGAAAACTTTGCAAAGAGGAAGAAACCAAGAATTGCTTGACATTTATTTGTATCATCAATGCTCATTGTCTTGAGAAGAGAAAATGAATGTACAATATAATAAGGTTTTATTTTATGCAGAAATAGTATTAATAAAATTTTGGGTTAAAGCAATTATATAATCTTGTATATATGTAGATTTTAATTATTTGAATACATTTGGCAGTATAAAATAGTAAAAGGAAGAAATTGGTACCTGCTTTACAGATCACAGTATTTTTTGCTCTCTTATAAGAATAACAACTGTATCAATTAACTGGACACTTCAGAGCTTGCAAGGAGTAAAACACCAAGCAAAGAGTTTACATAGGCCTCTCCATGTCTTCTGGTATACATGTAGCAGAGAATTGCCTTATCTGGCATCAGTGGAAGGGGAGGCGCTTGGTCTTGTAGAGGCTTGATGCCCCAGAGAATTGGGATGTAAGAGGGGTGAGGTGGGAGTGGCTAGGTGGGTGAGGGAACACTCTCTTAGAGGCTAAGGTGAGGGAGATGGGGTGGAGATTTTGTGGAGGGAAGAAAGAGAAGCGAGATACCATTTGATATGTAAACAAATAAAATGATTAAAAATTTTTTTTAAATCTTTTAGTGTTAGGTGCTACCATGATGATATAGCCTTGGGATCATTTTATAGTCATTCTACAAGTTTCATGTGGCTTTTGATGTTTTATTTATAAGATTCTTTATATATATGTGTGTGTATTATGATGTGGAAGAAATGAATTAATCATTAAAATTAATGTATAGGATACGTTTATATATGGGTTAGAACTATAGCTATGTATTACAAAGGTTATTAATAAATAATCACAATAGCAATTTTAAGAAACTCAAGAAAAAGTAAATGTAGAATCAGGACAAAGCAAATAATTCTAATTCACATGCTGCTCAAATGAATGAAAGAAGAGATTGTATGCACAACATCTCTTCTGCAGTGTTTATAAATTTAGAATAAATACAGGTTTGCTTGTGCAAATACATGAACATATGTGTATGTATTTATGGCTGTTCTACATTAGATTAAGATTCTGTTCATTGGGGAAAAGACCCATTTCTATCTCCCTTTTTTCTTTTTTTCACTTTTATGAGAAAAATATAAATATCTGAAGGTAAATGCAGATAACATAATACTTTTTCTGCATTTCTCATTTCCACGGTCTTTGAACATAAGGTCTACCATAACAAAGATGAACTATGCTCACAATTTCGTTTGAGACAGCAAGCAAATGGAAGGACATGCTTTTGTTTTCTTTCAGAAATTGTGTTATGCATCAAGAAAAACCATATTGACTGTATTATCGTGCATTACAAGTATATAACTCTGACAAAACACATAACCAAGACTAAAAATGGTTAAAAATTCATAAATTGGAAAGAAATGGAGTGTGTCATAGAAGAACAGTTAAAAATATCATAGCAGGTGTAAGACACTGCTGGGCTTTGAAGGGTCATGATTAATCATACTTTTCTTCCCCTATGTGCTATAAAGCAACAGAGTAGGCATGGATTTGGTTAGATGGATAACACAACTTTATCCTTATTATTGCTACAACTGATTTGACGAGCATGACCCAGATATGGAGAGGAAATTGAATTTCTATTAATTTGCCATCTGAGATGAAAATTCCCATCCAATACACTGGCCTAACCATTATCATTATTGTGAAATCAGGGTCCTTAGCTGAGTGTGTCTCTTATTTACATAGGCAGTCTCTTGATTGTAGTGAGTTCTTACATGCACCTATAATCTATCACAGTCTTTGATGACAATTAGAATGCAAAATGCCAAGAGGACACTTAAATAGGGAAATGCAAATAACCTTAGGGGACTTTGAATAATCAGGCGAACATTATAGACTGTTCTGCTTCTTTATAGAAACATTAGAAAATAAATCACAAACCAAAAATTAATATGGGAACCCTCCTGAGAAGGCATTTAGAAATTAATGTAGAAATGTTCATCCCGAAGTAAGTTGATGAAAAATGTTTATATGTTTTCTTCCTTTGGATTTTTTGTTTGTTTGCTTGTTTGTTTGCTTTTATGTCTGTTTGTTTTTCTCAGCATTATTTTATCATGTTTCTTGTGGCATAGATGAAAAATGTGTAACATAATAATGGAAATGAAAACAAAATCACAAGGACAACTGTACAACCTCCACTAACCTTGGTAAGGTTAACTGATCTGTAGCAAACCCACCTGTGGTATTTTCATCAAATACCTGCTTAGTTACTGCTTAGGAGATACATTGAAAATATTGATAAAGTTACTTATCAACTCAATTTAAAATAGAAAAGTTACATTGTGCTATCCTGGAGGGCACATCACAGTCACTTCAGCATATACAACATAGTTACATTAAATGCTGCCCCCTTCCAGGTCCTATTCTCACAGGGACCCTCCCCTGATCCACCCTCCCTTTCTTCTCTCAGAGGGTGTATGCTCTCCTTATTCCCTCAAGTCTCTGCAAGAGTAAGCTCATACTTTCTCACCGAGGCCAGACAATGCAGCCCTTTAGAAAGGTAGCATAGTCAGATGGTAGTTTTAAGGACAACTGCCACTCCAGTTATTAGTGGACCCACATGGAGACTGAGTTGCATATCTGGTACATATGTGCATGGGAGGGGCTCCTTCAAGTCCTTGTGTGTTATTTGATTGGCGACTCAGTCTCTGAGAGTTCCCAGAAGCCCAGGTTAGATGACTCTGTTGGTCCTTCTGTGGACCACCTATCCCCTTCGGGACCTTCAAACCTTCCTGTAACTCTTCTATAAGAGTCTCCGACCTCCTTCCCATGTTTGGCTGTGGATATCTGCATCTGTTTCAGGCAGCTGCTGAATAGAGTCTCTCAGAGGACAGTTACGCTAGGCTCCTGTCTGCAAGCATAGCAGACTATCAATGTCAGGAATTGCTGTTTGCACATGGAATGGTTTTCAAGTTTACAGCTTATTGGTTGAACATTTCTTCAGTCTCAGTTCCATCTTTGTCCCTGCATTTCTTTTAGAAAGGAGGTATTTTGGGTCAAAATTTTGTGGGTGGATGGATTTCTTTATCCCCCCCCCCCTCTGGGAGTCCTGCCTGTCTACAGGAGGACTGATGTCCCCAGTCTTGGGAATCTTAGCTAAGGTCACAGGGCACTAACCCCTGAGACCCTCCCCCATCTCAGATCTCTGGGACTTCCTAAAGATTGCACCCCACATGATCTCACTTCCAGCAGCTGCAAATTTACATTTATTTTCCTGGCCATCTGAGCCTCTCTCCTGTCTCTCTGCACACCTGATCATGCCCCCATTTTCCTCCTCCTCCCCTGACCCACTTTCTTCCCTCCTTCCCTCTGCCTCCTATGAGTCTTTGTCCCCCTTCTAAGTATGATCTGAGCATTTTCTCTTGGGCCTTCCTTCTTGCTTCACACCTTTGGATCTGTGGGTTATATCATGGGTACTTTATGGGTAATATTCAATTATCAGTAAGTCCATACAATGCATATTCTTTTGGACCTGGATTACTTCACTCCAAGGGAATTTTCTATTTCAATTTGCCTGAAAAATTCATGGTTTTCTGGTTTTTAATAGCTGAATAGTATTCCATTGTGTAAATGAAACATATTTTCTGTATCCATTTTATGGTTGACAAACTTCTGGGTTGTTTCCAGTTTCTGGCTATCATGAATAAAGCTGTTATGAACAGAGTGGAGCACGTGTCCTTGTGATTTAGTGGAGTAACTTTTGGGTATATGCCCAGGAGTGTATACCTGGTACATCAGGTAGAACTATTTACAGTTTTCTGAAAAACCACCAGATTGATTTCCAGGATGGTTGTAGAAGTTCTGGGAATGGAATGCATGTACTCAAATAGAAAGCATTTTGTGGACTTGGGAAATGTAGCCTTGTGATCATGCTTTTATCTTCAGAAAACTTTAAAGTAGAATTTTTATGACCATAGTCTCTTGTGAATATCTAAAATTATACAATGATGCATAACATTTCTAATAAAAATAATGATTTTTCTACAACATGTTCTAGATGCTTAGACAAGTTAGGGAAATATTTTTTAGAGATTCTGTAAGAAAATAACAGTAGTAATTAGAAATGAACCACAAATAACCAAAGATTGTTAGACATTTTTTTATGAGTATTGTGATTTCTCGGCTTTAGATATGAACGACAGCTGTATTATTCATTATATAAGTCTATTCTGGATAATAAAGAGAAAACATGACAGACAGGGGCAGAGGAAGAGGAGAGAAAGAACAGTAATGAGTATATGCATGACAGATAAGGTAAAGTACCTATTTGCCTGTAGTAGTTGTAATAAAATGAGAACAATCTCATTCCATGTGATATCATTTTATTTTTTTGTATGGATTTTAATCCTGTTCCTTTCAAGGACAATTTTATTTTCCTCTATTATGTTCAATGTTCAGTATTTTATTCTGACACATGGAGGTTTTAATCTAGATACTGGAGTTATTTAAAACAGTGTTGTAGACAATAATCAGGAAATACAGTGTAGAATGGAGAGAAGGATCCACATTCAGACTTCAGCTCAAATGAACTTGGGCCATCCATTTACTTGAATACAGAATCACTATGGAGTTATGAAATCTTTAAAATGATTCTATTGAGTATAAGGGAGTTCCTGTTTCATGTTTCATATGCATGCATGTAGGTGTACATGCATATGCATTAGTTTACATAAATCCAATTCTATCTCTGAACACTATTATATAATATAGAGACAAGAAGCAAAATACATTTTACAAGTTGAAAACATAAAGATAATTATTACTCTTGAAATTTTCCAGTACTTTATTTCCAAACTAACCAATGTACAAGAAGAAAAAAAAAAGTCTTCCTTTCTGAATTGCTTGTAATGCAGATGCCCTGATAATTACTCGTCAGCCATTCAGTGTATGTTCCTATGATTGATCCTGTCATCTGCATTGTGCATGTTTCCTGTGCTCTCTGTATCCAGATCAGATCACATAAATGAAATGAAGATGCCTCCTATTATAACTAAGTACAAAGATGACTGCTTGTCTGTTAGACGAAGTTTTCATTCATTCTAATTATTCTTAAGAAGAGCTGTAGTTAGATGATGTGCAAGGGAATAGTAACTTCCCAATTATTCCAAATGATACTCTCTACAGACTTTGAAGCATCCTGAATGCATATTCGCTCTCCATTCATACATCCTGCAGATAATTTGCTGTAACCTGCTTGAACCTACAATCAGGATTTTCAGGCTTTGTAGTCATCAATGGGCTTTAAAAAAAATCTAGTAATTAAACTTGACCAAATAATTATAGTAAATGCCATTAATACATATAAAACACATGTGTTTTGTTTTGTGTGAATTCTGTTGATTCTAGTTTTCGGACATTAAAGGGTTCAACCGGACTATTTTGGAATGGCACGTTGTGACAAGAATCATGCCATCCACAAATAGATATTGTGGCATTGTCATAAATGTAGTTTGGATTTGGTTGATCTGTAAATGCCAACCTTCATGAAATGTAAGTAGATTGTCTTTGTGTATTTGGAAAGATAAACAGATAGATAGATAGATAGATAGATAGATAGATAGATAGATAGATAGATAGATAGTCATAGAGAAATAGATAGATAGATAGATAGATAGATAGATAGATAGATAGATAGATAGATAAATAGATAGATAGATAGATGCATACACACATGTACACACTAAGATACACATTACATATAGGCAGGAAACAACAAGTAATGCAAAGAAGTCACAAATGTGAAAAACTAAGAGCTGGATTCCACTTTGGGCCTGTTGCTGGACGTTCTTTCCCTCATGCTCCTCTCTATTTCCATCCCTGTAATTCTCTCAGAAACAATTATGGGTCAGAGGTGTGACTGTGGGATGGTGACCCCCCTCCCTTATTTGATGCCCTGTCTTCCTGCTGGAGGTGAGCTCTGTAAGTTCCTTCTCTCTATTGTTGGGTATTTCATCTAAAGTTCCTTCCTTTGAGGCCTGAGAGTCTCTCCCCTTCTCTAGAAAACCCATCAAGCAGCTGAAAGTCAGATGCCGATATTTGTACTCAACCAATGGACAAAAGCAGCTGACCCCTGTTATTGAATTGGGGAAGGCTGAAAGAAGCTAAGGAGAAGGGCAACCCTATAGAAGGACCAGCAGTCTCAATTAATCTCGACCCCCAAGATCTTTCAAACACTGAACCACCAAACAGGCAGCATATACCAGCTGATATGAAGCCCCCAACACTCAGTTGAGGATTGCAGGGTCTATGCTCATTCACAGATGATGAGTTTAGAGGTCAGGTGGGGTGGGGTGTGGGGGCATCCAGGTGGAGACAGGGGGTTGGGAAAAGGTATGGGATGTGGAACAGTTGGAGGATGGAGGGAAGAGGTTATAAAATATAGAGTATAAAATAAATAAATAAATAAATAAATAAATAAATAATGTGTAAAACATGGAGATTTTTTCATATTTCTATATAATGAAAATATGGCAGAATTTATTATATTGAAATACTTATTACACATTTACATACACAGTTATATATAGATATAGCATATGTGTGATAAATATAACTTATGCATGCAAATGTCTACTCACAATTAAGAATATTGAATTATGTATTTTTAGGAATGATATTTCTGTTTCATATTTCTACATACACCTATACATATATACTTACACACATATATGGACCAAAAGATAGTAAATGATAGATACAAAGATGATAGCCACATACACTAATGGGAGATAAGATTACAATAGATAAATCAATTTTATGGATAACATACAAGGAACAGAGAGATGATAAGTAGACAGATGATAAATGGAATTTAACAGTTGAGTGCAGGTTGAGTTCAGTATACTGAATATACATGGCATATGGTCAGTCTGAAAACACCCGGGATAAATATGTTACAATTTTAAGGGAAAAATTTTCTCTTTAGAGAGCCATTATGTTTGCTTTTATAATTTTACAGTATTTATTGACACTCATACACATTTAGGGAATAGTTTCTACTTTGTTACATAACCTAAAATTTACTAGAGCTGGATAGATATGGCAGTGGTGAAGAGTGCTTACTTAAGAATCATGAGCACCAAAATTGTTTCTTAGCTCCTATGTAAAACAGGAGTGGATGGGTTGGGGAGCAGGTCAGGGGGAGGGTACAAGAGGCTTTGGGGATAACATTTGAAATGTAAATGAAGAAAATATCTAATAAAAAATAGCATAGTCAACAAAGAAAAAAAAAAAAAAGAACACTTTCCCACTAACCCTTCTCAGCTCTTCAGTGGGTAGATATAGGGAGGAAAACTAGGTCTGGTTTCTTCCAGCCTAAGAGAGAACACATGAATTCTAAATTCAGAGAGAAACTGGCTCAAAGAAAGAGATACCAGATAATAGGAGAGGACACTTGATGCCTCTTCTGGCCACTGTAAATACAAAATTTTATGCACAGCTGCATATGCTATCACAAAACACATTAAACAAGGAAGAAAGAATTAACTGTAATGAATTGAATATTATACTTCAATCTTTGATTGTATTGAATATTTATTTTTGAGGATATGATGATGAGGTGGTTTACTGATTTCCTTCTTGGTTGGTTGTTGACACACATTTTTCTATAGGTAACCCATAACTATGATTATTGATGTCGTTGCCTCAGTTTCACAAATGCTGGGGTTTGAATCTTGTATCAACCGTATCCATCTGACCCTGGTATTTTAAAGGCATGCCTTTGGATTCAGAAATGAATAGTATTGGCATATT
Organism: Mus pahari; assembly: GCF_900095145.1. Classification (NCBI taxonomy): domain Eukaryota; kingdom Metazoa; phylum Chordata; class Mammalia; order Rodentia; family Muridae; genus Mus; species Mus pahari. The sequence goes on from NC_034601.1 coordinate 73,045,806, forward strand.
CATTTATAAATACTACCTAATATTTTTTCTGGTCATAATTCATCTTATTTATGCTCTGGTAGAACTTGCCCATCACACTGTTTCTTCTTCTTTTTTTTTTTTTTACAAGAATATAAGAAAAATATTTATTTGAAATAGCCAGTTATCTATCTACTAAAACCTTGATAAAGAAATGTTTTTTAATTAGGTATTTTCTTTATTTACATTTCAAATGTTACCAGAGCTCCCAGGAACTAAACCACTAACCAGTGAGCACACATGGTGGGAGTCACGGCTGCAGCTGATACGCAGCACACTGTTTCTATACATAATTACATTAGTCTCTGTTCTGTTTTGTCCATTTTGTATTAACTCTATTATCCAAATATTCACTTATCAAAGGCCCATTTATCCTGCCACACAGACTTCAAAGTGAACAATGATAACCACTGCTAGCTACTGTCTAAAACTCACATGCATCCTTTTGTATTTCAGAATTCATCTTGAGCTCAACTTCTTAATATATTGAGAAAAAATACTAACATATTTTGAAACATATATTTAAAGAAAGACTTTTGATTCTTTTACCACACATATTGGATATTGCAAAGATATTTGCAATCATATATATATATATATATATATATATATATATATATATATGTCACAAATTTCATGAAAGGAAAGTGGTACAATGAGAATGGGAAATGTCTCCCTTTCCCTCTTTGAGCCATACTCACTTCTTAAATCAATAGTAGTCTAGGGGTACTAGTATTTTATCTCCATAAGCCATGTGCTACCCTTAAGCATTTACAAAACAGGAAAGCATTGGTCTCAAATGTTTGTACACTACAGTGTTATATGATATACAGATAGTTTTGTCAGGATTATGCAAACAGCCTTGCTTTGAAAGTAGCTCTTTGAATAGTTTCAGGGAGACATACAATAGATAAAGAATACTGCTATATTAATGAGATTCAGAAACCAGAGCTTTTTCTCAAAACACTGTCAAACTAAATATAATGTACATCGAGATAAAGCAGCATGCCTGGGAAGAATAACATATCATCTAGAAGCAGTAAATGAGGCAGCAAAAGTATTTGCAATCATCTCATTTCAAATACAGTTTGAGAGGTATTGTCCAGAGAAACGGAGAAAGCAATTACTGAACACAGTGCCTGACAATGTTGGAATGTGGGAGGCCCTGAGGTCCTAGAGCACTCGTCAGCACACCAGAACTCTACAAGCAGATCTCAAGAAGCCCCAGACACTCAACTTTCATCTAGCCTCATAGAAATAATAGCAATTTGAGAGTGAGCCCTGAAAGTCAAAGACAAAATTATCTCCCATGCGTGATATCAAATATTGCAAAGTGTTTAAGACTGGAAGCCTTTTCATATTTGTCTGTCTCAAGGTGGAACACATGAATTTAAAATAGAAAAGCAATCCTTTTAATGTGACAAAGAGAGAAACCAGAGACACTGAAATATATGAAAGAGAAAGTGGGGAAAAGCCTTGAAGAAATGGGCACAGGGGAAAAATTCCTTAACAGA
>NC_034601.1:73048807-73050800 GCF_900095145.1 Mus pahari
GAGTGGGCAGGGGAGCAGGGTGGGGGGAGAGTATAGGGGACATTCGGGATAGCATTTGAAATGTAAATTAAGAAAATATCTAATAAAATAAGTTATATATAGATTGTGTTTCATATATATATATATATATATATATATATATATATATATATATATATATATGGCATTTCTGAATTTCTGGTCTACTTGGAATGTCTTGCCATATCCAAAAGATATGAGCTATTAAAATAAAATCTATGTACAACATAAACAAATATTCTTCTGTTATTTTTCTTATAATAGATGTCCTATACAAGAGAAGTTCCTTAAGTGACTAAAGTCTTTTCTGAAATACTTAAAATAACATAAATATAAACACACACACACATGTATGTGTCAAATATCATTCAAATATACTATAAGATCTTATCCCAAATGCTGTAACATGTTTCATTTTTTCTTTTAATTTTTATTAAAAGAAAATTAATATGTGAAAAACTTTTATGGAGAAATATCATAGTAACAGACAGAAAATAAGAATTTCTTATTACTTATCTTATAGGCAAAGTTCTAAAGTTCCATTTGTCTAGCATGGTGAAAGTTGCTAAACTCTAACTTAAGGCTGTACAGAATATCATTGATCATTTCAAGTTTGGAAAAATGTTAATTGTCAAAGAACTTAAATTTTATCAAGTATGTTTTCTACATCTTTGGAACTGATTATGTGTGTTTGAGTCTCGATTATGCTAATATGATAGTGTCTTGTTTAGTCTTGAATTTCATTACAGACCACAGAGACAACTGAGGGCCAAGTCTGTGAATTATACTGATAAGTATCACATCAGATTTAATTTTCAGTAAATGCAACTCAGAAAAGAACTGTGAAATCGCTGATGTCCATCTGAGGTAAAACAGCAGGGAAATGCAATAAAGGCTATTTAACCAAGGTGGTTTGCTCTGCCAAATGCTGTATTAGCCTTCATGTACAAAAGAGCTATATAAGCCTTCAGAACAATCAGTAGGTAAATGTCTAAATGTCAACTTGCCTGACACCGCAGGGAATTTTATCTTATTCATGAATCTTGCTCAAACAAGATACTCTCCTACAAAACAAAAGAAAAACCACAATAAATAAATAAATAAACTCAAAAGCATTTACTTTTTTCAAAATTTCAATGTTTTTTATTATTATTATTTTCTTTATTTACATTTCAAATGCTATCCCAAAAGTTCCCCATACCTCCCCCGCCCCTGGTCCCCCAACCACCCACTCCCACCTCTTGTCCCTGGCCTTCCCCTGTGCTGGGTCATAAAAAGTTTGCAAGACCAAGGGGCCTCTCTTCCCAATGATGGCCGACTAGGCCATCTTCTGTTACATATGCAACCAGAGACAAGCTCAGGCGGTACTGGCCAGTTCACATTGTTGTTCCACCTACAGGGTTGCAGCCCCCTTCTGCTCCCTGGGTACTTTCTCTAGCTCCTCCACTGGGGGCCCTGTGCTCCATCCAGTAGCTGACCTTGAGCATCCACCTCTGTGCCTGCCAGGCACCAGCACAGCCTCACAAGAGGCCTCCACATCAGGGTCCTTTCAGCAGAATCCTGCCAGCAAGTACACCACCATCTGGGTTTGGTGGCTGATGATGGGATGGTTCCCCGGATGGGGCAGTCCCCGGATAGTCCATCCCCTCATCTCAACTCTAAATTTTGTCTCTGTATCTATATCCCCTCATGGGTATTTTGTTCCCCATTCCAAGGAGGAATGAGGTATCCACACGATGGTCTTCCCTCTTGGATTTCCTGTGCTTTGCAAAATGTATCATGGGTATTCCAAGCCTCTGGGCTAACATCCACCTATCAGTGAGTGCATATCCAGTGACCCTTCCTGTGACTGGGTTATCTTACCAAGGATGACATCCTCCAGATACATCCATCCACCCAAGAATTTCACAAATTCATTGTTTTTAATAGCTGAGTAGTACTCCATTGTGTAAATGTAACACAGTTTCTGTATCCA
>NC_034601.1:73052120-73089993 GCF_900095145.1 Mus pahari
CAATTTCAGTGTCTCTGGTTTTATGTGGAGGTCTTTGATCCACCCAGACTTGAGCTCTGTACAAGGAGATAAGAATGCATCAATTCTCATTCTTCTACACGATAGCTGCCAGTTGTGCCAGCACCATTTGTTGAAAATGCTGTCTTTTTTTCATTGGATAGTCTTAGCTCCCCTGTCAAATATCAAGTGACCATAGGTGTGTGGATTCACCTCTGGATCTTCAATTCTATTCCATTGATCTACATGTCTGTCATTGTATTAGTACCATGTAGTTTCCATCACAATTGCTCTGTAGTACAGCCTAAGGTCAGGCATGATGATTCCACCAGAGGCTCTTTTATTGTTGAGAATGGTCTTTGCTATCCTAGGTTTTTTATTATTCCAGATGAACTTACAAATTGTCCCCTCAAACTCCGTGAAGAATTAGGTCAGAATTCTGATGGGGATTGCATTGAATCTGCAGATTGCCCCTGGCAGGATGGCCATTCTGACTATGTTAGTCCTGCCAATCCATTAGCATGGGAGATCCTTCCATCTTCTGAGATCTTCTTCAATTTCTTTCTCCAGGGATTTGAAGTTCTTATCATACAGATCTCAAAAGCATTTATAACTCAAAATATTATAGTTATCGCATAAATATGCTTCTTGCAAATGACATATACATTATAATTTAGGAGTCAACAGGTGCTTAAATATTAGAAAGCCTAATATTCCAGTTGGGTGTTTACTACATAAAATAAGATAAATTAAGATATATGCATGGTAATTTCATGGATGTAGCATGTGGTGTAATTCAAAACTCATTTACAATAAATATCCTTAGAAAATAGCAATAAATGTAATATTCTTCATGGAATAAGGTAGTCCTATTAGTGTACCAGATATTCAAATTCAAAGGTTTAAGTTACACAATTTTATTAAAGAATTAAAACATCTATAAACAAACAAATAGATAATGCTTAGAGTAGTGGCTAAATAAGCACAATTACACAAATACTTTAAAGGATTGTGAATAAAAACAAAAGTTATTTCAGAGGATATATATTTAGTGATAAAAATACAGCAAACATTATAGCAAATAAGATCCATGAAGAGTGTTTAGTGTGCACATAGAAACACACCCACTTCTATATTTGAGAATTGGATGCTCACAGTCTTCTATTGGATGGAACACAGGGTCCCCAATGGAGGAGCTAGAGAAAGTACTGAAGGAGCTGAAGGGGGCTGCAACCCTATAGGTGAAACAACAATATGAACTAACCAGTAGCCCCCGAGCTCGTGTCTCTAACTGCGTATGTAGCAGAAGATGGCCTAGTTGGCCATCATTGGGAAGAGAGGCCCCTTGGTCTTGCAAACTTTATATGACCCATAGAGGGGAACGAAAGGGCAGAGAAGTGGGAGTGGATGGGTAGGGGAGCAGGGCCAGGGGAGGATACAGGGAATATTCGGGATAGCATTTGAAATGTAGATAAAGAAAATATCTAATTAAAAGAAAAGAAACCACTCAGATCAGAGGAGGAAAGAGTTAAAATTACAAAAAAAAAGAAAAAGAAAAAGAAAAAGAAAAAGAAAAAGAAAAAGAAAAAGAAAAAGAAAAAGAAAAAGAAAAAGAAGAACACACCTACAAACAGACATCATAATGTAACTGCCATAACACATGAACACTAAAGACATAAATAAAACTACAATTAAGAGATATTAATCTGATTGACAGGAATTAAGTAAAAGAAATATTCTGAAAAGAGTTTTCTGGATATACATAAGATTATTGAGGCTTCAAAAATCATTAAAACAAAAATAATATTTCATCAACAGTAAGATGTTATAAGAGAAATGATTTGTTTCATTTTGTTATAAAATATGAAATCCCCAAATTTATTGTTATGAATGGATATGTTCAGCTGAGTCTGGAATTTCTCTGGAAAAGGAGATTAAGGATTAGTAAATATGAATTTGACAGAGAACACAAGGTCATGGAGTTCCTTTCTATTGTCTTGAATAATACTGCATGAACTGCTTGTGACATTCTAACAAAATAATTTGGCTAATCACTTTTTAATTAGGTATTAGGGTTAAAATATTAACTCACTTTTATGTGATACAAAGATTTAAAATTTAAAGGGGGATAATTATACTTAGAAAATGTAAGTTTAAAAGTATAAGTAATTCAGCTAGTGAGTAATTTTTATTAAACTAAAAATTTAACCGAAATTTATAAATGGTAAATCCTAAAATAAAAATAAATCACAAATTGAGAAGGGGGGACATAATAACATACTATTGATAAAATATGAAGATAAAATATATAAAAGTTGACTTTAACAACAGAAAGATATGAGTCTAATACTAAATGCCAGATAAAGTCAACACCACCATAGAAAATGAAAAATAAATAGCTATGATGTTATCAGTAGCAATAAGACAAATATACATCTCAGCTTTGACATTATTTAGCTCAGAAGGAAACTGGAAAAAAAAAGATACAATTCTATTAAATTAAATGCTGGAGGGTTTTCAGTAAACAGGACCTGTGATACATGACTAATGGGCATATCAGCACCACAATTTATCAAATGTAGGAAATTGAAGATCCATATCTTTGACATATCAGCAATTTCCTGTCTGATATCTAGTAACCAGAGACTCTTGAAATGAAGGTTGCACTTTATTATTCCCAAGTCTTTAATAAAAGAGGACTCCAGATCAGCCTAAGTGTTCTGTAGTGAAGAGAACTGAGGCACAGATTCGATTCCACGACACAATACACATGCTTACGTATGTCTGAAGTCTCTCTCCAGGAATCCTGGGTAACAATTGAAAATCAAATGCTAAGCAGTAGTAAAATACTTACTGTCCTAAAAGTAAATTGCAGTTTAGCTCATAAAGAACTTTACAATGGCCAAAAAGAGCATCTCTCAATTGTACTTTGTACATGATTATTACGTGTTTTGAAATTCAACATATATGAGTATGGTGATGTGTGTGTGTTCTTTAGACATGAAAATGGGGTGCTCCAAATGAATGGGTAATTTTGGGAGGCCACACGTTAATGTCTGGTATAATCTCTATGAGGTCACAGACTTAATTTTTTAATTAGACAGAATATCTCATTAAGCCCACAGCTCACAGATTCAGCTGTGTTGCCTGGCCAACAAGCATCCTTGCACTAAAGGGAATTTGAACACAAAGGCTCATCACTAACCAAGAAGCTATTTGCAAATGATTCCTTCTGGGAAAGGGAAAATCAATTTTCTCCATGTAATGTCACCGGGTATATCAACCACACACCAGGGCTGTGTCCATGCTCAGGGGTAATTAGCCAACACAATATGAATGCTATATATTTTTCTGTGCTTTTTATATTTGTTTTGCTTTGCTTTGCTTGAGAGTGTCACAGCTGGGTAAATCTGATGATTACCTTTTACCCACAGTAGCATACATAACACCTACCAGCCATAAGAAAGCTATTTAGTAGGGATAAATCTTACAGGTCATTAGCAAACTGATTTACCCCTTTTCTGTGAATTAATAGGTGAAATATTCAACAATAGGGACTTACCATGAAATTCTGGAATGAGATCAAGAGCATGGAGATTAGGTGGTAATATATTGATATCTTTGGAAACTCACAGGCCAACAATTCAAGAGGTAGCTAACTTTTGTTATTGGAGCATTTTCTGTTTGACTATGGTATTTAACAGAAGCAGTATCACTCTACTTTATGGTAACTGTTTTGAATTTTTTATGTATATGTATGTGTGAGTTTGTGTGTATGTGTGTGTATGTGTGTGTGTGTGTGTGTGTGTGTGTGTGTGTGTACATACATAACAAACATTCTATGGCAGTAAATTTCAATATGTATGAAAATTTTGAAAGGTCTTAGTTATTCTTTATTTCAGTCCATATTTTCTATTTTACTCTCCTTCAGTCTTATTTCCATATTTTACACTACTAGTTCAATTTTTCCATTTTAACTCTTTTTAACAGACCTCACTCCCCTTCCTGAAAAACCCTCTACACATGCCAAGGGTTTTCATTAATTTACATGCCTCTATGAGAATTCTAAATGAAATTTAGAATTTAGAATGAAATATCTGAAGAGCTTCAACTTTTGAAATACAGAAGTCAGCTGTCTTCCCATGCTTATACGTGCAGTATATGAATAACTCTGTCTTGTATGACAATGTTCTATCTTTAGAAATAAGTACCAGTCTCATTAATTTCTTTTTTTCACTCAAATAATATTTTTATTAGCCGTATGTTTTACATTTCTTCCACTCTCATCAACTACCTGCTTCTTGTATGTCCTTTTCCCACATTCATGTTCTTTTTACACTTTTCTTTTTTTGAGAATTTTATATATTTATATAACTTAAAATTATTGTATATTTGCCCTATCCTCCTTCCAACTTGTTCAATACACCCAAAGACTCTGCTTTTAACTTCATGATGTTTTTGTCTCTTGTTTTAGTTTTGAATAACCTAAATCAAGTTAGTACTGTGTGGATGAGCATGTGTGTGGAGCCATCGACTGGAGCATAGGAAAAGAAACCAGTGGTCACAGTCACCTGAAGGATAATTCTCCCTTCTGCAGACACTCTCCATTGTCAACAGCACTTCAGTAAACAGTTGTTGAGTATGATAGCCATGCTCAAATCAGGGAACAACACTCACAGCATCCCTCCCAATCCCCTGATTCTGACTTTCTTTCTTTCTCCTCCTTTGCACTGGACACTGGAGCCTTGGTAGGTGAATCATTTAATGTCGAGTACCCACACACTTACTCTCAGCACTTTGAAGTATATACACGTAAAAATGAGGACATCATACATTTTGCAGGCAAATGGATGGAACTAGAAAATATCCTGAGTGAGGTAACCCAGACCCAAGAGGACATGCATAGTGTGTACTCACTGATAAGTGAATATTATCCAAACAGTCCAGAATTTCCAGGACACAACTCACAGACTTTAGGAAGCCTAACAAAATGGAAGGCCCAAGTGTGAATACCTGAAACCAACTTAGAAAGAGAACAAAATAATCATGGGAAGAAGAGGGAGTGAGGAGACTGAGTGGAGAGAGGAGGGAGAAGAGAGCAAAGGGGCAGGATCACGTATGGGAAGAGACAGGAGAGAAACCCAGAGAAATTAATCAAAATATGCAAAAATGGGGATTAGGGGGTAGGGAGAACCTCTAGAAAGTCCAGAGAGGTGGGATATGAGAGGCTACCAGGACTCAGTGAGCATGAAATTAGTCCCATTCATATCTAATGAGATCCTTTAGCACATACCTTCTCTAATGAGTTACATGTTTGGAAGAAAATATAACAAATGAAATCTTTGGGGGAGAGAATATGATACTTAATGGTTCAAACTTAAGAGAATCACCCCTTAGTCGTTTTTACAAACTAGTATGTTTAGTCCCGTCTAAATTATCTGTTGTTCAGATCATTAGAAATCAGATGTAGTTTTATAAAACTTCAGTATAAATGTTACACAAAAATATTAGAGTATTTGAAAACTCTCTAGGCATGTATATTAGAAATTCCACACAGATGAAATAGTTATTAATATTCCAATTTTGACATGAATAATCTAATATTTAAAATCAAATATAGCATAAAATAGCATTTTGAGAATTTAAATTTACCATTTTTATAAACTGCCATTTATTTTTAAAAAGAAAATACAAGTAGAATGTGCTTAAAAATGTCTTATGATAAAGCCACAATTAATGAATTTATAGAAGTATTCACAATATATTTATTCTCTATTCTACTTCTGTGTTTGTTTTGAAAATAGCCATTAACTCTTACATTTTCCTGTTACTGTAATAGGTCAAGAATTTAGGTTGACATTAATATTCTTGTTTATAAACATAAAACTTGGTGATCCTATGTTCACCTTATATATGTATTTCTCCTCCACTGTATGCTTTTACTAGACCATGAACTTCAAGACTGAAACCTGAAGATATTAAAATGCTCCCTTTAACTGTAATGCACTCTGCTCATAAATGTTCAAACACCACAGTGTGATGGTGCTTCTTCTCCATCCTTCTTTTCCTTGTTCTCATCCCACTATGATGAAAGATAACAATTCTATCTTATTCATCTTTGTAAATTGTTCTGCTGTCAGGAGGGTGCTTAGTCATAATCTATTTTTTTAAACAATTTTATCAAAATTGAACCATGGTGCTCTCCTAAAATATCTCTACAGGATGTTACGAACAGAAAATTGGATAATAACAACAGCCATCAAAAAAGCTTTGAGCATTTGGGTTATAGTGTGAACACATAAATAGTGAACATACTGAATATACTGAGGTGTTGGTTCAGTAAAGTACTGTGTAGGAAATTGAGCCCCATACACAGCCATTTTCCATCTAATCCTGTTGATGTGACGGAATGTCTCAAACAGCTAGAGGTGTGAGGTGTGTACCATTATGAAATATGTTATGACCTTACTTTAATGTGTCCTCAACAATAAAATTGGACATTCTCACAACATTACCTAGGAATTAATGGTGTCAAGACTATTACCAATGGGTATTAATCATTGTCCAAGCCTAGATGTTGTACATTGACTGGTATCAGAAAACTTTTAAAGTGCAACGCCAAAAGTGCCCAGCTGCCTAACTTTTGAAACTATAGAGCTGATTTAGTAGAAAAAGAGGTAGTAAATTTAGCAGGACTTTCCATAAAACAGATATGAGCACAGAACATCTAAACTATTGCCTAATAAATTGAACTAGTATAGAATTTATATGGCAGTCCCCCCATATTATAATTTAATGGGAAAAGTTCTGACAAAAATTACAGGAATAAATGTATCATTATTTTATAGTTCTTGTGAAAGCAGTATGAGATATGAACATTGGGAGAAAGTAAGAAGAGGAGATAAAATTAAATGTGTCAAAAGATGGATTATTCAAACAAAAATGTTATACTAGAACATTAATGAATATTATTATGGAGTATTGTCATTTACTGGCTTCTGTACTTCCAAGTCTCAAAAGAAGCTAGCATTGTTTAATCTTAGAAATAACTATACAACAAAAGTATAAAGGACAGTGTATTTAACACATTTTATTTTTGCAAACTTGAAAAATGTATCAGGTGTGTTAAATAACATGTCAAATGTTTGATTTGAGGTGTAGTATGGGAAGATATTCTTTTAATGTTATTAAATGTCTTTTGTTGATTTGCATCTTTTGAGACACTATCTCTCTATGTAGATAAAGCTGTCCATGAACTTGCAAGGTAGCCCAATGTGGCTTTCTGCATATAAGTGTAATGTACCATATGCTGGAGCTTGAGCAATGTAGCACAGACCAAACCACTGAAGAAAAGTGTCTTTCCTTCCCACTGTGATGGCAGCTGTGAATATCTAGCATCTTCCAGGATGAAGCTTATTGAGCCTCCTCCTCTATATGTTGAAGTGTTGATCATTTTAATCTTGTACAGGTCTGGTGCTAGCCACCACAGCTGCTATGAATTGGAGACATAGAAGATTTGCCAAGATCAGAAGATCTTCCTGACCAAGGTTTACAGGTTATTCAAAATAGTGGAGGGAAAGGGTATGAAATATACATTCCATTTAGAGCCAAGCATTCCAAAGTAATTTCGTTTCTGTACTCTGACCTGTGGAGGGATGCCTTGCATCCCGATTCTCTGCATAAGTCCCCAGCACATATGTAGCAGATGCCTGCCTTGCCTGGCCTCACTGGGAGCGTATACTCTTAATGAGACTTGATAAATGTGAACTGAGAGATACTGGGATAGGACATCTTACCTCCCAGAGGTGAAGGGGAGAGGAAAGGAACTCTTCAAAGAAGGATCTGTAGGATGGGCAGCATTTCAGATGTAATCAATTAATTCTAAGATTACTTTTTAAGTGGAATGTCTCAAAGACAGCTCCATCACCAAAACCCATACCCGCAGGGGTTGTCTCATTCAGTTGGAGCCATGAACCCTACTACACAACTGGCAGGTAGTTGAACATGATGAAGAGTTGTTTTGTTGGTGGTGGTTGATTTGTTTTTCAGGTAGCTCATTTTGTCTGAGCCTTGATCAGGCAGGGCTTTTTGTTGTTGTTGCTGTTTTTGTTTTTGTCCAAAAGTGTCTCTCAACATTCCTTACTGCTTACATATATATGAGAAGAAAGAATGTCTGGTGATCTATTCTGTTTGATGAGTTCATGGAACCTTTCTGAGCTAAGGAATCTTAGCTTTCTTACAGCATGGAAGGCTTCACCTCCTGTTAGAAAATTATGTTTAAAAGAGCCTCCTTCAAAAATGGTGTGTTGTATATCAAATGAAATTGTTATACACAGTGGTGACTTCAAATGAAGATTTTAGTTTTCTGCAGTAGAAACTAAACTAATAATATTATTTACTTCCATCTCTTGACTATATAGACTACATTTAAATTTGAAAATAATTTAATATTTGTGAATTCAAATAAAGGTTTGGATAAAATTAACATGTAAATAATATAGGAACAGTATATCACCAAACAGTGCAGATTGTAAAATTACATGAATATAACAGAAATTTTATGGTGTGTGTGTGTGTGTGTGTGTGTTTGTGTGTGTGTTTGTGTGTGTGACTAATTTTAATTTGCCTCCAGTAATGAAATCACAGGCAAGAAGTTAAAATATGTTTTAGATATTTTACTCATATTAACATTGACAAACTTATTAACAGTGGTCATTGTTGAATAACATACACAGTACTTTTAAGTAATCTGTTGAGTTTTCAATAGTATCATAGCAAAAAGTGGCCTTAAAGAGACTGTAATGATTGCGAGAGCAAAGCCAAACCTCTCAAATAACTGACAGCTTGTTGAGAAAGACAAATAAAAAAACATACAATAGCAAATGAGTTCAATGGCCTTAAGTGTAAACAAAATGTGACTGTAGAAAAGTGAAATACAACCTAGTCTTATGTCATTTGTAAGATTTCCATGAGAATACATAGAAATTAGGTACTTACCATTTAAATTTGAACATAAATTCAAATAGATATTTTATTCTTAGAGAACGTGAATTGATTTGTTTTTGTATTCCCTTATTTCTTTTTCATAGAATAGTCTTACGGAAAGGAGTTTGAATTTCATAGTAAATTTACTTAGTGATGACATTTCTCATTTGCACATTATCTGGGATATGAATCATGTGTGCACATTTCTTCTGTGAATTTAAGACTTTTTCACCCAAACTTCCCTAAAAGTTAATGAGAGTCTGGATTATCAGAACTTTGAGGTATACTGAGACCTTCGATCCCATAGTCATTACTTTATGGGAAATATTTGACCAATAGCTCATCATTGGTGCTGCTGTGATGGGAATTTATATGAATAAATATATATCTCAGGGTTTTTCATCAATTTAAATAGCCATTTATGATAAGGTACATTCAACTAAATGTATGTGGGTGTGTGTCTGTAACTGCAAGCATATGTATAAGTGTGCAAGTTTTGTATGTCTTTGTTATGTCAGCACACTAGATTGGACAGCAGATGCCCTTACTATCTGAACTATTTTCTAACCCTATTTATGATGGTTTACATATAATCTTTCTTACTTGGTATTAGATAGCATACGTTCTTTAAAAAGTGCTATAGTACTACTTATGATCATTGTATTAATTTCGCTAATCATTAATCCTCTCAATTCTCAATCAGCTTCTAATTACTCTGAAAAAACTGAGAAAATCAACTAAGAAGAGAACCAATGTGGCTTACACTCTCAGAGATTTTAGTCACACTATTATCCAAGTCACTTGACTCCATTGCTTTTATTTGTGTCGAGTTAGAACATTATGTTGGGGAACAAGGAGTGGGCCTAAGTAGTTCACCTCATGTAACCCCAAAAGTGGGAAAATCAAGAGGTGGGTGAACCAGAGTCTCAGGATCCGTATCTTGAAAGCATGCTCTTTGACCTATCTTCTGCTGACTACATCTTACACATGGACAGTCTCTCCGCTTCGCATTTATGCCATGGGCATGTTGCCAGGGCTTCAACGGATGCCTTTCGGAGACATTCAAATCATGTTTAATAATATCTAGAATATAATAACATAATAATACAATTATTAAAAATAAACACTCTTTTATAAAATCAATGGACACACTTGTGTAGAATGTGACAGAAAAATGAGGTCCTTGAAGCCACAAGTCTCTGGAGGGTTAGGTGCTTCTCACAGTGGGGTCAGACCAGGCAGTTTTCTCAAACTATTCCACAAAATAAAAACAGAAGGAACACTACATAATTCCTTCTGTGAAGCCACAATTATGACAATACCTAAACTACACAAAGACCCAACAAATAAAGAGAACTTCAGACCAATTATATTTATGAATATCAATGCAAAATCCTTAATAAAATTCTTGCAAACCAAATACAAGAACACATCAAAATTGTCATTTACCTCCATAAAGTAGGCTTCAGCCAGGATTTCGGGGATGATTTAATATGTGGAAATACAACGATGTAATCTATTATATATATATAAAATCACAGGATCATTTCATTAGATGCTGGAAAAGCCTTTGACAAAATACAACATCCCTTCATGTTAAAAGTATTAAAGAGGTCAGGAATTCAAGGACCAAACCTAAACATAGTAAAAGCAATATACAGCAAACCAACAGCCAATATCAAATTAAGTGAAGAAATACTTGAAGCAATCTCACTAAAATCAGGAAAAAGACAAGGCTGCCCACGCTCCCTGTTTCTACTTAGTATATTACTGGAAGTTCTAGCTAGAGCAATAAGACAGCAAAAGGAGATCAAGGGGATACAAATTGGCAAAAAAGAAGCCAAGGTACCACTATTTGCAGATGATATGATAGTATACTTAAGCAACCCCAAAAGTTCTACCAGAGAACTTCTAAAGCTGGTAAACAACTTCAGCAAAATGGCTGTATATAAAACTAACTCAAATAAATCAGTATCCTTCCTTTATACAAATGATAAACAGGCTGAGAATGAAAATATGGATATGACAACCTTCACAATAGTCACAAATATTATAAAATATCTTGGGGTAACTGTAACCAAATAAGAGAAAGACCTGTATAACAAGAACTTCAAGTCTCTCAAGAAAGAAATTGAAGACCTCAGAAAATGGAGAGAAGATATCATTTGATATATATCTATATATATATATATATATATATATATATATATATATATATATATATACATATATATTTGAAATTATCATTGTTAAGAGTTAATCAAATTTTGAGTTAGTAAACTTATAGCATAATACTAAATTTACAAGTTTAGTCAGTGTCCTTAGTGGCACTAAATGAGATCATGCTTTTGTGTGCACATATTTTCCAATGAAACTTATAATTACACTTTCCCTATCACAGCATCTCATAAACAACAGATGCTTAAATGCTAGCAATGCGTACAGTTGGAATTTTAGTATAGGTTGTGACAGAGAGTTAGGTATATGATTCTGTCTAGCATAATTTATCGATCACTGTTAGTCTCGTATCAATCCTTTTTGTATGTTTAACTCGGAAACCAAATCAGTTAACCTCAGGAAGTCTTTAGAATTCATGCCCTCTATTCTGGCTTTGTTTGCTTTCAGCATCATTGGTCGCTGCACTGTGTTTAATTCTTCAAGGAGAGGCACGTTCTTGGCAGTTTTCAGAAGACTAGACAGAAAGAATAAGCTATAATGGGCATGACTGCTGATTCCACAATGCTTTCATTACCCAGCCTCCTCACTCACTTGGGATTTAACCTTGTTGAGAAGCCACCATACACTGCCCTATGGGGCTGGGACTTTTAAGGTTTCACATCATTTCCTTTGAGGAAGATTTCACTTTCCTATTCTCTGTAATTATATGCAGCAGTAGATAGAGTAGGACCTAAAACTGTGGCAAATATGAGTGTTTTATTGGTGATGAGGACATTGTTATGAGCTATGTGACAACTTTGTATTCTCCTGGCATTTCAAAATTGTCCATTGTTGAACGGGTTAGTACTTGGACTTCCAAATTTCTTACAGTTGCTTTGCTTTTGACTCAAAATTTAGCTCAAAGAATAAAATTATAATATTTCTATCTCCCATCCACACACACAAAAGTTCTATTAGCTAACTGAATGTTTACTACCTTCAAATTAATTATTCCTTTAAATATTTGGTTTGTTATATTAAATTCTTAGAAGGTTATTTCTCTACATAAACTAGGCTGAGGATGAACCCATTGCAATCTACCTGCCTCTCTAAATCTGGGATTAAAGGAGTATGCCTCCATGCTTGGCTGTATCATAAATACAGCAACATGGCTACTCTGGCTGGAATACAGACATGCTGTTAGTATATAATTTTGATCACAAACAGTATACATAAGTTTAGTATGTAGAATGAAGCAGCCATGTTTGAAGGTGACATCTAGTTGGGGGGAAGATAAAGTGATGAATCAGTGTGTAATATGACAGAGATAGTGTATGCCCAGCTGTAACACACACACACACACACACACACACACACACACACACACACACACACACAAAGATAGAAAAGATGGGGTATTTCAGTTGAGTACAGTATCATGGAGTTGCGTTCATTCCTGGGTTCTGATTTCATGCAGTTCAATGCAGATCAGCAGAGGCGGTCGAAACCAGAGAATAAGAAGGACCCAGGAGATTACAACAAATTGCCAGAGTTAGTGTGAGGCCAAGCAGGGAAACAGTCAGTAGCTGAGAGAAGCCAATTTGAATCATATAGCTGGGAGACAAGCTTGAGCCAGAACATTCAAATTGAACCAGCCAGCCCAACTTCAGAAAGAGCTAGAAAAGGTGAGCTTATTTGAGAATAAATCTCAAAGACAACTAGATGAAGAAAAAAAAAGGATACATTTACACCTGGATGATTTTCTTCTTAAGAAATATTAATTAAATACAAATTCAATTTCCATTTATATTAATCACTAATATAGATGAAAACTGCTACTCTTCTTATGATACACTATGGTTTCAGTGGTGCTTTCACAAAAAATACATATATTATTGCTTAGAAATGCAAAACCAAAATAGGAATACTAAAAATTGAGAAAATTAATTCATATAATTCATCTAAATATATGTTGTATTTAATGGACACTTTAGTCCTTATATACAAACTCTTGGATGGATGTCAGTTCTCCAGTTTTTTGGCCCTGAACCCATGTACCTGACAGCACTGACAAGACTCAGAGTGATGAAAAACAAATACAAGAGACTTCAAGGGTTATATGTGTGGTTGTTGTAATAGAAGATGAAGGGTAAACAGTGGAGAAGGGAGATTTGATCAAAACGATTTTATTTTATGAAATTCTCAAATGATAAATACATTTTAATATACTCTAATTTTTATAATAAGCTACTAAAAATAGTGTATTGTCTAAATATTGTGGAAGTTTAGTATTACTATAGATCATAAGAACATAAGTAACAAAGCTGGCAGATTTATTTTCTAATAATATAAAATTAAGATATATGTAAGAGCTTTGTTGTAGAGGCACATGCCTTTATTCTCTGCACTCAGGCATGGCTATCTCCATGAATTTGATGAAAGGCTACTACGAAGTTAATCCCAACCTATTCAGGGCTATAGAATGAAACTATTTCTCTAAAAATTTCATTTATTAGGGCTCTAAAAATTTTTAATATTTTCTTTTAATTGTAAATATTAATATATACTTTGATGTTGGCAATACCTATATTTGAATATAATATAATACATCATAAGTAACAACCCAAGCATGAAATCAGAAAAATGGGTCAGGTGATATTGGAACATGCTTTGCAAACCTGGTGATCTGAGTTCAAACTTCTTTAACCATGTAAAGATAGGAGAGATTCTACTCCATAAAGTTTTCCACTAACCTCCACCCATGTCCCTTGGGGGATATGCCTATACACATCATAATTAAACACATGAGCATACCCACAGCAGGAGAGAGAGAGAGAGAGAGAGAGAGAGAGAGAGACAGAGAGAGAGAGAGAGAGAGAGAGAGAGATCAGCCACCAAACCCAGATACTAATTCACATGCCAGCAAGATTCTGCTGAAGGGACCCTGATATATCTGCCTCTTGTGAGGCTATGCCAGTGCCTGGCAAACACAGAAGTAGATGCTCACAGTCAGCTATTGGATGGAACACAGGGTCCCCAATGGAGGAGCTAGAGAAAGTACCCAAGGTGTAGTAGGGGGCTGCAACCCTGTAGGTGCAACAACAATATGAACTAACCAGTACCCCCTGAGCTTGTGTCTCTAGCTGCATATGTAGGAGAAGATGGCCTAATCGGCCATCATTGGGAAGAGAGGCCCCTTGGTCTTATAAACTTTATATGACCCAGCACAGGGGAAGGCCAGGGCGAAGTAGTGGGAACAGGTGGGTAGGGGAACAGGGGAGGGGGGGTATAGGGAATTTTCGGGATAGCATTTGAAATGTAAATAAAGAAAATAATAATAAATAATAAATAAAAAATTTAAAGTATATAATATAAAATGTAAAATCATTTTACTAATTCATATAATTTAATTTCATCATATTTCCCTCCTCCCCCACCTTCAATATCCACTTCTACACCCTTACCCATCTATCTTCATCTTCTCTTTGTCTTATTCTTTGCTACAAATCTCTCCAGACCAGTTAATGTTGACCAACCACTCTTGGGTGCAGAATCTGCCCTAAACTATGGTTTACAGACCAGCACTCCTACCGTTAAAGACAACATCCTCTGCCTCTCTAAACAGCTGTCAAATGGCTATTGCTCTTGAGCCAAGGATTTTGCTCAGATTTTGTCTAAGTTGAGTTTGTACATATCTTCCTCATGCTGTCATAATCTTTCTGAGTTTAGGTATGATTATGTTATATCGTATCATGAATGTATAGATAACTTGAAGTCATCTCCTACCTATTGCTGCTGCTATCTTTCCACCCCATCTTCCTGGAAATTCCCAGAACCTTGAGAAAAGATGTGATACCGAACTCTTTTTAGGGATGAGCACAGTTTCTTGCATGTAAACTGAGTTAGTGTTCTGAGTTATTTGTTAACAATCTTCTCTGGTGAGGACCAAGAGAAGTACTTAGCAATAAATCCTTAGGAATCACTTTAGAGTTATACCTAGTGAGAAGACTATTAGTATTAAGTATTTCCTTAGTGCCTGTGGCACAGGATGTTGGCCAAATTAACAATGTTAGAGGTATGGGTATATGTCAGAATATGGCTTAAATCCAATTCGAAAATGATTAGTTACCCCAATAATAGTTATGGTGCTATTGTACCAGTAATTGCATTTTTGACAGACAGCTTGTCATTGTGGCTTTCAAAGTTCACAGCTGGGTAAGATTGGCAATGAATTTTGGGCTCTGCTATGATCCTAATGCCTCCCATACCATAAAAGCCAACCAAAACGAATGCAGTTTCCAGTCCAGTGCTCAGCTGAGTTCTCTGTATTTAGAGTCAAGTATTTTGCATCTTCAATAACAGAGCTTTGCTCTCAAGTTGTAGGACTCTCTAAAATATGTCAGCAGCCTGTAATATTTGGGATATATGGGGACCATTAGTCAACAACTCAAAAATATGAAGGCACACACAAAATTATAACAAAAATTAAAATTTCAGCTGTGAGTTTAAAATTGGGTTCATATATAATTAGGTAGAGTAAACTATCCCTCCCCCCTTTCTACATTTTAGGATCCCTATTTTCAAAACCAAGACTTTAAAAAGCATAAATAGCATAAATACATAAATATCAAAAAAATGTATTTTTCATCATTTAAGTTTATTCTGTTTTATGAAGTACTATAATAAGATGTCCACTTTCTCCCCACACAATAAACTAAAAGTTCTGATAGTTGTTTATTTTAATTCCTAAGGGTTTCTCAATGGCAGGTCTTCAAATATGTATTAAAATTATGATAAAGGCTTCAATCACTCAGCACAATCTCCTCACGGCCGTTCCCTTTAGTAGGTCATTACAGCAGATAATGGAAGCATTTGTAATCTCTGGATACAATTGGGCTAAATGAAATTAGGTTCTCAATTTCCTTCATATGAGAATATTTCATAATGGTGCCAGCATTTATTGAGCAATAAACTGAGGGGTTGACATTGTATAAAAGAGACAGATACATAGAGTGATCTCATCCCCTTTAACACTGACCACCATAGAAGGTTTGTTCTTTACATTAAATATTTATGCAAACTGTAAATTCAAATAGGGGCCAACCAATATTGAAAGAGTTAAGGAATAACTCTCCCATGAGAGTTATTGCAAACTATATTTAAGCCATATCGAAGGGTATATAATGTCTGTCCATTCAACCATCTTCAGACAGTGATTCTGCAAAGAGAAATATATAGCAGAATTTTTTTAAAATAACTCAATGTAGTTGCTGAATGAAGAAACACCAGAAAGTCAGCATATTACCCATAATACCTACAAATCATGGAAGATTGCAACCCTTCCCATGTATAACTAAATGCCCTGGATTCTTGCTGTCAAGTTCTGGAGGTCAACCCCATATAATGGTAGTAGCCTATAATATTTTTCATGGGGCTTTCTGACAACAATGCTTGCTTACTTTTACAATGATTTTTAGGAAGTTTTGAACAATACTTAAATAATTTTAGTTTACCCTATGATCTACTTGTATTTTATTGTAGATATTCAATATGTTGTTTATGGATTCTTACATGAATAAAAAATGTACATTCTTTTCAATTCTGGACTCCTGTTGAACATGGTACATAATTAGGCACGTGTAGGTGTCTCTGTTTATAACAGTTGTTCCCAACCTTCCTAATTCTCTAACTCTTTCATACTCTGTCACATTCTGTGGTGATTCCCAACCGTAAAATTATTTGGTTGCTACACCATAACTGTAATTTCCCACATTAATAAATGATTACATAAATATATGATAGCTAGGACATCTGATATCTGATGCCTGTGAAAGGATCATTTGACTTCAAACGGGTCATGCTCTACAGTCATAAATACTGGTTTAAAATATTAGATCTAAAGATTTATTAAATATTTAAGCTATTTTTGAATCTTCCATGCAGTGTGTTTGTGAATATAATCTAGTGATAGGTAATTTTTAAGTTTCAACAAGTAATTTTCTGATTTTGGAGCTTATAAAAACAAAACTAAGGACAACAAAACATCAATGAAAATTAGCTTTTTTCCCATATATTTATTGGTCATTTCATTTATATACATTTCAATATAATGTTAGCCCACTTCCCATTTGAAAATGAACTTGTAAAGGTATGTTATGCCCAGAGATAGTACCAATGAACCATCAAACACAAGGCTTCTTCTTAGAGTTGATGGTAATTCACATAAAATGCACTACTGGGTAGGGGAGCAGGGGCGGGGGGGTGTATAGGGAACTTTCCGGATAGCATTTGAAATGTAAATAAAGAAAATAATAATAAAATAATTTTAAAAAATGTGGTCGTTAAGAGTCATTAGCACACCTACCTTAATTGTGATATCTATATCAAAGATCAGGGATTTATGCAAAGGTAAGGGAGAAATAATATTTTCTTAAATGGAGTGACACTGGGTATGTATATTATCTGCACTCAGGTCATGGCTCATGCTAAGAGTAATTTGTCAAACCAAAATGTACTTAGTTCTCTCTCTCTCTCTCTCTCTCTCTCTCTCTCTCTCTCTCTCTCTTTCTCTTTTGTCTGTTTGTTTGTTGTTGTTGTTGTTGTTTTTCTTTTTTTTTTTGAGACACGGTTTCTCTGTATAGCCTGGCTGTCCTAGAATTCACTTTGTAGACCAGGCTGGCTTCGAACTCAAAAATCTGCCTGCCTCTGCCTCCCTAGTGCTGGGATTAAAGGCGTGCACCACCACACCCGGCTCTATCATTTTATTCTGTTTTCTTGATTTGTTTGGGGCTTTGTTTTTAAAAGAGAAGAGGAACATAAGGTTGGTTGAAAAGGGGTATCTCAGAAGATTCAGGGATTTGGAGAATGGAGAAATAAAAAGGAAACACAATATTGTATACTGTTGCAAATTATAGATAGTAACTTTCATTAAAGAGTAAGATAGCTATGAGAAAAGATCAAGTCTGTGCCATTTAAAGTGATAATAGGTATATCATACAGTGTTTCTATAGACTGGGGCTACTTAATTCTACTTTCAATTTTAGGAATTTTATTACATATAGCCTTTAGTACTTATATTCTACAATGATAAATTTACATGTATATATATATATATATATATATATATATATATATTTCTTCATATATATATATGAAGAAATGTATATGTGAATTATCATCAACTCTAAGAAGAAGCCTCATGGTTCATTGGTACTATCTATGGGTATAACATACCTTTACAAGTTAATTTTCAAATGGGAAGGAGGAATATATATATATATATATATATATATATATATATATATATTCCATAATATATGATTCAATTAACAAAGTTACATATCTTTAAGAAACCTAGAAAAAATACATTTTTATTTGTGATCAATTATTTTCTCCTGAGAGTACATTATTTGGTTAGTTTCTACTGCAAATTATGCTAAAAGGTAGAGTGAAGGAAATAGATGACTAATTGTTAAATGAACTATTGCCAGATAATATTAGACTGCAAGTTGAAAGTTTGTGATCTAATATTATTAAACGAACATTCAGAAATATTAAAAATAATGGATTTCATGAGAAACAATTACCTAGGTAGCCATTATGTAGTACAGTATTAAGTATATGAAATACAAATAAGATATTATATTTAAGAATTGCACATATGGTGAAGTTTTCAAAATATTGCAAAAATGAAGATACTTAACATGGATATATATCCATATATGTGTCTTTTGCCTATATTATATGTGACATGACATATATATATATATATATATATATATATATATATATATATATANTATATATATATATATATATATATATATATATATATACATATATATAATATTTTCTTAGTTGTTTGTAAATTTAAAGAGTAAGTAATCTCTTAAATAAATTAATCAAGTAAATAAACATATAAGAATAGACCATAATACTGGCAAGCAAATAGAAAATAAAATATAAAAGACATAACCAAAGAAGTAATATATAAACAGATTGTTCTTACCTGGGTGTACTAGAACATTTTTATTTTCAAGGCTAATATAGCATGAATACCATGGGTAGTCCTTTACCGGTATAAATGAGGAATGAAGCTAGGAATATTAACATGAGAGTAGAAACCCTAAGGAAGCCAGTTTCAAAGGTTCAAGGACTAAGGGGGGAATCTGAATGCAGCAATGAACAACTGAAGGTATAATCCAGAAGCTTAACATACATTATAATAAAATAACTTTAAAAGAAAAAAACA
The DNA here is from genome assembly GCF_900095145.1 of Mus pahari. Lineage (NCBI taxonomy): Eukaryota > Metazoa > Chordata > Mammalia > Rodentia > Muridae > Mus > Mus pahari. The sequence goes on from NC_034601.1 coordinate 73,071,511, forward strand.
AGAAATAACCTGGAATTCACCAATAGAAACTATAGCACCTAAGAAGAGACTCACACCATTGAAAAGTCATAAAATAAGGGTAGATAGATGAAACACTAACATCAAATATCTTTATAAGAATTCAATAACTTGTTTTTGGCTATTTATTATATTGCTTCAGACTTTGAGACACACACGCATGCATTGACTAGACATTAGTGGGGATTTATTTACCATTAAACTATGTTGATAAATAAGCCTTGAAAACTTCTCTCCTTCACAAATACTTGCTATCTGTGGTTTCCATGAAGTCTTTTTCTGACTTTACTACAGGGTTATGATCTTGTATTACTTACCTATGGCTCTTTCTCAGAAATGTAGTCTAGACTAAGTGTTTATTCAAGTGCTGATTAGAAATATAGGAATGTAAGATAATCAAAACCTGTCTTGTACAGCACAAGTCCAATATTATCTTATATATCTGGATAGTTGGACCAGAAACAGTAAAAGAAGGCATGAGGGATGTATAATCAAGATGACTGTCTAACCTTTATCTGAACAGAGTCAACACGGACTGATACACAGCTAAAAAACACGAAAAAGCCTATGAACCCTCAATCCTTCACAAAGTACTACAGGCAATTAAGGAAAGCTGAGAGTCAGACAAATTTGGAGACCCAGTTTATCACAGAGAAGAATACATCATTTTATTATCCAATACCAAATGATCAGTCCTGAAAATCTACATATAATTAATATGTTAAATGAGTGTGTTTGTGTGTGTGTGTGTGTGTGTGTGTGTGTGTGTGTGTACATGTAAAATGGTGGATTTGTGGATGTTTGTGTGTATATAGCCTAAATAATACATAAATATATATATAATACCCAATACATACATATATAATACATATTCAGTGTAAATATACTATATAATATATAAACACATAAATAAAATATATGAGTATGTAGCAACCATTTATGCAAAAGTGGTCATATAATTGAAAGAGAATATTAGGGGTTTGGAAGTAGGAACGAGAAAAGGCAATGATGTATTGATAATATCACAATTTAAAATAAAACTTTAAAAAGGCATGAAAAAGATCCAAAGAATCTATGATACTGTTTGTTTTTTCTCCCATTTTTTATTAGGTATTTTCTTTATTTACATTTCAAATGCTATCCCGAAAGTTCCCTATACCCTCCCCCTGCCCCTGCTCCCCTACCCACCCACTCCCACTTCTTGGCCCTGGCATTCCCCTGTGCTGCCTCAAATAAAGTTTGCAAGACCAAGGGGCCTCTCTTCCCAATGATGGCCGACTAGGCCATCTTCTGCTACATATGCAGCTAGAGACATGAGCTCTGGGGGTACTGGTTAGTTCATATTGTTGTTCCACCTATAGGGTTGAAGACCCCTTCAGCTCCTTGGGTACTTTCTCTAGCTCCTCCCCTGGGGGCCCTGTGTTCCATCCAATAGCTGACCATGAGAATCCACTTCTGTGTTTGCCAGACACTGGCATAGCCTCACGAGATACTGTTTGTTTTATGCTGAATTCCAAAACAGCATGAGTAGAGCTGCCTATGAACATGTATATGGAATTTGACTGCGAAGAGTACTCACAGCCAAGGTCAGTTTCTTAAATCTGAATTTCTTATGATAGGAATCCCAAGAATTAATACTCAAAGCTTTTGAAATGGTGCATTATAACTGCCAGTAGGCTTAACTCTATTTAGTAATAACACTTTACCAGAAAAGTGGTGCTAATATTAACCTTCTGTTTTTAAGATTTACAGAAAATCCTGGGACAAGCTATGCAGACTTATTTTTTCTCACCTAACCACATTAGCTAGTTTACTAAAGCAACAAAGATGCCTTTTTGTTGTTGTTGTTGTTTTCGAAACAGGGTTTCTCTGTGTAGCCCTGGCTGTCCTGGAATGCACTCTGTAGACCAGGCTGGCCTGGAACTCAGAAATCCACCTGCCTCTACCTCCCGAGTGCTGGGAATAAAGGAGTACGCCACCACGCCTGGCTTAAAGATGCCTTTTCCATAGAAAGTGAATCCAGTTTTCATTAAATTACTTACCATATTGGCTTATGATCATGATCATCATACATACTATTGAATTTCATAAGGTTATACTCATAGCATGTACAATGTTCCTCGATGGGGTCTGACCCATGTGTACATGCCCATTCTTCTCTACACTGCCTTAAGATGCGTTATTATTATGTCACTTATTGATTTTCTTCTCATCTCCTTCCTTCTGTGATAGAATTTGAATCTTATTATGAAGATATATTGAATGCTTTTTTCACCATAAAACTAAGCAAGTTCAAAATAAATATTTTAACATAACTGTAAACTGCAAGATCGATTTTATGTAAGAATATTTGAGCTTCATTATGTTTTCAGTGAATGATAATTTGTTTGGGTATACTTAAATTAGTACTTAAAGTGAGATTCAGCTACCCTGTAATTTATATAAAAAAATACTTTTATCCCTTGTGGAGCTTAGTAAGTGAATGAAATGAATAACCATATAATCAGATTGTTTACCATAGTCAGTTCTAGTTTTGAGTAGAGTCAACTTGCCATGTAATTATAGCATTAAACATATAGGCAGATGTGTATAAGTACACATTTAAGATTATTGAATACCTCAGATCTCCTACTTATAATTTGTCTTATGGCCTCAGAATAAATAACATTATTTTTCTGCTATTATTTCTCACTACAAAGAGATCAGACTCAATACCTCCTTGATTTCATTTCTTCTTGTGTCCCCCTTTTCTGGTTTACTTCCTCTAATATTGCCTCAATGTTTCTTTCAGTTGATACTAGGTTATCCCAGTTTTCACTATTATCATTACTATGTCTTGATTTAAAAATGGAAAAAAAAAAAGATAAATCCAGAAGGCATTTCCTTTCTCTTTATTCACCAAATCTTTCTCATTCACTTAATATTTTATATGGTCTTTTTTAAATTTTATTTTATTAGTTATTTTATATATTTACATTTCAAATGTTATCCCCCTTCCCTGTTAACCCCCCTATCACCTCCCATGTCCCCTCTGCTTCTGTTGGGTGTTCTCTGACTCCCATGTACACCCTTTCCTTCCACAGTGCCAAAGCGTTCCCCTATACTGGGTCATTGAGCCTCCACAAGACCAAGGGCCTCTCCTCCCATTGATGCCAGAAAGGCCACCCTCTGCTACATATGCAGCTGGAGCTATGAGTCTCTCCGTGTGACCTCCTTGGTTTGTGGTATAGTCCCTGGGAACTTTGAAGGGTCTGGTTAGTTGGTATGTTGTTCTTCATGGGGGTTGTAATCCCCTTCTGCTCCTTCAGTCCTTCCCCTCATTTAATATTTTAAATCAGAATTAAAACTGACCCAAATTGGTGTAGCTAGTGAGAAGACATTCACACAGAGCTAGAGAATGTGAGAGAAGAGGGAATTATGTTTTTGTATTTGTGACTAGGAGGAATACAAAGGTGTGTGTGTGTGTGTGTGTGTGTGTGTGTGTGTGTGTGTGTGTGTGTGTGTGTGTGTGTATGGTGTATGCATGTGCGCACATGGGGGTGACCTGTGTGCATTTTTATTGGTGTGTGTGTGTGCATTCATATAAATGACATTCCATAGATATACACAGTTAATCTCTAATGCAACAAAACAGTATTGTTTTCTTTCTTAAATTATAAATTCTCCTGCCAAGTTTAATTGATCTGCTGACTATATGTTTAGCTCTTATCTGGTCTTCTTTTCTTAGACCATAAAATTACAAAAGTGAACTGCATTTTCAGTTCTGTATTGTTTCTCTCTGAGGAATCTCCTACGTTGCTAGTATCCTTTCATCGTGTAAAAATTCAGTACTAAAGGGTTCAGTTCCTGTTTCTCTTTTCCCTTAATAATCTCTGAGTGTTCTGCAAAATGTTTCTTGGCTCACAGAGCAGAGTATTATGCTTAAAAGTCCTTGCTCAGTTATGACTACAGATAGTGAGATTTATAGCTTTCTTCACTTCTCAACATGCTTTGCTCTTAAATTAGAAATGTCACAGTGATAATAAACATACACTTTATCTTAAATAATTGCATTTAGCTCATTGGGAAAAATCAAAGGATCCTGGATTAAGTGTTCATATATCTGCTAAAAGAAAATCATCTTGAAGGTCAAACTGACAATTTATAGAAAAAAAGACCTTTATTGTACCTTCCTCAGTATTTTAGCTTTCTTTTGAAATTTATGTTTGTAATGAATAATAATACAAGGTGTAACAAATAGGACTGATAATCTATAATTAGAAAGAATGTAAATGTTTGGTTTTCTATATCTTTTGTCTGTAGAAATGCAATATAGCCTGTCAGACTATAATTTTTAAGCAACAATTTAAAAATAATATAGTAATGATTTCTCTTTTTTTCAAGCATAGAACATAGCAAATAGCACTTTTGTGGCATATGTGAAAATATAGTGCATTGTATATAATAACCACTGGAACTTAGGCATTTCAGCAGACCTGTACTAACCCAATATTCTAAAACAGTATTTTTTCCATGTGTGCTATCCACCATCCTTACTCTAGCAGGAGAAATGATGAAATATCCTCCAAACTTTAGAACTTTGGGAAGTCTTTGGAATATAACTGGATATGTCTTATAGATAATGTGTAAACTCATTTGGCATCCTGATAAGTTTTATTAAATACTGATCGGCCTTACACTAAATGACTTTCCAAAATCAAGAAAACCAGTCTCCTTGGTAAGAAGATAAATACTAATAATAAGCTTAGAATTAAATTTGGCCTTTTTTCTTTATTACAATAAAGTGTCACTTTAAAGTAAAAGAAGAGAGCATTGTTACAGATAAAGTGTTACACTAGGTATGATATTCAAACAAAAGCCATAGATATCATTCAATTTTCTATTATTTTAAGTTGTTCTTTCTCCTAGGCTATCAGAGAACATTATAAAATGCCACCAGATTTCAAATAATTGAGTATTTTAAATAAATACTACTATAGGAATGGATTTCATATTACATGGTATTCTACCTCAACAGCAGTGCCATTCTATGTCCTGGTATTTGGATCATTTCAAGAGCCACTGCACCAAATGCCCTTTTCTGCTGTTTGATAATGTGTAGTAATAGGTCAGGTAAACTAATTTGTGCCTAAGTGATAGCTAATACATCTTCCTCTCCGGTAGCATTTAACTTGATTAAAATGGACAGGTCAACATAAGGCATTTCAGGTGGGAATTTCAAGCACCATTGAAAGCTAATTGGGCACGACAAAGCTTATACAGAAGAAAGAAAGAATAAAAGCCCATGGGGAGTCACCACAATTGTCTCTACCTGCTATGAAAACACCACTTGTTCCACGTTTGATACAAACTATAGAGGCCTTCTCACTAACTGCCACCCAGGATGTTCTCCCATTACCAGAGTTTATGTCATTACACATGAGGAAATCAAACCACCACCAAAAGTACACATGGAGGGACCCATGGCCCCAGCAGCATTTGTGGCAGAGGATGGCCTGGTCGGGCATCAATGGGAGGAGGGGCCCTTTGTCCTGTGAAGGCTCAAGGCCAGAGTGTTGGGGAACGACAGGACCAGGAAGCTGGAGTGGGTGGGTTGGTGAGCAGGTGGGAGGGGTTAAGGGGTTTTTGGAGGGGAAACCAGGAAAGGGGATAACATTTGAAATGTAAATAAAGAAAATAGCTAATAAAAAATTCAAAAACAATTTTGTTCAATGTCTTACATAATTGATTTGTGTACAGTGTGGACTTCTGAGTTGTGACACTGATGGAAAAAAAGCATTTGCAAATGAGAAAGCCAGACCAACCCCTTCTGCTTTATCATTTATGATAAAAAAATATACAAACAAGTCACAATTATATTAAATATTGAAGTCAATACCTGCACCACCAACCAAAGAATATACATGGATGGTCCATGGCTCCCGCTATATATGTAGCAGAGGACTGCTTTATCTGGCATCCATGGGAGGGGAGGCCCTTGGTCCTGTGGAGGCTTGATGCCCCAGTGTAGAGGGATGCTAGAGTGGTGAGGTTGTAGTGGGTGGGTGAGTGGAGGAGCACCCTCTTAAAGACAATGAGGAGTGGGTATAGGATGGGGGATTTGCAGAGGAGAGACTTAGAAGGGGAACAATATTTGAAATGTAAATAAATGAAATAACCAATAAAATAAATCCCTAAAAAATAATGACTTAGTGGAGATACAACTGTAACTGGGATAGACTGATCAGAAAATGTTTACATTCATTTCTGAAACAATTGTAAGATGAAAAAAAACCACCTCAGTTAGATATACTATACCCATCTAGTACCATTTTCTAACCTTGGAATATTTCAACTCAAAATATGTGCTTCCCTTCTAATATACAATGTATGATATTTGAAGATATATAATGTCATAGGGAAAATTTTAGAATGTGCATGACTAATGATTTAATAAATTTGCTCTCTCTTTCTATTTATTTTAGTGCTGTGTTGTTTATGAAAGACAGTTTTGATTATAGATTTCCCTTTGTATGAAAACATTCCTGGTGTACGCTTCTGTTTTCATTGGTTGTGAAATAACGTACCCCCAGTAGTGAAGAAGCAAATTAAACTTAACTGTATGGTTCATTTTAACACCTGGCTCATCTATTCACCCTCTAGAGGAAAGGATTAAATGTGCTGTGATTTACTTTTCTTCCTGATTATATGTCATTAGAAGTAGTTAAGTACTCTCCTGTTCAGTGCTCATAAGCTAGAATTATTTTTAATACGATAACTTTGCCTATCAATGAATAAGATTAACCTAGATTTACAATATATGATAATGCATCTTACACAAATATAAAAATATTATGCCCTAGCCCTTGTGATGGAAAGATATAAGTTTCTCTCATTTTTGGTCTTATTATTGCAGAGATAATGCTCAAAATAGAGTCCTGGGAGCAGAAAGATCTCTGTTTGTCCTAGGAGAATCTGGTTAGTCCAATACAGCCATGCAGCATAGTAAGACCCTGTCTCAACTAAACAAATAAACCAACATCACAACAATCAAACAAAACAAATCATAGTGATTCATCACTAATCAAGGTGTTGACCTGAAGCTGTGTCAAGTCTTTAGATAAAGTCTATAATAGTGCATGTACATCGTATGTAACAATACTAACTTAAGAGCTCAGTAAATGATGCAGAAAGAGGGGAAGAAAATATAAGAGTCACAGAAAAGGGCTATGAAATAGTGCTGCAAAATTCTGACCTCTGCATATGATGTGTCTCTTACACATTTCAACTGAGAGCAGACTTGAGAAAATCTGAAGGAAATCTACCCTAGTCTCTCTTCTGCCTCTGTAACACTTGGAAAAGGGTTTGTGTTGTGGCATCTACTAAAGTCAATTAGACCATATGAATGGGAGCTGATTAATTTCAATGTACCTCACAGTACTCAGACTGATTGTATTTTAATTGGCACATATTCAATAGTTTAAAGGCTAATACGTATATGTATTTCCAGCGTTTACACATTGAATCTTAATCGCCAGTATTGTAAATGGAGATGGAAGAGATGTGATTCTATGCCCGAAAATTATCAAAAGGCTATCTCCAATTCTGAACTCACAAATAAATATCCATGTTAGACAGTGGCTCCATTTAACAGCTGATATAGTTTTCCAAAGCAGTATTACCTTTGGTTATTACCTCAGCTGTTGGTGTCAGACACCAGCAAACTATCTGTAGCTACATCTGGGATTATAAATGGCCTGACCCTGGTAGGATGGCCACGTCTAAAACTCAATAGAGAATATAAAGATTTGTCCACTGACAAACAAGGAATAGAATCAAATGAAAAAAATGAGAGTTCCATTCCTCAGTATTGAAAAAAAGGTCCAAATATCTACTTAATTTCTATTGTTACATCTTTCATTTGTTTGTACTTGCCTTAAGTCGAACCAGACACTGTATTAACCTACTCATAAAACACACTTTTTTGCAAGGAATTTTCAAATTTGAAATTAATCAGTTAATTAATTTGAACTAGTGTATGAGTGATTTGTCATGTCTTGGTTAGAATTATTTCTAAGTTACCATCATTTCTATCATCTTAAACAGAATGTCCTTATTTTAGAAGGACATACTGATCATATTCATCATTTGACTTTTGGGATCATAATAGACCTTAATAACTTTTGTTTAGTCCTTGATAAGATGGTATTTGGTCTTATCATTAGTATCAGAGTTATCTGTATACAGAACATGATATGGTTAATGAAGCTTGTCTTATGATTCACTCTGAAGCATGACTATATATTTGAGTTTGTTCTTCATTTCCATGTTTCAATCCACTAAAATCTTTGCTTCTGAGATACTTAGACTTGTTGTGTTGATTAAGTATGCCTCCATCCTACTGATTTCCTAAGCTATTTCTTCTTGCTTCTATATGGCTATCACCATGTCCAAGGATTGGCCACCTGCAGCTTACCTTAGTGAAATTCATCCTTAAAGGAAGTTGAATCGCTGATAATATGATGGGGTACATTTGCAAAGTGTTTTACTGCTAACAAGATATTAAAGCCTTTTGTATAATGTTCCTTTCCTTACCCACATTGTCCATAGCACTGAATTCCTCCTAATCTATAACAACTTATTTCTCATAACTTCCTGTCTTCTTTTGCTGTAATGTTCAGGTCTCTCCATCTGTATTTTTGTTTGCTTGTTTGTTTTACCCTAGGATAAGCTAACTTTGTAGGACACTATGTAATGTGTTATAAGTTTTACTTAACTATGAGCAAGTATAAATTATATTCTTAGGCATGAATATACATGTTTTACTTTTGTCAGCCTGGGGCAATTGGGATTCAGAATCAAAGACTAATGGGTTTCCTTAGTGATTTTCTCTTTCCACAGAATATAAGTTATTTCAGATACTTCTCTCAAACAGCCTTCAGTTATGGCCAACAAAATAGAAATGAAATACTTTTAAATTATCTCAATTTAGATGAATCTCTCTGTCTATTCATATCCTTAAAACAAATTATACATATTGTGATATGGAGCAGACCAGGGTAGATATAATGGAGGCAGGAGTACTAATATAAGAGTGTTCTCTTTTGTTCCTTATGTTTTAGTAGTGGTCAGTTATTTTCTTTGACAATAATTCTGTGTGGTAAACTGCTCAGATATATATGTCATTCCTATAGTTTGTTTTGTATGGTGTCTGGCTATGTAGTCATAGTTGGTCTGTGAAATTAAAGCAGTCCTCCTGAGTTAGTCCCCATTGTATTTTGTTTAAATTTGTACACTTAACTAAAACACCCAAACCTTTTAAGTACAATGAATCCCTGGACAGCCTTGGCAATTGAGTGTTATCTGTTAATTATATACTTTTCTTTTCTCCAATCACATTCCTTCTAAAAGCCTGCCATGGATCCAAATGCCAGGGCTAGAGGTTCTAACACAGTACAAGCAGAACATGTTTAAATGATATTGTAGATTGTGTGTAGGCTAAAGAACTCTCCTGTTATTGAAACTTGTAAGAACAGCACTGATATCTTTATTATGAAGTCTCCTGTTATCAATAAGAGATGTGTATAAACAGAAAGTTCGACTTAAAATATGTCAGTTGAAGTGTGATGTTCTGAAATATACATCCTCTGTGACTATGAGACAGTTTCTTCTCAATAACTCTGGAAAAGTGCATCTTCAGTAACTATGTTATAGTCAATCCTTAGGAACTAGGACAAAGTATAACATCATCAGACTATGGGATAGTCCCTCCTCAGGAATTATGGGTAAGATAACCCTCAGTAACAATGGGATAGTACATTTCAGTAACTATAGGATGTGGTATCCTCAGTAACTGTGGAATGGTGTATGCTCAGTAACCATGGGATAGTGTGTCAACAGTAACTAAAGAATAAACTATCTGCAAGAACTATGGGATAGTGGATCCTCAGTTACTGTGGTGTAGAAAGAAAACACTGTTTCCTACTAAAATTTCCAAATTATTTCTGGAACCTAAAATTTCTAAAAACTCATTAAAATATCAATTATTGCATTTCTCAGAGAATAAGACATGATGATATCCTGTTCCTTAAAATAATGAATTTTAATTACAGCTATTCATTCTATAACAAATTATTCTTAAAAAATTAAATTTAAAAAAAGAAAAAATAACTATGCTCTCCTCTCTGAGGAGGAAAGAGGGATTGGTGTTATAATTTTAGTCTGGTAATTATATATTTTAATATATTTACCATTCAATTAATTTAACAAAGTATCAATAGTTACATGTAACAAATGTCTAAAGTATGTCAGGTTTTAAGAAACACTTCAGAGTCTTGTATTTCAGAAATATATGTTAACAGAACAAACTGAATTTTATCATACATATGATTATATAAATAACTAAATATAGCTGTACAGAAAACCTCTCCAAATACAAGAAGTCAAGATATTTTAATCTAGAATCTAATGGCATACACACAGTAGGGGGGGGTTGGGGAGAGATGGCTACAGATCAAAAGAAACCAGCAAAATATTTGAGAAAACAAACAAAAGCAGGGAGATGTTTCCATGGAGTCTGAGGTTTCTGAAAAGTTAACACCAATTCTAGAAGACAGAAGTTGAAATAAGACATATCTATAGGAGACAGAATTACTAATACATAATATATTTAATCTTAAGTTTATGAGTATCAATGAATCACTCCAATATGTTTTCTCAAATGAAGACAGTTGACAACTACTTATTCAGCACACTAAGATTGCTCTTTTTAAAACTTACTGCAAATGATTCCAAGGATTTACTATTTGCTGTTAAAAGAGAAAAACACTTCCGAATTTGTATTATATTTCCTCCTCCATAGTAAAATAACAACAGGCAACTGAAATGAAAGACTTATGTTATTGATGCAGTTTAACCTGTTATACCGTGTATACAGCAGTCTGTATTGTTCATATGTTGCCTGTTTGTATAAGTGATTGAGTTCACTTAATTTAAATGTGGATTAAATAAAAATTCTCATATTTATTTGCCTGTTTATTCGTTTAAGTATTTGTTTTTGTTTGTTTTGGCTTGCATCCAATTCACTATGTATCCTATGGAGTCCTCACACACATGACAATCATCTAACTCAGTTTAAAAGTCATTATTATTTTTGAACTGAAAATTATACACACACACATATATATGCACATATATGTATACATATAAATACATATGAACACATGTATATGCATACTGAATTATGCATACATTCATATGTACGCATACATTCATATGTATGCATATATGTCAATTCCAGTTGGTATTCTGGAAATAGAATTTCTTTTTATATTAAACAAAGAAAAGAATTTTCAATTTGCCTCTGGTCATGACCTTAGAGCATCTTGATGGTTGGATTCAATATTACATTACAAATCAATGAGATATTTACTGTTAATTAGACACAGACTTAAATGTTTTATAGTGTAATAAATACACTTACCGTATATAATAGTTCTAATATAATTTTAAATATTTCATATAATCTGTGGAAATGTGTGTGCACATATGTATGCCATCTGCATGAGGATGCCCACTGTATATACGAGAGAGCACTGGATATCCTGAAGCTAGAATTTCAAGCATTTGGGGGCTGCCAACTTGAGTGATGGGAAGGGAACTCAGTCCTCTGAAAGAGCAACAAGAACTGTTAAGTGCCAAGAGTTCCAGCTCTGATATTATTATTATTATTATTATTATTATTATTATTATTATTATTATCTTAGTCATCATCATCATCATCATTATCCTCATTATTTTTACTACTACTACTACTACTACTACTACTACTACTACTACCATCATTATATTGAAGAAAATATTGTGGAGAATTATTTATATTCAGTTCGTATTCTGTAATTATTATCCTTTTGATAGACTTTCCCCCAAATACCACCTTTGTGTGGTAGGGGGAAAATATCTGTTTCTGTAAGACAGAGCTATGGATAAATTTTTTTGAGAAGCAAACATCACCTGGGTTGTTTGTTGATTTTGTTCTACTGGGCTTCTAAGCATCTTGAACGGATACTTTTTCTAGAATTGTGCAGAGCGGGCACATAACTCAAGGTCAGTCAGTCATCGCTCACCCAGGAAAATCCCACAGCTAACATAATAGCTGAAGCACTTTGTGCTCCATAGAGCACATATGGATTTGACAATATTGCTACACACAGAGGTCAAGGATAGCACAATGACACACTTTGGGTTTCTTCTGAGTATAGTATGTCTCTATGAAATCTTTCTTTAATGTTTCGCTTTTATCTGAGATTATGACCACTGGAGTCTTTTCCTTATGTGTGCTTCCATCCTTCCCAGCATGCACAAATAAACAAATATGCATGCATAAAACAAACAGCACAAAGACACACCTATGGAAACACACAAAAACATAGATGAAACTATCCTCATACAATCACATATATTATCATTTTCTATTTCTCTTTTCAATGTTCCCCTCAACCTATAGAAATTTCACACTATAATTATAATTTTTAATTCCAGACTTGAAAACCAAAACCTATAAGACTTCCTGGGCTTCATAAATTTCATTGCTCTTCTAAACCAAAAGAAATGATGATTGTGGTCTCTTTGATTGTGTAATAAATATCCTCCCAGGTGTTATATCTAAAACCATTTTCCCTTTTATTAAACACAGATTCTTACATAATATACTATAATCTGACTACAGTTTTCCCTTCCTGTATACCTCCCAGTCCCTTCCTACTTCCTCTCTCATCGAGAACCAATCCCCAATTTCTCTCATTAGAAATCAACATCCTTCTAAATTTGAACAACAAAATAAAATAAAGTATATCAAGATAAAATAAAAAAATCATCAGATCAAAGTTGAACAAGACAAGAAAACAGAAATAAAAAAGGAGTGCCAAGAGAAAGCGCCAGCATCAGAGACTCAGTCATTGACAAATTCAGGATCCAGTTGAAGTACTAAGCTGAAAGCTGGCTGTAGTATATATGCTGAGCACATGTGTGTGCAGACCGGCATGTGTCCAGTGATGCTGCTTCCTATCTAGTAGTTCATGTAAGCTTTTCTCAGTTGTTTCTGATGTCCTGTGTTTTCTCTCTTTTTCCTATTCTTTCTCCCTCTTCTTCAGCAGGATTCCCTTAGCCCCGAGGAAAAATAGTTTATTGGAATATCTCCTTTAGACCCTTGTTTTCCAAGGTTTCTCTCTGTGTAGGTAGTTGGTCTCTGTGTGTGTTCCCATTGGCTGCAAAAGGGAGCCTTTTTTGATGATAGCTGAAGAAGACCTGGATACATACATAGAGCAGAATATCATTAATAGTATTTTTACTGTTCCTTTTTTTTTTAGACCAGTAGTATTGAATTTTACCCTAGGTCTTTGGGCAATCTTATCTCTGGATCTCAGTTACTCAAGTAGTTTCTGGTACGAATTCTACCTCATGAAATCAGTCCTAATTCATATCAGATATTTATTGGTTATTTACAGAGTTATACTAACATTGTCCCTCAATCCCAGTTCTCCCACCACCTTAACACCTAACCCTTCTTTTTTTTTATCTGCCCTCCTACACACACACACACACACACACACACACACACACACACACACACACTCCAGTATTATTATAAAAATCTAATCTATTCTCCACTTGCAGGGAGATTCATTTTCCTAGTCCCTTCATTTCTGTCTAACTACTCTGTGCCTGTGGATTGTAGCTTGATTATCATTTATTTAATGGATATATCCAGATATAAGTGAATACATGCCATATGTATCTTTCTGCATCTGGGTTGCCTCATTCAGGATGATTTTTCTTTTCTAGTTTGCCTGCAGATGCATGGTGTCATTTTTAAAGAGCCAAGCAATACTCTAGTTTGAAAATATACATTTTCTTTATCCACTTCTTAGCCTGTTTTTCTGTAAAAATTTAATTGGTATCTATGAAATAACACCTTGTAATTAGGAGCTTCAAGGTTAATTTAGGCTGGGATGTCAACCTAAGCAAAATAAACATTACCCTGTGTCATGCACAGACATAAAAATCTGTCCTGGACCCAATCCTCACTGATAACCTGATAGGTAACCTGTAGATGCTCTGGCTTTTCTGAGGACAGAGTGGGATAAGGCATCAGGACAAATAGGATCTGCTTTGTTTGTGTGTTTGTTTTTGTTTTTGTTTTTTAATAGAATCCATCAAAGTTTTCTGTACTATTTAGCCACTTGTATTGATTCTCATCTTTACATTTTACTGGCATTTTATCCAAAATTCTTTCAAAATATTTAATAAATCTTTTGTAAGATATTTTACTTTCTTTTTCTAGTTCTTAATCTTGGGATTAAAACAAATGTATCTGACTGTATTATAAAGTGTTCCAGCCAATGAATTTGAGTGCTAGAAAATAAGACTGCTGTTTACTTCATAAAACAGAAAAGTTGTTAAAATTAATGAAAATTGTAAAAAGTTCAGCCTGGTGGAATACCTTTTCTAGGAAGAACATAAAAACAAAATTTAATAGAACTGAAATGCTATATCCTTGGGGAACCCATGTGCAATTATTATATGCGCTAATTAAGTCATGAGTAAGTAGTTGTATAGCTTTTGTTTGAAATATCAGCTTTACTCTTGTATGCACTGTCACCATGTGCTCATAAAAAGCTTAATAAGATTATTGCACACAGATTGTAATATCTTTTCTCAGTTGTTCATCCCCAACTATCACATTCCTATAGAAAGGAGACTGTACACTAGAGACTATGCCAGTTACTGAGATTTTACAACACACAGTGGGTAGAAGACAGTAGAATGCTCTTACAGGAAGGTGCTATTTTTCATTGGTTACTTTATAATGCTTGTAGTTCAAAGTATATTTTGTTTCTGAAACATGGGAGGATGAGTCCCTCTTCCTTCTATCCTACATTCCAGTAGCTTTTACTGTGCTCTGACAGGTTTCCTATATTATGACAGCATGTGTGAACAAGTGCTGACAAAATAATTGTAGGGTAAAATTTCAGAATATTACTTGAAAGGAAACAAAGTGAGAACTGTTATATGACAATTTCAATTCTGATTACTCAAAATTGATCAATAAGGCTTACATTGAACTTCTCACATATGTGCTCTAGACAGAAAGTTTCCTATTCACCAAGAGAATTACCAAGCTGGCTAGTTCAAACAATCTCTTAATTTAATTTATCACTGCATAGTAAGAGCACCGATAAAATTTTTACAAGATGTCTTATGCTGGCTTCATCAAGACAGTTAATAACTTACATGTCTAAGTGGTGTTGGTTGAAATAAATTTGGATTGAGTGTGTGACTTGGGATAGCTGCCTCTTCAAGATATTTTAGTTTTAATTAAATGTCACATTCAGAATAACTTATGAGTGACCTGTTTCTTGTCTCCTAAAGAATATAGGACATAAAACTATTGAAGCCGGCATTGTTCCTAAGACATTACACACACTGATATGAATCCATAGATTCTTTTTACTTTTATTAAAATAATACTTTTTGGAAATAAAATTTTGTAATGTAGATTATGAACAAAGCGTTACATATGTCATATATGAAGGGATTAGTGATTTATCAATACACATTCGAAGTCTAACTGTAAATAGGGTCCTGTGAACAAATTGAATTACCACAGTCTGACTCCCTGTGGATCACATTTAAATGTGCATATGAATGAATGGATTATCCTGTTAGTATGCAGATTTTGACTCAGTTATTTTGAAATGGAATCTAAAAAGCTGCAAAACGCAGAGGCTTCTGATTTTGGTCAGTGGATTAGTCTGGACACTTCTTCTTGAGTAAAGATGGCTAAATTTCCCTGCCACATGTAAACAGGCAATCCTAGTCCTTGAAACAAATACATCAGCTTTTCTCAAATGCAAATGAAATAAATAATTAAAATGTACACATAATATAAACAAAAAAATAGAAATATGCTCACAAACAATACCCCCCAAAAATCTCTTGATCAAACTGTATGTAACTGTTACATTCTATACGGTGAAGAATTATAGTAAGGGCTAGAGATATATAATAGAACTCCTTAGGATACATAGGAAGGAACAGTAAGTTGTATTTAATATATTTAGCAAAATGCTGTCAATTTGTCTCATTGAAATGTTTATCAGAGGAGTTTTTTGAAGATATGAAGAACATCGCTTTCTTTAGATAACAAAATAAGACATTGACTAATGGACAACACACTTCAAATTTGACCATCTAGTTTCAAAAATTGGCAAATAAATGTAGCATTTTTAATTTATTTATTTTATGTATGTGAGTACACTGTCCCTGTATTCAGACACACTAGAAGAAGGCATCAGATCTCATTACAGATGGTTGTGAGACACCCTGTGGTTGCTAGGAATTGAACTCAGAATCTCTGGAAGAGGAGTTAGTGCTCTTTTCCATGGACCCCTCTCTTTAGCCCTCTAAATGTAGGCTTTTAAGAGTGCAGTAGTAGCATGTATGACCTTGATAAGATTCTCTGGGCCAGTGAAGTCATGAATCCTGTAAGAGATCCTACAAATCACTAACTTACTAAGCAAAAATAACCTTAACATCATTTGAAATATTTGAGTATACCCAAAGGGAAGTGTAGTTCTCACTCCCTCATCAAGGAACCTTCTCTTGCAACAGGTAAAGACATTACAGAAATGCATAATTAATCAAATATCAGAGTTGTGGAGCCCAGTACAAATTGATACATACACAAAGAACTCCTACTTCCAAGACTCAAGGAACATTGTGGACAGAAACAGTGTAAAAGTAATAAGATCAGGGAGATTTCAGCGAGACTGAGTTTTGTGGGAATGGTAGAAACTACACATATAATGTCTTACTGATATGTTTGCCTACCATGCGTACAGGTAATATTACATAGACTAAGCTGGTTGTTCTTAGTTTTATACATGCATATATATAATAGTCATTAATGAAAAGGGACAATGAGTTTGATAGAACCCAAAGCGGCATATATGGGAGGGTTTGGAAGAAGGGAAAGGTGAAATTATGTAATTATATTATAATCATAAAAGTAAAGAAATAATAAAAAATATCTTTTATACATTAACTTGAAGAAATATAATGCTTTCAAAATTCAGCATTCTAATCAGTTCCCTACTTCTCTTTCATTTTGTCATCTGTTTATGCTCTTTACTTAACACATAGGAGAAGAGATAGTAGATATATGAAAGCTAGGTTCTGTGTGTTTACCACATGCAAATGACAGTGATCTCAGCAGGATAGAAGGAACTTTTGGTGGACTAGTTCACAAGCATGAATCCTAGGCTCAGGTGGCCAGATCAGTTGTGATTTCTCCATGTGATACTCGAGTGCCCACTAATGCCATTCTTTGCTTTTTTTTCCAGCCTTTATAAAGAGGACAAGACCTGGGATTCTACATAATAGGGTTACTTGACATATAATACTCTGTCTAAGACGGACCATGTATTTGATGATTTGGTTCCCAGTTAATGACATTATTTCAGAAGATTCTGGAAAATACTAATTTTTGAAACTCCTGGGAGGAAGTAGGTCTTTTGAGTTGAGAGTTGTTTTTTAAGACTGACCCAATTTCCTGCCTTGTACTTTATTACTGAAATCTGTTTTTGTGTTCAAAAGTAGTTACTTACTGATATTATTCAGTTACCAGAATATTTTCTAAATTGCTGAATTTTAGACATGTTTTAAAGATAGAACATGGGTGGTTAATTGGAGTTTAAAAAATAACTTATGGACGCTGGAGCATAGCAGTAGGAGACGACGTCTCATGAATGGATAGTGAAAATCAATCCATTGTGCCGATAGCTACAGATAAAATGAAGAGGGATAATCAATGAACTTTAAAAGACAAGCTTGGGCAATAACTTTACTGTTAGACAACATAAATCTACTTTCAATATGTCAGAGTAGCAGAGTTAGTACAATTTTAAAAATGCCTCACCTAATAGCCAGAGAGCTATTAATGAAAGCAATAAAAATAAAAAAATAAATAAAAAGAAAACAGACTGATGGCACACAAGTTATAAGACATATTTAGTGTTATTAAATACCTTAAAATAAAATCATTAAATTTATTTGCTTTGGAATAAAGAAAAAAAAGAGTTATTAAGTAGTCTTCTTTCTGACTGAAAATGGAGAAATCAAGAAAACTAAACAGTGATCAAATTTTGGTGTAATGGGGACGGTGCTTAATTTATGTATAGAAAGGTTGAATTAAAAGATTTGATTCAATGTCAATTAAAAGACAGCCACCATAGAAAAGATGAAAGGAAATAATTGATGTGGAGTAAAATTAGATCTTAAAGGACCTTAAAGCAGAAAGCAAAAGTAGAAAGGAAAGAAATTATGATGAACAGACATACAATTTCAGTTTTCTTTAAACTGACTCGCTTCTTCCCCTCCCTCCCTCCCTCTCCCTCTCTCTCTCTCTCTCTCTCTCTCTCTCTCTCT
>NC_034601.1:73090178-73106380 GCF_900095145.1 Mus pahari
CTCTCTCTCTCTCTCTCTCCTTCTCTCTCTCATCCATACCTAAGTCTTCCTAAGCTCACTATATTTCTTCTCCCATGCTCAGCTTTGTGAATCTCAGCAACCTGTTCCACCCTCTTCCATTCAAGCTTTTTGTAAAGGGCGGTTCAAAGGAAACCCTTATCATTTGAAAAAGTGGAGCAAAGAAAATGGGTTTTAAAATATAAACAGCCAAGTGTTTATTGTACATTTAAATCATAGTGTCGTTTCTTTGTAGTTTCGATTACATTTATTTCAGTCAAAATATGACAATTACCATATATATTTCTGTCTTGTGATGGCAAAATACTTGTCTAATTGTATTTAGGAAAAGAAACTTAGAGTTGTATGTGAGATTTCTAGGAGCTATACAGGGCAATCTGGTGAGGAGAAATCTTCATCAAGGAAATGATTTAGCTGGTCACTGTGCTTCCTCAGAAACAGAAAATAGACAAAAACGGGAGCCAGGCTACCCGAATCTAATGTCGGTACAAAGTGACTTGCTCTTTTCTCTACAAGTCTCTACTTTCTAGTTCCACATTCTTCCACATCAGTCTTTCACACTGGAGGTTCAATTAATTCAAACATTATGGCATAGGTGGTCATTTCACATTTAAGCCATAACAGTCCACCTCTGGCCTACATAGAATATATCGAATCATGGCTGCTCTCTCATAATACAATGTTGCTCATTAATAATATATCCAGTTCTTAACGACCTCAATCCTGTTTAAAACCCCAAAGTCTCATCTGAGCCACTGGAGAATCTCTTAATTCTAAAGAGGTAAGCACCATTAGGACGCTACTTTAATTTGCTTCTGTGTGTCTTTAAACCTCTCTCTCTCTTTCTCTTTTTTTATTGGATATTTTCTTTACTTACGTTTCAAATGTTATCCTTTTTCCTGGTTGCCCCCCTCCTGGAAACCCCTTTTCCTGTCCTCCCTCCCCCTGCTTCTATGAGGGTGTTCCTCCACTCCTACCTCCCCGCCCTCAATCCCCCTTCACTGGGACAGACGACAAGGCCATCCTCTGCTACATCTGTAGCTGCAGCCATGTTTACTCCTTGGTTGATGGCTTAGTCCCGGGGAGCTCTGGGAGGTCTGGTTGGTTGATATTGTGGTTCTTCCTATGGAGTTGCAAACCCCTTCGCTCCTACAGTCTTTTGACTAACTCCTCTATTGCTCAGTTCAATGGTTGGCTGCAAGCATCTGCTTCTACATTTGTAAGGCTCAGGCAGGGCCTCTCAGGAGACAGCCATTTCAGGCTCCTTTCAGAATGCACTTCTTGGCATCTACAGGAGTGCCTGCGTTTGGTGACTGTATATGGAATGGATCCCCAAGTGGGACAGTCTCTGAATGACCTTTCCTTCAGTCTCTATTCTACATTTTATTTCCATATTTGCTCCCGTGAGTATTTCGTTCTCTCTTCTAAGAAGGACCAAAGCATCCACACTTTGGTCTTCCTTCTTCTTGAGCTTCATGTGGTATGTGAATTGTATCTTGGGTATTTGGAGCTTTCTGTTGTTGACTACAGAGTGCCTCTTATTACATTCTCAATTTCACTGAGTTTTACTCTTTCCTTTTAAATGAATTTTCATTTTCATTTGGAAGCCTCCAATCCATTTGGTCATCCCTTTAATATACCTTTACAACTTTTTCAGTTTAGAGCTAATCTGGACATAACTTGTCTAAGACTGTACAAAAGTTCATGCATTCTTCACCAATCTATGTTTTCCATCTTTCTATTCCCCTGATTTCTCTTTCTATCCTTGTTAAAGGATCATATCATAAGGAGTAACCATGTCATAGACTGAATAAATACGCTATCTTTAAATTTATTTGCATTTGCCTTGTGAATTTATCCACTGAGTTTCTTATGACTTTCTCAGCATAGGCATAATGTTAGGTATTTTATGAGTATCATACAAATTGTCTTTAATTCTAAATATAAAATTTGTTCCTCTTCCTAAGCCACACCAAACCTGTTTACTTTTTTTAGCCCTCTACTCTCTAAACTTACATCAGGATGTGTCCTATAGCTTTAGTTACAATGTCCTAGGACTTCTTCAGGTAAACCACCAAGGTGTAGCTATGATAAGGGTATAGATTCAAGATTTTAACAAATGACTTCCTTTATAAGTCTTCTAAAAATTAACCTTTTAAAAACTTTTGAGATTATGGTATAATTATATCATTTCCCCTTTCTTTTCCTCCCTCCACACTTCGCAAAGACCACACCTTACTCTCTTGAAAATTTCTTTACTTCTTTTACTATAGTATTTGTTATATATTCCTAGATATATAAAAATCAACATGTTCACACAATATAATGTTATTTTAATGCATATGAATTTAGTGCTGATCCTTTGGTATCAGATAACTAATTGTTATAATCTTTCTCCCCCTTCTCACACAAATATCGCTGAATCTTATGTGCAGGAAGTGTATTGTAGATTCATATGTTGGGACTGGGTTCCACGAATGTACATTTTGATTCATTGTACTTTTCTATAGTGGTAGGTGTTGATTCAAAGATCACATTCATTGATGAGGCATGGGAATGGCACTTCTCTTTGGGTATGAGGATAAGTGAACAATGCATAAAGACCAGGAGCCCTTAAGCCTGGATAGAATTGAAAACTTCCTCCTTCAGGATTAGCATTCAGGGTACCAGAATGCACAATACAAGATTGCAAAAGAGGGAATTAATAACATCAACGAGCTATGATGCGTGTGAACAACCAGCATGGCACTATCTGAAAGGATGCAGAAGACACAAACAAACCCTGGTTCTAACAACCTTCTCTGTAATTTAACTTAAGGACAATCCAAAAGAGATAAATCATACCTGTAACTGGAAATCTAGTGAACTACTCAGGACTAGTGAAGTCACAGCTTTTGGAGGGGAACTGTCTTAGTCAGGGTTTCTATTCCTGCACAGCATCATGACCAAGAAGCAAGGTGGGGAGGAAAGGGTTTATTCAGCTTACATTTCCATACTGCTGTTCATCACCAAATGATTCAAGACTGGAACTCAAGCANGTCAGAAAGCAGGAGCTGATGCAGAGGCCATGGAGGGATGTTCTTTACTGGCTTGCTTCCCCTGGCTTGCTCAGCTTGCTCTCTTATAGAACCAAGACTACCAGCCCAGGGTTGGTCCCACCCACAAGGGGTATTTCCCCTTGATCACTAATTGAGAAAATACCTTACAGCTGGATCTGATGTAGACATTTCCTCAACTAAAGCTCCTTTCTCTGTGATAACTCCAGCTGTGTAAAGTTGACACAAAACTAGCCAATACAGGAACCTATTACTACTATGTTGCTAACCTAAGATAAGACCTAACTACATTCATATGTCATTCTAATGGCGTCCTTCCCCTGCCCTCCTCTTCTGTCACAGCTTCCATGGAGTGATATGCTCCCATAATTATTGACAGTGGGTTAATGGTGATAACCTTTTCTTCTACAATCTCTTATATGATGATGAAGGGAATAGCTCCTGTCTAAGATGACCCACTGGGTTGTTCCCCTACTTTACCATTTGTTCAAGAGGACACTTTGTTTTTACATAGCAGAAGACTGCTAGAAACATTGCATCATATTTTCCATTTGAAACCCTTTTGTATCTTGAAAGAGAGCAATTGTACAATACTAATATAAAAGGTGTAGTCAAAATTAAATTTATTATAAGCCCTAAAAATTATTGTCATCCTTATCCAGAAGAAACCTACTTGTAGAGCTTCATAATGAAGGTTTGATCCCATGAACTAATACCAAAAAACAAACAAACAAATATACAAACAAAAAACCTGCATCTCTAGTTCAGGCAAACAACAGTAGAGGAGACAGAAATATGGCAAGAACACTGTGAAACAGTCTCTCTGAGAAATGACTTCATATACAAGACAAGAACAGTGTAAATGTCTGTTGACATGTTAAGGTGAAAGAGAGTATATTTCTAGACAAAGAATTACCGACACATAATGACTTCTAGGCGGAGAATTATGCTCCTCATGAATCTTCCCATGCCCAGAATGGAGAATGGGTTATATATAATTGTGTTCTTCACCAAGGGCTTATTGTGGCTATTGGCTGCTGCTCTATACACTGAGGCTAAGATATTATTGCTGAACAAAACATTTATCAATATCATTATAACAGAGAAAAGTTGAGCTGGTACTGAATGAAACGCTTCACCCCTACTGACTACTAAGTACTGACTACTGATTACTAACTACAGACTAGTGACTTACATTTATAGTAATGGAAAATATAGTAAATGATAAATAAAAGGTGAAAGGGAACCACCAACCCAGCTACAAATCCTGTGATCTACAAAGGGGATCTGCCTGTCTGATACATTGGTACAATTGTGGCACATATGTTGTGGTAATAGTCAATCACTTATTAGAATTAATACACACTCCATGAGAGGAAATACGTGACTTATACTACTCAGGTGGCCAAGAACTAGAGTCTCGATAAGCCATGAGCCTATGGAAGAACCAAATATTGTTCTGCTAAAGGAACACAGCAATAAAATGACTATTGGGGAAATTCTGCTATATCTCTTTGTGTGTGTGTGTGTGTGTGTGTGTGTGGCATGTGTGTGAATTCAGCAATAATGCGAGAAGATTCCTTTTTTCAGTAGTTGGTAATTATTACAGAAACCTTCAAGTGGACAGTGTGTAGAGAGTGACTTTGGAACACTTGTTCCTAAGCAGAATGTTGTCTTCATGTACTGGACACTCAGGTGTTTTTGCAGTAGAGGAGGAAGATTGTAAGAACCCAGGGGAGTGGATCTCTTGGTTCTCTCTGGAATCTCTCTGGCTATGAAAAGCACACTTAAGTATAGGTTCTATATCAGCAGTTGATGGCCACCACAAAATGCATTCCATGGTAGTTTTAGATTTTTTTTTTATCATACTGCTATGTTTTTACATTTTAAATCTTCTAACCTTTTATTTGATTTTATGGTTTGTGATTTTGTATTTTTATGAATGCATGTATGTTTCTGTGGTTTCTTATTTTATGTTATTTTTATTTGATCTTTCTCTCCTTGGTTTCTCCCCTCCCCTAGGAGAGAAAAAAGGCCTTAGATGGTGAGGAGGTGGGGAAATAAAGGGAGGTAGAGAGGAGGATTAGAACATACTGTATGGGATTTCGATAAGCATATATAAAATGACTTTCTGCTTTCAATTTTAGTTTGGACAGAATTTAAACCTTGGAAACCCAGATTTTTAAAAGAGTACAGATCCAGATGGCATTTCGTCAATTTGTATATGTGTGGTGGTCCAGGAACTTCACACTTGAAGCAAAGCTGGGATTTCATTTTTGGTCTCTGAGAATCATTGGAATTGCATGGCGGCAAGGCCTTTCCTTTTGGTGTGTTTCTAAAGCTGTAGCCACAAGTTTTGGTTCCCTGTCGAATATTTTTTCTCTTTGTAATTTTCTTTTATTTTCATTTTTATTTTTTAAATCATTTCTGTCCTTTGCATCTCAAATGATAACTCCCTTCCCACAAACCCCAAATCATACCAGCCCTCTTCCCTCTTACCCTTTGCCTCTATGAGGGTGCTCCCCCACCCACCTACACTCTCCCACCCTACTGCTCCAATATCCCCCTATGCTGGGGCATCAAACCTCCACAGGACCAAGGGCCTTCCCTCCCATTGATGTCAGGCAAGGTCATCCTCTGTTACATATATATCTGGAGTCCTGAATCCCTTCCTGTACACTCCTTGGTTGGTGGTCTAGACCCTGGGAACACTGGGTGCTCCTGCCAGTCAACATTGCTCCTCCTAAGGGGTTGCAACCCTCCTCTGCTCCTCCAGTCCTTCTACCAGCTCCCCAAATGGGGTCCCCGACCTCAGTCAAATGGTTGGCTCTAGGCATCCACATCTGCATCGGTCAGTTGCTGCAAAACCTTCCAAGGAACAGCCATACTAGGTTCCTGTCAGTAAGTGCCTGTTGACATCAGCAATAGTGTCTGGGTTTGGTATCTGCAGACAGGATAGATCCCCAGGTGGAGAGGTCCCAGATGGCTCTCCCTTCAGTCTCTGCTCCAATTTTGTCCCTGTCATTTCTGGGTTAAAAACTCTGAAATGGATGGGTAACCCCATCCTTCAACTGGGGGCCTTGCCTATCTACTGGAGGTGGTAATTTTCTTACCTCAGATCTTAGTTGGTGATAACCAAGTTGACAATGTTAAACATCTGAATCATTGCGTTCCTATGGCTCATATGCCACTTTTATATCTCTCACAGAGTAAAACTTTGACTCAGAAAACATTTTTTGGGGGGATGGAGAGGATGAAGGATTTAAGTTCTGAATTTCCTCCAAGTCCCAATTAGCCTGTTGTGAATTAGGAAAGATTTTCCCTCTTTTCTTTGTTACCCAATGACTTGAAAGAATAAGAGGTTCCTTAACACAAATTTGTTTTATTGTAATGACATTTCTATCCTCATCCCACATTACTGAGTCCCTGTTGTAGTATTATATCAACGTGGGTTGTTGACATAGGAGGACCTGGATATTAGGTAAATGGACATCACTTTAAGCCAATGATTTGTCAGCATGCTTTTAAACTTTGCCCTCCTCTTTCTCTTTCTTTCTTTGTTCTTTTCTTTTCTTTCTTTTCTTTTCTTCTTTACCTTTCCTTTCCTTTCTTTTTTTTCTTTTCTTTTCTTTTTCTTTTTTTCTACAGAGCATTGCACATGGTCAGGAGTTAGTATAGACCTTCCTTTTAATACCATAAACCAATGTTATAAAATTATTAGTAACTTAAGATGGTTAATCAAAGAAGCTTTCTGATTCTCCATACATTGCTGTGATACAAAGGGAGACGTGGAATCTAGTGATTTCACACGCCTTAGCCATAGTGCTGTTAAAACAATCACGGATGGCTGTCATGAAGCTCTATTCCTCGTGTGACCCCTAAGTCTGTGCTTTCTTATTTCTGATAACCTGGGTGGATGTGAGAACTTGGAGAGTGGCAGGGCTTTGTTGTGGAAGAAGAAATATTTTAGCGAAGTTCCATTTCCTAATGTTTATTTGTTCAAAGGTATCCTTCTATGTGTTTGTATATCTACTTTAGCTGCATATCTTTGTGGACAGCCTTGAAGACCTGATATAGAAGGCATATCAAATTATTTTTCTTGATTTTTTTATGAAATAGGTCTGGATGCAGAATCACATATTTTTACCAATCATCCCACAGAGCTTGTTTTAAAGATATATAGCCTCAGGACAAAACTAATTACAATATTCGACCATGAATCAGAGCTGGGAGTCCAAAAACAATTAAAATGTGTGTTTTTATGTTAATTATAGGGGAAGGAGGAATACAAATTCTACACTAATGAAAATTGCCTTCCAATATGTTTCCATAAGATCTGACTAATTGCAGATCTCTTTCTTACCAAAGTCTGCCTTAGGAATCCTTAGACTAAGCTCAGTGTAGCTTCAGCAAAGTGTCCTACTCTTTAGGGCTTGTCTGACTTTTACTGACTTAGTTACTTTTAGGAGGTCTATAGCTGTTACCTAACCATCATGCTATCCCGAAGCCTTCCACAATATCTTGGCCACCATTTCAGAGTGGTTTGTGGCCCGTGAAAAGGAGAGGGAAAGGCAAGAAGAAATAGTGCAGGTTGCTTGCTCCTTTTGTGGGATAGAGAGAAGTCTGCAAGCACTTCATCTTCCATTGAGTTAAAGTTCAGAGATGATAGACACCAACCAATTGTACCTTCTGACTGCCAGATCACCAGTTATTCCCAGCATGAATCACAGAGCACTTGCTGATAGCTCTGGGCTCTTTTTTTTTTTTTTTTTTTTTGAACAAGGAATTAGGACAGTAACTCATGGATACTGATAGAAATAGAGGCAGTTTATTAAGAGGAAGAGAATTACTCCTGGGAATGAAACTGAGCTAGAGAGCTGGGAAAAGGTTTGAACTCAAAGGGGCAGAGTCCTGGGGGTATAGGCTCTTCATAAGCAATTTGCGTAACACCATTTTCTCCCACATTTACTTTTCATACATTTTTCTTACTTTTGCGTCACAACCATAAAATCTGTAGATATCACAGGAACCTGATAAGGTGGGTAGCAGTAGACAGAAATGCAAGACTCTGGTTTCACTTCAAGAATGAATGTTTTTGTTGTTGTTGTTGTTGTTGTTGTTGTTGTTGTTGTTGTTTTTATTTTTCCCATTGTTGATCATTCAATGGTTAGAAACAGCACAGAAGACAGAGTGATCTACAGCATATATGACCCCTTATCTGAGGTCCTCTTTGGCTCTCTCTCACCGTTGTGGCCTTGTTTGGCCTTGAAAGGCATTCTTCTTAGACTCTAGTTCCTGTCTGCAGTTTCCCACACTTAAGCAACAATATCTGAGACAGGGGTTGCACCCCAGAGAGACCATCTGACTCCAATTCATGTGTTCTATCACATGCAGGCAGCTCTGCAGAGGAGAGATTTCCTATTTGTCTACTGCCTGCCTGTTCATGTTAGTCCTAACTCACTCCCTGATCTTCTGTACCTCTTCCTTGAATCAGGATAAACAAAACAAGACTTCAAAGTCCCCATCTAGTGACCATCGTATTCCACGTAAGATGCAGTTTCAAAAGGAACAACAACCATTCGAGTCACTAGCCTCAAGAGGGACATAAGGCGCTATATAGATTAGAGTTCATATAATCCAAAGCGTATTTGGATCTCATGTGATTATTGAATATACATGAAACTTATTTAATGCTCATATTAAGCAAGCCTATTTTATCAACATTGATTTACTCGTGACAGAAAAATATTCAAGTCCTCTCTTCTAGATTGTTGAAATGTTTTGAGTATACATTTCATTTTTTAAGTATTTCAGAAGAGTTATGTTTGCAACCCAGTCTAAAATATATATTTCTTGTTGTCTCAGCTGCTATTCGTTGTTTCTTACACTATTATTTTTCTTTTAATGTCAGCCCATGATGATACTGAATAGAACCTCATTTATAAAAAAAAAAAAAAAAAAAATCAGAAGTCTAGGCTGTACTGTGAGCCATACAAGGGCATTTATGCTACCACAGCTGACCTTAGCCATTCTTGCCATTCTAGTTTGGCTACTATCTTCTTTGGCTTTTTCCTGAGAATGCAGATAATAATTAAAATCATGAGCCTCATTGTGAAGAATTCTTGTGGATATAAGCACCATGCTCAGAAGAGGCAAATCTACTTGTTGCCTCTGTTTATTGGAGTATAGATGTCTCTATCTTCTTCAGGCATGTAGAGTGGATGTTACTCGGGTTTCCTGTTGTGTGTTTTATGGACCACCAATGTACACAATACTAACATGGGCCCTAAGTTACTGCAGTTGTGTGCAGGAGGAAGAAGCCTTTGTAAACTCTGATTCCTAAGTCCTGGCACAGACTTCAGTAGTTTTTCTATTTACTCCTTGCACTCATGTTACCTTATTAAATGCTTTCC
Organism: Mus pahari; assembly: GCF_900095145.1. Taxonomy (NCBI): domain Eukaryota; kingdom Metazoa; phylum Chordata; class Mammalia; order Rodentia; family Muridae; genus Mus; species Mus pahari. Next base: position 73,099,666 of record NC_034601.1, read on the forward strand.
TATCAAATTCTAAGAGGAGGGGAGTATAGATTTCATAGAATGATTTTACTATGTAGTCTTTCCCTTCATTAGATATAGGTCTGACAATTTTTATGAGAGTAACATTTTGATGGTCTTCTAAAATTCTAGAATTTCCACTATTTTAATTTCAAACTTGCAAATAAGTATTTAAGATTGAAAACACTTGATCAGTGTCTCTAATAATATTAGAGGTACTTATGAATATTTCTTTTCATACAATTACCCTGAATAAGGTGCCATTTCCTGCATTTGGTTCTTTTGTAAGGATTTAGTAAAACAGCTTACTTACATATTTTGTTAAAATGATCTAAGATTTGATTTGATGAAAAGTCTGACTGGTGGGTGGAACTTTCCTTTACATAATGCACAATATGGCTAATCAAGTAAGATCTATATGATAGCTAAATATGATTCAATCCATTATATCCCTAACAGAAACTTAATGAATAAATATAAGTAAATGCTATGTATAGAATGTTAGCAAATACATACTACTGTAATGTATAACATTGTTAAAATGTATTTATAAAATTTACATTTTTTACAAAGTGAATAATGAAAAATTCACAATTAACCCCAAATTAACTGTTACTCAAATATTGTTTTTCAGCTCTTCTTCAAGTGACAATTTCACTTAGCAAAGTAGAGCTTAGCGTGGGTGAATCTAAATTCTTCACATGTACAGGTATGTACTCAGATAATACCCCTTGTGCTTGCAAAGTTTATAAAGGATGTTGGATAAATTTATGTAGTTAAAACTGATGTCACTAAAAATAACATTTTATTTGTTATATGATTAGAAAATGTTGGAGGCAGAGGCAGGCAGATTTCTGAGTTCAAGGCCAGCCTGGTCTACAAAATGAGTTCCAGGACAGCCAGGGCTATACAGAGAAACCCTGTCTTGAAAAAACAAAGAAAAAAAATAAAGAAAAAAGAAAATGTTGATGATGGTTAAGTATTGGCATTATGTAATGTATGATTTACTTATTTGATATCAAAGTAGCTAATTTTTATAAAATTACATTATAAAATATAATCTGGACCTTAGAATTTTCTATTATTTAAATATTGTTTCTATTTAAATAGCCATACTAGGATTAATTTGAACTCTAAAACTGAATGTTGTTGGCTATAAGTAATGAATAAATTATATATGACACTGCATAATTCTAATGCATGAAGGAGTACATGACTAAATAAGATACATGTGTTTGATATATATATATATGTGTGTGTGTGTGTATGTGTGTGTGTGTATGTTATAAAATAATTTTTTACTTCAGAAACAGTTTTGGAAAAAATGTGATATTTAAACAGTATATTACATGATCTGTACAAGATTATTTGATTCCCTTTCCATTTCATTAGAAGACAAAAATTTTCAGATAGCCCTGATGTACTTGATAGGAAATCTTTATTTTACTTTATTATAGATATCTCAAATGAACACACCATTTCTCTACTCATATTAAGCATATTCACACTTATGAACATAAGCAATAAAAATAACTTTTATTTACTCAGATATGATTGCTCTGTCTGCGTGAATGTCTACATGACAGATGAAGGCATCAGATCTCTTTACAGGTAGTCCTGAATCACCATGTGATTACAGAGAATTGAACTCAGGGACCTCTGGAAAAGCCATCAGTGTTCCTAACCACTGAGCTATCTCTCTATCCCAATCATAAGCCTTTATATATGAATATTCAAAATTATTCATTCAGTGATAAAGTAACTTAGGAGGCTATTTTTAGTTTGTATCTCTTTCTGAATATAGTAAAATAATGTAAATATAGATTGCCATAAATATCTATAACATATATAAGACAAATTTTTTATTCCTTGGATCCATCTACATTATTTTGCAGAGAAATATATTTATGAACAGTTTCATATTAGTAAGATAAGAATGAGTGACTTTCTTCAGAGGTCTGTTGCTGTTGTCTTTATATATTTGCCCATTCCTTTTGAGGGAATACATATTATGATCTTAGATAGCCTCTTTAGGAATCAGATGAAATCCTTGTTTTTAAATGAAAACAAATGCAGGAAGCTTCCGTTTTTATAAAGTGGTTAATGACCTAGATTCTGAAACATTAATGTTTATGCTGTAATCTTTTGGTTGGAATTGCTAAGCACCATTAGTGCTATTTGTATGTATTCTAATTGTTATATGATTAAATAGTTAATAATTTTAGGTTAATACGACAGAATAACTCATTTCCATTGGGAAAACACATTAGGATTCTTTTTAAGGCAATTAGCCTTTTCTGTACAACTTGAACAATTTGGAAAATTAGCTCAAAATTTAGAAATATCAATGGCCAAAGACTATTTTACAAGATTCTTACATGTTTATAAGCAGTTACTTATTTATGCCAACACTGTTGGTACTTCTTGGCCTTAGCAATGAGAACGGAGCTTATGAAATCATCTTAGCATTTTCTTTCTCTTTAGAAATATCTATCAGTTGGGTTGTATCTGCCTAAGGCACTTTTAACATTTTGTGCAATAATAACACATGTATTATGACTGTTATGTTTCAATTCTCGCAGCTTAATTTCTAGTCATATATTCAGACGAAATGTCTGAAGAATGCTTACATGGACCAGACGGAGTCCTTAATGTTGCTTAAACAAAGATGAACATTTGTCTTAACATTTGTGTTTACTTTCAGTTTTGTACAAGTTTCAGATTTTCAGGCTTCTATTTACACTCTTTTTTCTAAAATGGTGAAATTGTTACGTAATAGCAAATGCCACTGTGAAAACAAACATTCAAAATTGATTTTCAAACATTTGTTTTCCTCTCTGCAGCCATTGGTGAGCCTGAGAGTATAGACTGGTATAACCCTCAAGGAGAGAAGATCATTTCAACGCAGAGGGTTATGCTACAGAAGGAGGGTGTCAGGTCGCGACTCACCATCTACAACGCAAACATAGAAGATGCAGGGATATATCGCTGTCAAGCGACAGATGCCAAAGGACAGACACAAGAAGCTACAGTAGTGTTGGAAATTTACCGTAAGTTGTGCATTTATGTTTTGGGTCATTGAAACAGCAGTTTCATTACAAAGGATTCAAACACATTAACATATACTTAATAAAAACTGTCACTGTGTAATAAATTTGAGGGAATTGAAGCCCATATGTTTAAATCAGAAATGTCTCACTCTCTATAATTTTGATTTTTTATCACTATGAAAATAAGATGTATTAAAAACTAAAATAAACTTTCCCTATGGAAGGTCTTCATCTTTGGCTACCTCTATTCTGTCACGTTAAAATTTTCAGGAAAAGATATTTCCTTTCCTATGGTGGTTGGTCTGATTTTTTTTTTTAATTTAGTTAATAATTTATAGCATAATTTTTTAAAAGAGTTTTTATAACTTTTTAAATTATGCATAAAATCCTTTGTGATTTATTTACTAAACTAAATTTGAATTAATTTTGCTGCAAAAACATTTAATAGTTTTGTGGAAAAAACAATCTTTGCTGTGTCCACTTCAGGATCCATATGCCCCACTGCTAGGAGTCTCAACTAGAGTCATCCCCATAAACATCCTAGAGCCTCTCTTTATCCCAGGTCTCTCTCAAATATCCTAGAGATTGGCCTTTCAACAAGTTCTGTTCTCTCTCCCTAGATCTCCCTACACTTGATCTTACCCCAGCCCAGCCCCCACAACCTGGCTCCCCTCCTTGTCCTCTCTCCAATCCAGTTCTTTCACTCCATCCACCTCCTATTTCTATTTTCTTTCCCCTTCTTCTCTGCTCTGAGAAGCGGGATCCCCCCTCTGAGTATCACCACTCTCCTTGTTCTTGCACCATACCCCCCACATTCACACACACACACACACACACACACACACACATTGCCTATCATGTTACTGTAGGACTAATTACATCCTCTCTCCCTGAGACCAGATAAGGCTGCTGAGTTAGGGAGACCAGGTCCACAAGTGGGGAACAGATTCAGGGACAGCCCTCACTACAGTTGTTTTGAGAATAGCACGAAGATCAAGCTCTTCATCTGGTAGTTATGTGTGAGAGACATAGGTCCAGTTCCTGCTAGCTCTTTGGTTGGCGATTCATTCTCTGGAAGCTCCCAAGAGTCCAAGTTAGTTGACTCTGTTGGTTTTTCTGTGGATTCCTTGTCCTCTTTGGGTGCTCAATCCACTCCCACCTCTTACATAGGACTTTCAGTGCCATCTAATGTTCGGCTGTAGGTTTCTTCATCTCTGCTTTGGCTGTTGGATGGAGCATCTCAGAGGACAGTTGTACTAGGCTCCTGTCCACAAGCATAAATAAGTATCATTAGTAGTGTCAGGGGTCAGTGCTTGCCCTTTGGATGGATGTTAATTTGGGCCAGCCATTGGTTGGCTATTCCCTCAGTTTCTGCTCTATCTTTGTACCTGCACATGTTGTGGGCAAGACACATTTTGGGTCAAAGGTTTTGTGAGTGGGTTGAATTGGGGGGAGGATCTGCATGTCAGGGTACAGGGATGAGTGTGAACAGTGATTATAGGATGAAAGTGAACATAAATATATATGTATATATTTTATATTAAAATATTAAAAAGTGTTTGAATCTGTACTGATTCATTAAGACAAGACACTTTTTGATATATGATCCATATTGTTCTAAGTCTTATACTATGAACAATATAAATTTATAGTTGTTATATATACAGACAATAGAAATTCATAGAAAATAAATATAGGAGGCAGTTTAGAGAATTCAGAGTTGAAGTGGGAAGTTAAATTACAGGTCAGCAAATACCACAATAGATAATATCTTAATGTCCATCATATATGCTTATTGTGCATGGCACTGTGATACAATGACACTTGGACGCAAGTACACAATTGTGCCAGACACATCTCCGCCATACTCATAACTCTCGAATCATTCAGTTTCCACCCACTCACTCACTAGCCCCTCTGCTCCCCTCTGTGATTTCTCTTCAATTATAATATCGCATTACATACATGATTTTATTTGTGACAAAGTTCTGTAGGCCATGATGTAAAAGCAAAGACAAACTTGGGATCCACTTTTTTTTCAGCTACCATCTCCACTCTGCTAAAATTAAAATATTTGTCACCCAATGCTCTGGCTATGCCTCAGATACCAGTTTCTCCCCAAGTATTGAGGATGGAAAGCTTAGACCTCAGTTTGAAGTGTATATGGGGTTGAAGACTTAAAGACTGAGGACTCTGTTCTCAGACAGAATGGTGGAATTTCTAGACTCCTGGCTTCCTGTTTTGATGCTCAACCTTGAACTCTTCTCCATACTTGGAATGCATTGAAAAGAGTGGGTGCTCCAAAACAAACTATTGGGACAGCTTAGTGTTGAGCTTTCAGCTTCCAAGACAGTATATTAGGTAAATGCATTTTACTTAAAAAAAAAAAAAGAAAGAAAAAAGAAAGAAAGAAATAAAAGAAAAAGAAAGAAAGAAAGAAAGAAAGAAAAGAAAAGAGAAAGAAAGAAAGAAAGAAAGAAAAGAAAAGAAAAGAAAAGAAAAAGAAAGAAAGAAAGAAAGAAAGAAAGAAAGAAAGAAAGAAAGAAAGAAAGAAAGAAAGAAAAAGAAAGAAAGCAAGCAAGCTTAAGAAAATACAGGCAAAACCATGTTCTTGGTGTCCACTGGCAGTGTGTTAAGAACCCTGAGATCACTCTTTATAAAGTTCTTAAATGTCTAGATCCTCACTACACTAGCAATCATAGATGGCAGTGTGTTGAGTTAAGTAAGCGATAAATCTTTTACCAGTGGTTTTATTTTCTTGACACAGAAAAACTCACCTTCAGAGAAGTGGTATCCCCTCAAGAGTTCAAGCAAGGAGAGGATGCAGAAGTGGTTTGCAGAGTGAGCAGTTCCCCCGCGCCTGCGGTCAGCTGGTTGTACCACAACGAGGAAGTCACCACCATCCCCGACAGTTAGTATTTTGGTAACTCTCTAAGTTATATGTTCTAAAAATACTTCTAGTTTTACAGCTATGCAGCTTCTGTATTATAGTAACAGAAACTAAGCGTCAGGCAAGGTACTAGAGGCCAGTGTGCCCAGCACTCAGAAAGATCACCCAGGAAGGTTGTGATTTTTTTAAGACAGTCTGGGCAACACATCAGCAATCTGATTCTAAGAAACAAATATGCAAACAACAACACAAGATGATGCAAATTTCACTTCAAAATTCAAACAATTCTAAAGCCTAAACTTAGGTGCACCTTTGCTGAACTCTGGTCTTTGGGTCAAATCCTGTTCCCTTGTTGGTTTTAATAAGATAGCAAGTTAAAGTCACAAGGCTTGCCATGAGGCCATGTGCCTGTAATTTCAACACCTGGAGGAAAGATGCAGAATAATCAGGACTTGAAGGGCACCAGAGTCTCATAATACTTCCAAAACCGACCTGGAAAGCCTGACTACATCTAAACAAACAAAAACAAAACAAAATTCAAACCAAACAAAAACGACAAAACCAGGAGAAGTGGACAAACACACAGGCAAGCATAAAGAGTCATTTTCTAAAGCTATGTGTTGTGTGTGGCAGACTTGGCAGCAGAGTTTATATGTGATCAAACATAGAAAGGCAAAAACTCAGTGTAGGGACTGGTGAGATGGCTCAGCGGGTAAGAGCACCCGACTGTTCTTCCGAAGGTCCAGAGTTCAAATCCCAGCAACCACATGGTGGCTCA
>NC_034601.1:73106420-73112881 GCF_900095145.1 Mus pahari
GCCCTCTTCTGGAGTGTCTGAAGACAGCTACAGTGTACTTACATATAATAAATAAATAAATCTTTAAAAAAAACAAAAAAACAAAAAAACTCAGTGTAAGTACTACCATAGGGAAATGTGCACTGACCTTCAGTTTCTGCCAGAAATTATGACATTGCTAAACAATAGAAAGCAAGTGCTGTAGGGGACATTGGAACATATAGATTCTACTGGTTAAAATTCCAATATGATACCATGAGAACGTTATATTCAAGAAGACAAAAACATCAGTATGAAATCTGCTTTATATTCTACATATATCCTCTCAAACATAGCAGTATGTTCTAAATATTATGGAAAGATGAGTATGGATAATAGACAGGAGAGAATGTTTGTTTAAGATGTCATCAGGATTTTGATTCAGATGGAGGTATAAAATTCAGAATGTGGCATTTGAAGCTGAAAGCATAATTTTCTGACTTTACGTAGCTCTACTGTTATGCATAGGGACATTTTCAGTTTGGTGTATTTTCAATGTATCTGCATTACATACAGGTAGAAAGTAATTGAAACTTTTAAAGTGGTTTCCATGTTATATGATTCTATTATGTGTTTTGAAGAGATGGAATTTCCACAACATAATGGATAAAAAGCAGAATGTCTATGTTTTAAGTATACAGAAAGAATGAGTCGTAATTATGCTTCAAAGTCATTTTTTATTTTAAGATAATTTTCTGAGCATAATACTCAGTATTTGTTAGATAATAATAAGCTCTCATTTCAATATTCTAATTCCATAAAATATAGATTTAATCACGTGTGTATTAGTGTGCGAAAATCCTTCAAGCTTTACACAGTTTATCTGAGGAGTTAACGAGAAGTGGTTCCAGCATTGCGTCTCTCGATCTGAAAGGACCAGAAGTCTCTTTAAAAAATTATTGACATTGTCTACACACATTCATAATTATCCATATTGGAGTACATATTTGCATACATGGTTTTTATCTTAATCACAAGTACAATTAAAACGAGTAATGCTTTTAAAATGCGACTTCAGACAAAGCCTTGGAACCTAGGCTGTGAGAAGTGCGGTTGACATCACTGTGGTGTGGCTGGTCTTGTTTCCCAGCATTCCACACTGCAATATGCAAATCTGGAAATCCCTTTCAGTTCAATTTCCACCTTTGTTCCTGAAATGCTGAAGTGCTTTTCCAGCTCTTGTTCTCTTCAATGAAATAGTCTGTCAATAGACAATGGATCGATGCACCCATTTCAAGCAGTTTCCATAGCTTATGAATAACACATCAGGTATACGTAAATATTGAATATATACATGAATGAAGTTTGTTGCTAGATGCGTGGTAGCTATTCGTCATATGTGTCTTATTAACGTTATACACTTTATTATACTTTTAAGATGAGAACAAGTTTAACCAAAATTATATGTTCTCAACTTATGTCTATAAAAACTTTTTAAAAAGATATAGCTAGAGCTGAAATTGAAACATAATACTGAGTTGTTTACAATGCAATGAGAATAAGGTAATTAATGGAATTGTACAGCTCAAACTTTTCTAACTTAGGAACATTAGAACCAGATTCTAAATATTTACTATTTTAAAAATTGCATACTTAATAGATTTTAAAGTAGATTATTTTTATACTGCAGCTAGCATGTTCTTTTAGTTTAACAAAATTGAATATACAACTGAAAAACTATGTACATATATAAAATTATGTAGATGATCTGGGAGTTTTGTTTGCTAATGTGCCATGGGTTACTGCATTGACAATCAATTTCAGATAAGGAAGGCCATAGTGTCTGTCTCACTGGCTTCTGATAGGAGCTGTGAGTCAGATATCCATCATAAGATTACAAGAGAATAATTTAAGTAGGCCTTTCTCTTGTTTTCTTAAGGTGACCTATCTGCAAAAAAGCTCAAGGACGCAAGAAGCACCTGCGAGGTAGAATTCCCTCAGGTTTAGTGGTTACTTATTGGTTGTTACCTAATTAATTATTTTAATTTGGATAATTAAAATTGAAGTTATTTGTAACTGATAAAAATGATATTTTAGACTCTTTTTGCAGTCATAGTTACCTGTGACTTATTGAATACCATTTTTAAGGGTATTTGTGCCAGGGGTGTTCTTTATTTTGTAGCTTGCCAACATCAACAAGCTTTGGAATTTTACTTGTCAATTTTACAGGGACTGTTTCTACTATGGATAGTAGTGGGCATAAACATATAAAATAGTATACATTGATGAAAGTATGAAAAAATGTGAATGTAATTGAAGGATTGATGTTTATAGGACACTACATGTTTTCTGCAGTTGGAAATCACAATACAATCAACAAGGTGTGCTTGGGAACAGCCTTCTCTCCTTTTAATGTTCTTATACATAATTTTTTCTTTCAAAATTTATTTGATTAAAATATTGTATCATTTTCCCTTTTCTCTCCTCCCTCCAAAACTTTATACTCCCCCTTCAAGTTATTTACAAATTCATGGTCTCTTTTGAATTATTACCATTATATATTGTATAAATATTTGTAAATAAATACTCAACTGCAGCCTACTAAGTCTGCTCAGAGTTGCTTATATGCATATGTTTTCAGGATTGGCTTCTTATTGGGTAAATAAGAGAGGATTCATCTCAGGGGAAAACCAATTACTCTTTTGGTACTGGTGTTAGTAGCTTTTAATCTAGGAATGGAGCCCTGTGAGATTTCCACAATCCATGTTGGCACATTTACTAGCATTACCAATGTTCATGTCTTAAACATAACTACATCTTGCTCTATTGCCCAACAAAAATTATAGAGAATATTTAAATTGACTTTGGATCCTCATTGGCCTTCAGAAGTTCTGAGTCATCCAGGATGTGTAGTTACTTATAACATATATATTCTACTAATCCTTCTTCCCGCAGTCTAGTTCTCCGATGGTAAAGAAAATTCATCTTTCTTTTTTGACTTACCTGGGAAAGCACCTGTATGAATGTTTTCACACTTAGGTTACAACAAAAGAAGAAATAACCACAATGGAAAATTTTATATGTTGCAGGATGAAAATAATGTGTTTTTCTATACATAATTTGTGTTCTTTTTTATGAAGCAACTTCTTAATTTCTTCATTTCCATCTCAAACAAATACCTATTACAGAGCAACTGGCCACTACTAGCTTGTTTCAATAACTTTCTGCTCGAAGAATAGTAATTCTGCTATTCTAACACTATAAATATCTTTCTATCTTATTTTTTAAAAGTTATAGCAAACTAAAACCTGCATTTGAATATGTGTGGATAATTAGTTTTCATTTTGTAATATATCACCATCTAGTTTTTATCACGTATTTAATTCAGAACTCCAAGTGACAAGTTTCTCTTCTTTTTTTTTTTTTTTTTCCACAAATATTTGCTGTGATTCCTATGTATCTCTGTTAAACGAGAAGATAGAAAAAAATCAAATCTGGACCAGACAAAAAAGTAGCATCTAGATAATAAAAGTTGTAGGAACTTAGTATTCTGTAATAGTGAAAACTCTGTTTGATGCATATGTTCAAAATTAATAAATACTACATCTATTTTAGTAAATAAAATATACTAAATAGCTAGTCGAAAGTTGACATTTTTGTCATATAGGGCTTGATAGTCTGTGAATAAATGAATGAGACAATTCAGATATTTACTGAGCAAGATGAAATTCTAATGCAAAAAAGTAACATATAATATCTGTAGTCCTTAACATAGTAGAAACAAAGACATATATATACATATATATATGTACATATATATGTATAAACAAAGACATATATATATGTATATATATTCCTTAAATATATATATATATATATATATATATATATATATATATATATATATATATATTAACAGAGTAGAAATAGGCATGAGAGCATTCTTTACATCTTTACATAGTTTAAAAACAAAGAAAAACAGAAACCTTTGACTCTATAAAGTTTCTTTGATATTGCTATTAAAGAGAGATGTTACTCAGGTATCTCAGATTATACACGTCACTTCATAACACTTTTAATCCCATTCAGTGATTAAATGTACTTCTTCCTCTTGCAGAACACTTGGGTTCAATTCCCAGCACCAACATGATGACTCAGAATCATCTGTCAACCCATTCTCAAAGGCCCAAACTGGCATGAACCTGGTACTCATACATGGAGGCAGATGATACATTTATACAAATAAAGTAAAATAATATTAAAATCCACAAATATCACTTTTAACAGTCAATTAGAATGAAATGATATCTGCCTTTCAACCTATCTTTGTGCACATAAGCAGGCAACAATGAACCTCGAAATAAAAATTAATGATCATATCTAATTATTCCTAAAGATTGATTTGTAATTTGCGGAAAGAATTGCTTAAATAAATTGAAACCATAACCGTTTTTATATCCTTTATGTGTCCTGAACATTAGTGGGTCATTTGGCTGCCTTCTCGAGTTATGAAAAAAATTGGCAGTTTAATTATTCTTGGGGAAGGATGTTAAATATATTTTCTATTTTCCATAGTCAAGTGGCTGCATTTAAAATTTGTCAGGTCAGCAACATCTAAAGTCCTCGTACTGTACTTTTGTGCATCATTTTATATTCAGAGCACCAAGGAGAAAATAATAGTCTAAGCCATTTTATGTGAATATAAAGTCTTGAATGTAATTTTTTTTGCGGGGGGGGGGAGATATAACAAGGTCGAGGTAGAGTGAAAAACTTGAAGTCGTGAAATTGCATTTTACTTTCAAATTTGAATTTTTGGTAGATGGAAAGTTGGATAGTGTGAGAAAAGTGCTGTATTTTAATTCTTAAAAATTCAGAGCACTCTGAGCTCAGCCTCAATTCCTGATGTCATTTTCTCTCCTTTGCTTATTTTTCAGATCGGTTTGCAGTGCTTGCAAACAATAATTTGCAGATCCTCAATATCAACAAAAGTGATGAAGGTATATACAGATGTGAAGGAAGAGTGGAGGCGAGGGGAGAGATTGACTTCCGGGATATCATTGTGATTGTTAACGGTAAGCCATAAATTATTTGTGTGCAATCTGTTGTTTATTTTAGCAATGTTTGTTCAAAGGGAAACTGTGAAGTCAACAATGAATATTTTGTAATAAATGCTATCCATCTATGCCTATGACAACGTGTTGTGGCAAGACAGCCACTAGTCAAAAAATAGCCTCATTTTCATCTACAGACATAATACTGTCCAAAGAAAGGACATAATTACAGGTTAGGACAGCTTGATTCTGCCAAGACAGACTATGCTAGTCCATAATATCCTGTTTCTCTAACATCTGTCAGATGTTCATGGGCTAAAAGGCTGAAGACCAATGCTCCAACATGTTAAGTAAGGGACTGTCTAGTTAATCAACCATCTCTATCATTTGAATAAGTTTTGGAAGCTGTGTTAGGCTTCCTATATATTTTCGGTTAGTATCAGTTGTTCTTGGACTTCTGATGGAATTGAAGTCTTATAGTCTCATAGCCAACCCAGGCTATTTACTTTGTGAGGAACAGATTTGAGAGGATGGTTTTCAGATAACATACAGTCTAAAGCCAGGACATAGCCAGGTACAGAACTATAGTCTTTTAAGTTAGGATAGAGGGCAGTGTTCAATTTTATTGGCAAAAAATGCTGGACTGGGTTCTAGGCTTATCTTATAGCATATAATTTACAAAATGGTAATAGTTGTGTTCAATTTATAGCTTGAGAGAAAGTCTTTTCTTAATTATAAAGAAAGGGTGAAAGGTTGCAGGATTTTTCCTGTCCAATCACATTAGGGCAGTGGCAGGCCTGAGATTTGACAGGGAAAGGGAGGCTGAGCTAGGAGCTGGGGAGAAAGGAAGAGAGGTAACAGGAGAAGGAGGAGGAGCCAACATGGAGCAGACAGACAGGAAGATAATCTTGATCTCCTACGGTTTTTAACAGCCACAAGTAGCTAAGATTTTCACAAGGTTAGAATAATTAAGGTAAAGCTTTTATCACTATCAATTGGCTCTGAAATTATTTTATTGACATCTTATTAATTGTGATCTTATTGTTATAAAAATCTGATTAGATAAAAAATAAAAATAAATAAAAATAAAATAAAACTCTCTCAGGCTAATAATCTTAAATTTTTAGTGGATTTGTGCCCAGCCCGCAAGTTGGTTCACCACCTGTCCCTCCTTCTCCTCCTGAGATGACACCTCTCTCCTCTCTCTCTCTCTCTCTCTCTCTCTCTCTCTCCTAGCTCTGCCTCCCTCTTCCTGTCCAATCACAGGCTGGCTACTGCCCTAATGTGATTGGACAGGGAAAATCCTGTAACAACAATGTACCAACTTTTCTAATGGCATTTGCTACATGGCATGTGAACATACTTTTCACCATGTTAGTTACCTTTTGTTAGGTGTGTCACTGAAAGAACGCAAAGTGGAGCATAATGATATCTTTTTTTTTTTTTTTTTTT
>NC_034601.1:73113486-73115572 GCF_900095145.1 Mus pahari
CACTAAGGATGATATCCTCCAAATACATCCATTTGCCCAAGAATTTCATAAATTCATTGTTTTTTATGGCTGAGTAGTACTCCATTGTGTAAATGTAACACATCTTATATTAGATTGATACTAAAAATTCTATGATTTATCACATGATTTTTCATGATTTGCATCTTGTAATTTTAATAATTGAGTTAATAGTTTTACTTTCTACTGATCAATGATCACAAATAAAGTTTATGGAAATAACAGTATCTCATTTAAATTGCTTCTCATACCATACAGACTGCCTTGTTATTATTATCTAAGAGATTCCCATTCTATTTCCTTAATATTTCTCAGTTATACTTCATTTTCCACCATCAAGATTTTCAAGCTTAAAATGTGCTTTAAAATAGTTTTCTCCTTCCACTGAGAAATCTCCACTCATAACTTGGTTCTACCTCACTCTCCACCAAAGATTTCAGTGTTAATATCTATCCAGATCCAGATCTTGGTATACCATTCAGGAAAAAAAAAATGAAGCAAGAATACTTCTAATATGGAAAAATGTGTCACGAAGGGCCTCCATCCTAATATTGTTGCCAATAGGAAGAAAGAAACAGCAAAAACAAAAACATAATGTAGAGCTTATTAGTAACAATATTTTAATGGTATTTGACATTCAAGGCAGATAAATGATTTCAATACAACAAAACAGATTAAATGCTTGATATTTCAGTTTGCATATACATATAAGATTATGTTTTATTATATACAGAAAAATACTTATTTTACATAAAGTGGCTATCTAAAATAATTCTGCTGTGTGTGAATGAGAACGCATTTATATACAATGTATATATAAAACATATGACCATATGGGTGACTGGTGACTAATTTTTTTGTTCATTTATCCACTTCTTTCTCTAGCTTCTGTTCTTGAGGATTTAAGAAAACTTGTATAACAATAATTCATCAAGTCCTTGCAATTCCTTTTTGAGCAGACATAACACCATAAGTTAATACATATAACATTCTATAAAATTGCCAGTTTATAGGCAGCAATATGTTACTGCATAACTATGTGTACGTATATACATATATTATTAACTAAAACATTTAGTTAATTACATTAGTAAAAAGTATATGCAATATGTTGGGAATTATATATTCATCTTTTACTGTTCATGATCATATAATTTTATTTATTATACAATTTTATTATCATGCATTTTAGTTTGCTCTGATATTATAATTGTTCACTCTGATGGAAGGATTACTGGTATATGTGAATATATATGAATAACATTAATTTAAAACTTCAAATTTATCACATGAATTCCTCAATAACATAAAATCTTAAGTTCTGTTTCCTTATTCTTTCTTATTTAAGAGTCTACCAGAAAGTAGATATAGGGAAATATTATTCCTGGCCAGGAATACGGGCATGCTGACGAGACTTTTTAATCTCTGTCTGATCACACGAGCATCAGTTCCATATCTCTTTCCTATACAGACTCAGCTAAGAACACTGATGATATTCTCAGCATGAACAATGCTAACTAACGTGTTTTCCATTACGGTCACAATGTCTTATGCTTTAAAGTGACTGGAAAATCTTTTCTGTGTTATAACGGCTTACAAATTACAGTATGGATTGCTTCTGCATATGGGTGGTGCATTTTCTCTTACATGTTCTTTGACGTATCCAGGAAATACATTTTATTGAATCTTATGGATTCTTCTGTTAATTTGTGTGTTTAGATCTTGAGAAAGTCAGAAAATTACACTGAGCATGTCTTTGTTTCAGTTTTCTGACTGTGCCTGACCTCTCAAAGATTTTTAATTGGAAAATTTAAGATTTCAAAAGAAGTTTAAATTTAGGTAATTAAGTGTAACTCTTTTCACTATCTTCACTTTCTTTTTGTTTAATTAGATATTTTCTTTATTTACATTTCAAATGCTATCCCAAAAGTTCCCTATACCCTCCCCCTGCCCCTGCTCCCCTACCCACCCACTCCTACTTCTTGGCCCTGGCATTCCCCTGTGCTGGGTCACCTAAAGTTTGGAAGACCAAGGGGCCTCTCTTCCCAATGATGGCCAATTAGGACAT
>NC_034601.1:73115583-73136359 GCF_900095145.1 Mus pahari
GATTCTTGCTTTTCAGGTGTGTTGGGGAATTCAGGACTGACTGAGGTGGGAGTGCTAGGTTCTGATGATGGTGAGTGGTCTTGGTTTCTGTTAGTAAGAGTCCTACATTTGCCTTTCGCCATCTGGTGATCTCTAGAGTTAGTAGTTATAGTTGTCTCTGGTTGGAGCTTGTTCCTCCTGTGATTCTGTTAGCCTCTGTCAGCAGTCCTGGGAGTCCAGCTCTCTCCAGAGTCTCAGTGGTCAGATTACTCTCTGCAGGGAAGCTCTCCTCTAGCAGGGAAGGTGCACAGAGACCTTGTGTTCAGATCTGCCTCCTTGCTGAAGATGTAGGCCCAAAACAGGGCCTGTCCCAGAAAATGTGTTGCCTCTACAGTTTATTCAGTCACCTGCACAGACTAGCCACTGAGGGACCGTGGACACAATATGACTCTCTCACTTGCTCTGGCAGCCAGAGCTCTCATAGGTGGCCACCTTTCCTCTGGCGAGGAAGGTGCCCAAATTTCTGGAACCTGAAACAATGTCTGACCCAGAAGCTAGGTTGCTTCTGTCTGTCCCAAAGTTGTGTAGCTTCTGTGGTCCACACTCTCACCAGTGTAGACTGGAGCCTAGGCGAACTGGAGCAAAGATGGCTCCCCAACCACCTCAGGCAGTGAGAGCCCTCCTGGGCAGACACCTCTCCTCTATGGGGAAGGTGCTCCTAGGTCTAGAGACAGTAATGGGATCTTTCCCAGAAGCTGTGTTGCTTCCTCAGGCAGCCCTCTCCAGGCAACTCATGGGAGCAAAGATGGCAAAGATGGCTCTCCTACCAGCTCAGGCCTTGAGACCCCACCCGGGCGGACACCTCTCCTTGGGCGGGAAAGGTGCCGGATGCCTGGAGCCAGAAAAGGGATCTTTCCCAAAAGCTGTGTCTCTTCTGCAGGCCACCCTCTCCCTGTCCATGCACTGGAGCTAAGATGCTCTTCTTACCAGCTCAGGTTGAGCCTATCTTCACTTTCTTAAATTTCAGATTCAACTTTTGTTCTATGATTATTTTCCAATTAATATTCTAGTATTATAAAATGCATATTTTTATATATTATATAATTTTATTTTTATTTATTAATTTATATATTATAATACTCTTTTTCAGTTAATTATAAATAATGTCCCCATATTATTTTAGCTCTTATTTTGTTCTACTTTTATTTGTCTTGAATGATGCAAGTATATATTATATCAACCTGTGGCCCATATTGGAGAAATGAATATGAACTCATAGCTTATGTACAGGTGCAGCGATATAATACTTATTTTAATAGGCTATTTCTGAAAACTGAAATTTGCAACTTGTTTTTCAAGCAAAGTCAAGTTTGCCAAGTCAAGATGTAAAGATTCCCAAATAGTTTTAATCTTGGCAAACATTCTAGTTTATACAAACCATAAATTCAGTAGCTTGAAAAAAGAATGATTCCTTGCTATTTAGAAGAAGTTTAGTAATGAAATATTATAATTCATTAGAAATGGGAAAAAACAATCAAGCTGTAAACAAGTACAAAATTGTAAAGAAACTGTAAAAACTGGCCATGGATATTAGCATAACAGAGCAATTGTGACTGGAATACACTATATTCCAAATAAGGAGATAATGGCAGTGTTGGATGGCTTTGGTATGCCATTAAAAACTTACTGTCTTCTATGTAATAATTAGTTATTCCTTTGAGAAAAAGGTATTGTGGAGGGGTAGAAAGTTCTCAGTAGGAGAGATGGAGGGAGTTGAAATAAGTAATTGGAGCCCACACTAATGGAGGAGAAAATGAGTAAGATATAATTAAGCATTATATTAACAAAGATATGTAACACTTAACAATAATAAAGGGTCATTTCCAGTTACCTAGAACCAAATTCTTAGATTCCAGTTTAGCAGAAGCTAACAGAGTCTAATAAGGTGCGAATTTAAATATTTCTGCTCGATTTGACAATAATATACTTACAAGACATATTAAATAGTATACTATTATTTAAGTAGATTACACTGTAGCATAATTTAATTAGCATAAATGTGCATGTACATTCATTGAAGAGCAGACATAGTGACTATATTCCTTTTATGATCACACAATGCTTAACTCTTGAAAATTTTGCAAAATCATTCAGAAATACATCATACAAATGTATTAAATGTGTTTAAAAGCTTTCTATGAAGTCTTTAAGATTTGAAGCTAGATAATTATGTTTGCATATACACAAACTATGAATGTACTCATTAAAATAAAGCCAATGTTATTTCCTGTGCCTTAATCAAAATAATTCTATCTTGTCTGACTTCTAGCTTTCTATCACTACTCAGAAAATATTCTTAGATATAAAGAAACAGGAAGGTATAAATTCAAAGTATAAAAGTTAGTACAAGGTTATTCATGTAAAAATGGTGTGCCTTATTTTCTAAACCTTTTGTAAATTCACAAAAATGACCCACTAACCACAGATTCAAATCTGGGGTAATGGAGATAGTAACACTTGAGGTTGAATGAAAATCATCAAGAAATAGAAATTTAAGGCAATTTTATGTTACTCTTCTTTCAAATGCCACAATCAAAAGAAGATGATAATGGCTGGATGTATTTGTGAAAGTGAATGTCCAGCTGTAGAGTGTAGTTTTCATCAATGATCGTTGGGCTATGATCTCTGCATTTATATCTAATCAACTCATTTCTGTAGGGCAAGAAAATGAGGAATACTACTTTCTGATCCCATAAAATTTTCATTATAAGCTGTACAAAATGTCATAGTATCTAAGCATCAGTACATAAAAATACAGTATACAGCACCATTAAGTTGTCAGTATTGTAACTGACTCAATCATGAAGTCAACAAGCAATAATAAACCAAATTTATGATTATAATTTGTGAATGAATTGTTAATAATAGTATGTAAAATACAAAATATAACCTAGGCCAAGTGCAGGAAATATACATTTATTAAGACCAATCTAATTTCCAATTTTGTAATTTCCCCCATCAATTTTATTAAATTTCCTAAATTGGATATCTGACAATATAAAAGGAAAGGTAGTTTTTATCTAACCAGTGTTTTATGGATTTTTCTCATGAAAAAATTTGTTTAGATGTGTGAATATGTGGGAATGTAGATATAGAAAAATTTACAAGAATTTGTGTATACTTACATAAGTGATTTTCATGAGGAGATAACAGTTTTAGACATTTTTTACTTCTCATATATCTAAAAATTATAGTCTGTTGAGTACACTTATACTAAATTCTGCTTGCCAATATTTGTAAGTGTTCATCTGTGCTAGCTAGTGTTGTTTCAAGTTGAACTAACTAGAATCACCAGAATGGAGGGAACCTCAATACAAAAAAAAAAAAAAAAAAAAAAATGCCTCCACAAGGTTTATTTGTAAGTTATTTTCTCAATTAGTGAGTGATTGTTGAAGGATGGGCCAGCATATTTGGCTTGGGTCATCTCTGGGATGTTCAGAGTTCTATAAGGCATCATGCTGAGGAAGCCATTGGTAGCAAGCGTGTAAGCCCCCACCCCCACCCCCACCCCCCAGACTCTGTATCAGCTCCTGTATCTAGGCTCTATCCTAACATTCAGTGATAAACTACAAAAGGCAAATGTAAGCCAAGTCAACCCTTTCTTCCACAATTTGATTTTGATTATGGTGTTTCATGAGCAATAGCAACCCTAACTAAAGTCCATACCATGATAGTTAGGTATTTATTGATTGCTGTGAAAAACCTGACCAAGTTGTTTTGGGGAGGATTTTAGAAGGACTTTGAAACTTTGTGCAAGAAAAGTCATTGAATGTTCAGTGCTTGGTGAGCTGTTTGGCAGGAGCCTGGAAGATAAGAATGTTCAGGACAATGAAAATCGGGGCCTGGCCTGTGATGTTTTACAAGGATGTTTAAAATCTCTACCGAGGCCATTCATTATTTTTGAAACTGTATTCTCGTTAGCTGGGGTTGAAGAATTGGCTGTGATCAACAAGATACCAGAACTACTAAAGTGAAACCTTTGCTTTGTTGGAAGACTCAATGTTGATCTGATGGAGCTGGAGAGACTAGCTTCATTGAGGTGAAGTCTTCTGGGAAATTTTACCTGAGAGCCGACATCAGGTATGGTTCAGTGCTGGCAGCCAATCTTGAGAGTGTAAGAGTCACGAAGATTGAAGTGGTTTGAAGGAATGATAGGATCATGAGGGCTGACACTGTGAGAAGCCAGGAGAGCGCATTGGTGAAGGTAGAGTCTCAGTGACACTTGATGGCACTGGATTGAAGGGATTATGCATAGAATTGGAAGCTGGCACCATGAACAGAGCCTAGGAAAGGCGATTGGAGAAGGTGTAGTCCCATGGCAGAAGACCCCAGTGTTTTGAAGATGAAAAACCATAGGATGACAACCAAGACCATCAACAGCTGTGGAGTGGAGCCTACTGGAGGCTAGAAGATAGGAGGTGTATTGCAGTTGGCAGAAATGAGGAAGAGGCCCAAGAATCTGAGATAATTGGTGTGTTGTCCATACTGTGACTATGCACCGGTTCTTCTCTCTCTCTCTCTCTCTCTCTCTCTCTCTCTCTCTCTCTCTCTCTCTCTCTCTCTCTCTCTCTCTCTCTCTCTCTCTCTCAATTAAATTTTTACACTCCATATTTTATTCCTCCCTATCCACCCTCTGACTTGCATATTCCCTTACGTCATTGCTCTTGAAATAATATTTAATTTATTCTTGATTTATCAGAATCCCCACTGTTGAGAAGCTGAATTTTATAAGAATTTAGATTTCAAAGAGACTGAACTTGTAAAGATGTGGGACTTTTAAAATGTGAAAAATTTTACATTTTGATGTTCATATTAATGTAAGCCCTTTGAGATGAATGAAAAGGAAAGGTTGTGGCTTAATAATGATGTATACAGATGTCAAGTTGACAAGGAATCAGTTTGCTGGCTAGTTTTATGTTAACTTGCATTTGCCCTATATGTTTTAGTCTGTGTTTCCTCTCAAGAAAGCTGTTCATACTTTATCTTACTAATTATGAAATTTCCTCTTCACAGCACCTTATTCTACTAGCTCCACTTATTTTTTTTTTCTTTTTCTGAAGACTAGCTGCTTGAAGTGGCTGCTCACTCTCCACAGGGTATACATGTTTAAAAGTTTTATTTGAAAGGAAAGGATAGGGTCTGACAGACAGGAAGAGTTCAAGACTCTGGGGCCCAATTTGCGCAGAAAATACCTTGTCTGCAGTCCCACCCAACATCTGAGCAAAGCAACTCAGTGTAATCCTTACTGAACTTCAAGACAAGGTATGGTATTGTTTAGGACAGGTGAAAACTCTCCGGGCAGGTAATGATCTCAAGGCTTACTAAGGGAATTTTTTCGTGAATCACATATTCCAGGGATTTTATTGAGGCAAAAACTCAAGTGACAGCTTTCCCAGGATTTTTGTCAACACAAGATTTCCCAGCTGAGTTGTAAATCAATTCTTTCCACACAACCTCTAGCAGTGAACCTTTCAACTGACTTGAAATTATTCATTTATATACCAAATATTCCACAGATTTGACAGTGATCTAATGTTAGACAGTTATGCTTCATTTTCAGTATACATTTTTAATATTTATGTATTTATTAATAATTTATTTACATTTCAAGTTTTATCTCCTTACCCTGTTCCCTCCCTCCCGGAAACCCCCTATCCCAACCTCCCTCCCCACTTCTATGAAGGTATTCATCCACCCACCCACGCACTCCTGCCTCCCTGCCCTTGATTCCCCTACACTGGGGCATCTATCCAGCCTTCATAGGACCAAGATCCTCTCCTCCTGTTATTGATTCCTGACAAGGCCATCCTCTGCTACAAATCCAGCTGGAGCCATGTGTAGTCCTTGGTTGGTGGCTTAATCCCTGGGAGCTCTGGGGCTCTGGTTGATTGATATTCTTGTTCTTCCCTATGGGGTTGCAAACCTCTTTAGCTCCTTCAGTCCTTATCCTAACTCTTCCATTGTACCCCCATTCCCGTTCCCCACACACACACACACAGTGGAATTGTTGGCTACTAGGATCCAACTCTGTATTTTTAAGGCTCTGGCAGGGCCTCTCAAGAAATAGCAGCAACAGCAGCAGAAGCAAAAGAATTGAAAAACTCTCTTCAACCTCCAAATATTTCTATCTAGAGAAATGTACTGGAAGGGCTTCTGTTAAAAGCTTCTTTTCAGTATTATGACAAAATATGTGTTACTATAAAAAATAATTTAACCATTCCTTCAAATGAGTGTATAAATAGTGAATGGTAAAACAACCATGCCAATAGGACGCTGCATCTCTCAGCCTTCCTCAGATTAGATTCTTTATGCAGTGCAAGGTGGTGAATACAGAGAGCCAAGACTGGTGAAAGTTCATAGGATAAATGACCAATGGATGGTAAGCCATGATCTGGGCATCTCTTTTCTAGTCCTACTCTCCTCCAAAGCTTAGGAATAGCATGGGAGCACAGAAGAAAATGTTAGGAGTCACAGAGTGGTCAAGATCACTGCAAAATAAGATCTTCTTAACATGGCAGGACTGTTGCACTCATGAACTCACAAAAACTGGTTACAAGAAAAAAAAATCTTCTTCTAAGACAAGAGCATAATACCTATCAGAGAGAAGTGAAAAGCAAGAAGAAAGGCAAACTAATTGTCCAGTGGCAAAATGTCCTGAACATATTCATACAAGTAACATGTGAACAGAACAAGTTATATTAAAGAATATAAATATATATAAATATATATATATGACTGCATATTCATATATTCCTCCATATATACATATATATATGTATATGTGTGTTGTGTGTGTGTGCGTGTGTGTGTGTGTGTGTGTGTGTACAATAACAATTAATGAAAAAAAGATGTCATAAATTGGGAGGAGAGTGGAGAGAGGTGTATGGGGAAATTGGAAAGAGAAAAAGGTAGAGCAAATACTGTTATTGTGTGATACTATCAAAAAAGAAATTTAAAAAGACAAGAAAGCTCTAATGTGCCTCATTTAATGTTCATTCACAAGGCACAAAATTAAAGTAGTAGGTTATATGGTGAAAATGTTAACATGTCTATAGTTACAACAGAAAGAAAATGAGACAAAAATGAATCTGTCCTTAGTGCTAAGAGTTAATAGTTATAAAAGTCCATCTTTGTGGCTACTAGTAATTATTTTTATGCTATTTTATGTAAAAGCTCTCTTCCTATACCTAACCTCCTTAATGTGAAGCAATGTGCTTAATTATTAACGAGTATATTACCTACATTCCTCACTGTCAGTGGGCTATGCCTCTTTGATGCATACTTGAACACTACTTTAAAGATATGCAACTGTAATCAAACATCTAAATATCTGTGTCTCTCTTTTGTCTAATCTATTACTATATCTGTTTTATAATTACTATTTCATCATATACACCTTAATGGCATAGGGTGTGAGCTGAGTGCTAGATAAGGCTTTACTTTGGAACTGAGGCATTGCCATGGAAGTCTGCAGCTTGTTTATTGCAAACACTGCATTTCAGCCACAGTTTCAACATGACCAAAATGTGCAGCGTATACAGTTTCGCAATGTAATTAGTTGGAAATTGAGGAAGCTTAATTTTAAAATTGAATTGTTCATGAAAATCTATTTTCATACTCTATGGCTGAAGCAGTTTCTCTCCATAAAATGTTTTATAGTTGTTTGAAGAAATTAAGTGTAGTTAATCAGAAAGAACATTATGTTTTGACACCTAATTTGAAAGCCCTGTCTTGAAACAGTGAATGATGGCCTATGGAATTACATAGACCAATAAGAACCCAAATAGGAAATCCATTTATGCTCAAAGTAGATTTCAGTATGGATTAAGTCAGTGCTCTTGTGTCTTTGTGTGAGACATATTTCATGTATTATATATGTTCACTAAAATACACAATTCATTGTTTAACAGATTGAGAAATACTAAACTAATAACATAGTGAATTATCCTATTACACATAAGAAAACATATCACTGACCTTAATTCTCCATAAACAGAAAGGAACTAAGGAGATTCAACACAGTAAAAGGCAGTGGCAAATTATTGTTGGTGCAGAATTCTTGTTGCAACTCTTTATGCTATGTCCTTATTCCTTCAGTTCCACCAACAATCATGATGTCCCAGAAGTCCTTCAATGCTACAGCAGAGAGAGGAGAAGAAATGACCTTGACCTGCAAGGCCTCAGGCTCCCCAGATCCCACCATCTCTTGGTTCAGGTAAGTGAGTGCCCGTGTCTTCTGTGTGGTGCTAATAAGGTACACAGACTAATGTTTGAAGTTGTAATTATTTAGAAAGTAACAAAGATTATCTTATCTAATTTAAAAATTAAGATTATCCAACACCAAGTGATCATCCCTGAAAACATATATGCAAGTAACATTATACAGTTGGAGTGGGGTGTATTTAAGACTATATGTACACATATGGAAATATGTGTTCATGTACATATATACATGTAAATAATGAAATGAGATCATGAATTTGAAAAAAAATTTCTTTGTCTCCTTTTCTTCTGATCTTGTCTTATTCCAGATTGCTTGTTTTTTATATTTTATTATTGTTTTTAAATGCCTTTTTTATAAAGAAGAGAAAGAAAAGATATGGATTTTAATGAAAGATGACAGAGAGAGGATCTGGGAGCAGTTTAGGGAGGGAAACCAAGAACAGAACATATTGTATGAAAAAAATCTATTTTTTGAATCAATTTGTTTGTTTACATTTCAAATGATATCCCCCTCCAAGTTACCTCTCCACAGAGCTACCATCCCACACCCCCTCCCCCTCCTCTCCTTTGCCTCTATGAGGGTGCTCCTCCACCTACTCACTCACTCCTGCCTCACCACTCTATCATCCCCCTGCACTAGGGCATCAAACCTCCACAGGACCAAGGGCCTCCCCTCCCAATGATGTCAGATAAGGCCATCCTCTGCTACATATGTATACGGAGCCATGGGTCCCTCCATATGTACTCTTTGGTTGGTGGTTTAGTCCCTCGGAGCTCTGGGTGGTCATTAGTTGATATTATTCTTCTCATGGGGTTACAAGTCCTTCCTGTAGCTCTCCCATTGGTTTCCCATTGGGTTCAGTCAGATGATCGGCTGTGAGAATCCATATCTGTATTGGTCAGGTGCTAGTAGAACCTCTTAGGGAACAGCCATACTAGGCAAGTGCTTCTTGGAATCAACAGTAGTGTGGGGCTTTGCTTTCTGCACATAGATGGATCCCTAGGTGGGGCGATCTCTTTTCAATCAAAATTAAAAAAAGAACAAGTAGGAGCATATGGTAGATTTTAGATGGAGAAAGGAATAGGAGATGATCTCATTTACTATATCTCATAAATAATGGAAATTATTAAAAAAAAAGCTCTTAAAATAATTCACTATGAGTGTGTGTGTGTGTATGTGTGTGTGTATGTGTGTGTATGTGTACATACATGTATGTACCATGGCATGTTTATTGATATCAAAGAATGATTTTCAAGAGCTTGTTCTTTTCTTTCACCATGGAATCTGAAATGAACTTAGGGTTCCAAACTTGTGAATACTTTGATGCTGTGAGGCATATTGCCAGTCCAAGATACCATATATTTTTGGTTAACTGTACAAGACTGCACAGCCAACGAGTGCATCACGTACATGTATCCTGTGCTATAATTTTTTCTGAGTGAAAGGCTGCTGGAGAATGTTTACTGTTGCTACAGTGTATCTTTTGTTCACCCTTGGCACCATCACCCTGTTACTGATTGATTTTTCTTGTTGCATCTGAAATAGGTTCTGTATTACAAATGGATATATTAGCATTTTTAGCAATTTCACAGTTTGGTTCACAATCATGTATTTTTATATGAAAATAGCTGTATATTGTCTTTTTGTACTATATTGTAAAATAGTTACATAGGTGAAATTCGAGAAATTAGGTTTTCATTTCACAAATCCCCCAATCAAAACAATATGAATTGCATTTTACAAAGCTATTCTTTGACTATTTCATTGTCTATTAAGTTTTTAAATGTACTTTGACTCAACTATGGCCATCACATTTTATAGCACTCTATTGTCATTGATTATTGCTGAAAGAACTAAATCGAAGGTAATGGAGTTTAAAAGTGGACAATCTTGTATAGAGACATGAGGGTGCAGTTTATAAAGTTGAGAAGATGACTTAATCAGTTAAGTGATTACCTCATAAGCATGAGGTCCTGAGATGGATTCTACTGTCTGTCTCAAAATGCCAGTCATGCTATTGCACAGTTTTAAGTCAATGCAAAAAAGTACATGCACCACGATCATAGAGCATCACTGGACAGGCAATTTAGGCTAACAGAAGAGGTCAATGCAAAACCATGTTCAGAAGCAAGAATTAACCTTGAAAGTGGCACCCTGCTATATCTGATTTCTCATGTATGCATACATGAAAATGTCATACATATATAAATGTATACACACAATAAATGTAAAAACATTCTGATGATAGCCCTACTAGCCACCATTTTACCCTGTCACATGATTTTATCATTTTGTGACTATTATTACTACTGCATGTGATTATATTTGTATTTTTTTTCCACTCAGTCTAATTTAACTACCTGGTGATCCATACATATTATTGTGTGCATTGATATGTAATTTTTAATTCCAAATAATATTCCAAAGCAAAAAAAAAATACAGTTTTTGTATGAACACTAAGATCTATAGTCATTGCTATACTTCATAAATGCTAAAGTGCAAGAATAAAAATCATAAAATTTTTAGTCACATGTATTCCATATATACAAAGGCAAAGTGACAAGTTTTAAGCTCTAGAATTCGTTTTAAGGACAATAACAAACACTGCTATGCTTTACTGTTTTCCTTTTAAACTTAGTTTGATAACAGATTATCATATCTTTGTCTTGTTTATGCTTTGAGTGTAGTATGATTCAATAAGCATAACACAAACAAAGTGATTGAAACTGATACATACAGATACTAATTCTTTGAAATATTGTTTTAGTAGGATTGCCAACCTGACATCAGGCTACTAACCCTAGGTGATCATGATGTATCTCAGAGATTGCTGATTTGCCATAAGAAATCTTACTGAGTCTCTGACATGACTTATGTTATTCAACACAAAGAATAAATGATAATCAAGAACATGACATTCATGATCATGCACTCCCAGAAGTATTAGATATTTTAATTTGTTTAAAATTATTTTTAATAATTTATTTGAAATAAAAATAGCATAAGAATTAAATGTGCCAAATTCAAAATATATTTATTTACACACACACACACACACACACACACACACACACAGGCACGTAATTTTTTTTCATCCGTATACCTTCAAATGCCATTTCTTGCTTATAATGGATAGTACTTAAATTGAAACAGACGTTTTGGTGTTTGATTTAAAAATTGTATTTGAGAAATAGGATTGTATTGTTTAAACATTTGTAAAGACAAATTTACTTTTACTGAAAGGTTTTTGTTTAATTCCATTTATCTATAGGTATAAAATGTGTATCAAAACTATACAAATACATTCTTGTAAGCATTGGGGAGTGTATTGGATGCACTTGGGGATCCAGACGACCTGCCAAGTAGAATAGAGAACATGCATGCTAGTGATATGATGGAAGCCCCTGTGTTAGTAATTGTGGGTCGATATAAGAGAATATAGTGTATTAGATGGTGTGTTTAAACAGCAAAAATATAGTTTCTTACAGTTCTCAGTTGCTGGTGTCCAAGATCAAGGTATCAGTGCTGTTGGTTTCTGATGAGGATTCTTTCTTTCAACCTGATGTCCAATATATCCTGTAATAGCTTTCCCCCCCCCACACACACACACACACATAAATGGTGGGTTCTTATTTTTGGTAAAGAAAACAGGTTCCTTGACATAGAGAGGTAGTGTACACAGAAGGACCTGTTTTATCCCCACAATCTTGATAACAAAGCTGTGTTACTTAGTGTGTGCTTATGATATCAGTGAAGGAGAGAAGGAAGAATGTCATGTGGACCCATGGATCTCAGTTGTCAGTCTTCACACACGACATCCAACAAATGTAGCAGTGACCTCTGCAAATTTAAATTTATTCAATGTCCCTGTCTCCAAATTCAGACTCTTGAGTTGTTATGGGGGCAATGTTCACACGGAGGTGTGCCCATGCATTAATATTTTACACAATATAGAAGGTACATAAAAGCTAAAAGTTAGAACACTGATTAATTTCCACAAAGTAAACAGCAATGCCTAGGAAAGTCCAAAGGCATTGTTTTATGGTATGCATTTACAGACGTGTGCTCATGAACTTTAATTTCATTCAA
Source organism: Mus pahari (assembly GCF_900095145.1). Taxonomy (NCBI): domain Eukaryota; kingdom Metazoa; phylum Chordata; class Mammalia; order Rodentia; family Muridae; genus Mus; species Mus pahari. Next base: position 73,127,937 of record NC_034601.1, read on the forward strand.
AGCCTACTGTGACTTATTATCGGCTTTGTTGTGTTATTAATTACTGCATTACTATAGTTGGTAGGCTACAGGCAATCCCGCTGGCCTTCTCTTTGGGAACTATTCACAGCTTATGTCATCAACTGCTGCCTACAGGTGCATCAAGTGTGCATCAACCTACTCTTGTCTTGAAAACTTCACAGCTGGTTTCTTTTTGTTTTCTTTCTTCACCTAGTCTTTATAGACATAAGTATATACAAATAGTAAACGTAATGAACTTTCAGCTTCTGTTAGTCTTTTATGTTTCACTGAATATTGTTCTTAATTTTATTTTCGCTACCATGTTTACTTTGCATTTCATCTCCATTTTCGTTTTAGATAACAGTTCTGTCCTATATTTTCACTCTTACAAACATGCTTTTATCTGTAAACAGTACCTTAATTATATGTGGTTGATTTTTACACAATTATATTTAAATTTTTCTTCACTTCAAACTTTTTGTTCAAGCTTCCACTGAATACTACTTTGGGTATTGACTATTTTTAATTATGTTATTTTCTTTACATATCTGGGTGTATGCTTAACCTTAATTTCTGATACTGTTTGCAAATTTCATTAATTATCTGTAACATAGCAAGTGTTTTCATAACTTATCTTCAATTCATCATTTCTTTTGTTTCAGCAAATATTCTAGTAAATATTCTCTGCATTTTTAATAATAGTCATAGGAAGATATATCACATTTCTATTTTACAGTGGTAACTATCTGTACGTATTCAAACATCTAAAGTAGTTTTTAAAAATCAGTTACTGAAATCTAAATTCTTATTTTCTAAATGTCTTTTAAATTTGCATGTGTATTTGACCATTTTTAATTTCTGTTTATACTGTCCTAAACATGTTTTTGAAGCAATATTGTTGTGTGATTAAATATTTATCTCCTTGGGTCAGAACAATATTTCATGTAATTGTTTAGAGATTTATGGTTCCCAATAGAACTTTTTGGCATTTCTGTTTTTTCTGACTTACATTTTGGCATCGTCTTTGTATTCTCCATTGATATTTCTATACTCAATTTCTATGGTCACAGAGAAAGTGCCATCTGAAGATTTTTCCATCAGGTCATATTTTTATTGATGTACATTTCAGGTATGCATTTTTCAAATGCCTTTATGTCTCTGGCATTATTGACATGCTTTGAATTCATTTGAAAGTCGCTATGGCATATAAAAGTTTTGCTCTCCTTACAACAGCAAAGATCTTTAAATAACATCTTTTAAGTTGAAATCAAAACTGATAAAGAAATATTAATATATCCATCCTAGAGAGGTTCTGAGTGTTTTACTTCAGTGTATCATATGAATAATTCAGTGCACGATTGAAAATAATAAGACAAAAAAGTGAGAAAAATGAAATGAGTAAAAGTTAGTAAGGCGAATATATAAGATTTTACAGTGTATAAGGATGTTATAAAATATTTATGTATTTAAAATATACTAGAGAATGCTAATAGCCAATATTATTATAACCAAATAAATACTAAATAAAATAAATTTCACTGGGGAAAGCACTTGGAAATGATAGTTATCGCTGTGAAGAAACAAAAGATATTAGCGTTACTATCACATCAATTTCTACTGACAATACTTATATGATCTAGACACTAATGATATAAATTTATATTATTTCATGTGAAATAATGTATTTTTAATTAGAGTTTCTATTTTTGTAAGTCATGTGTACACAACTTTGTAACATAAATGTATGTTGGCTAATTAATAGTTAAAGTACAAAAGAATAAAAATCAGTAATGAGTATTTTTAATAAAGTATTAATTCATATGCTTTAATTACTTGAGTCAATATTAATATTTCAACCTCAGACAAATGTCATTCTTATCTCTAAACAAGCTAAATTTCAAGCATTATTTTTTTGTGTTTGCCTTAAGGTTGCTTGACTAATAAAAGTATATTTTGACTGAGTTATAACAATCAGTTATCCTAACCATGAAAAATTTTAGGCTTATATATAGTAAAGTTGATTTGATGTTCTATTTATAAAATTAGATTGTGAAGATCAACTTCTTTTGTCTTTTTTAGGAACGGCAAACTCATTGAAGAAAATGAAAAGTATATTTTAAAGGGCAGTAATACAGAGCTCACTGTCAGGAACATAATCAATAAAGACGGAGGCTCTTATATCTGCAAAGCAACAAACAAGGCTGGGGAAGATCAAAAGCAGGCCTTTCTACAAGTGTTTGGTAAGTATCACAGCATTATAATTTGAGATTATAATGCAATATCCATCCAAGTGTAAGGATGTCAGAGCCAACCTAACCTCTTCTATCAGATACAAACTATAAACTGTCTGCATTTCAAAAACATGCATTAAATAATATATTTTTTTCAATATGTTGTCAAACATTTCTTAAAACTTATGCCATTACATCATTAATGGACACATGTTACGATTGATTTTATATTTGGTGCTTTCAAAATTTCCCATGTGAAAAGCTCTTGTTTAGAAATGTTTCCCTGTAACTATAATCAGAGTCTTACCATCTTCAAAGTCAGTATGTGAGCATTATCCATATTGAGTAAGAGATGTAATGTTTGTAGTGGGGAAGCTGTCTGAGCATGTAGAATAGGAGAAGTGTTTATTTTACTCTCTTGGTTTTGGCAATTAAAGGGACAGTTGCTCACATACTGTGTTAAACAAGTCTGAGGCCAGAAATGATGCTGGTTCCCTGGTCCCCAATACTGGCTTTAGTTCCCAAAAGGCTGTGGCTCCATTTTTAACACCTACAAGGTGGCTCACTACCACCTGTAATTCCAGTTCCATTGGCTCTGCTGCCTCCTTCTGGTCTCCCTGAGTAATGCAGGCACATGGTATACATACATAAGAATTAACAAAACACCAACATAGATACAAATGTATCTCTTTTTAAAAGTTAAACACATAGCTAATATATTGTGGCTTTAGCCTCCTTTACATATTTTATTATCAAATTATTTCATAATAAAAACTAGAAAAATGAAAGGTGAGAAATATGTGGTTAAGAAGGGTGCATGATATTGCTAGCAGCTGAAAATATTTTCTTCACTTTGAACACAAAATGAATAATAAGGCTTCTGTCTGGTATTGTAGCTGCAGCATGTATGAATTTGGATGGCAGAGACCTTAATAGTGTGTGTGTTCCTGTAGGATGATACAGAATTTGAAGAAATTTTATGAAAAATGAAAATTAAATAATAACATATTCCCAGACTACTATGAGATCCGATTAGTCAGATAGCATTGAATAGAGACTGCCATTTAGGTCAACATGGTTTTGCAGTTTCAAGGTAAGGTCATACTAAAATGGTGTTTCTAAAAGTTTCAATTATGATGTATAGAAAGAAACAAAAGCCATACTTAGATTGCTCACATACAATGAAGAACACATGGATTTGAACTATAAAATACAGGAAATTCTTATCTAACCTTTCTCATATTGAAATATTAGCTTCAACATTGAGGAAACTAAATAAATATTCCTCAGTGTGAGGTAAGTAGTTAGAAATGGGAGTGTCTATGATACAATTCGCAAGAAGAGGTGCTCAACTGCACAATCTGTCTGAGCTAATGTAAAATACCATGTAGTCATGTTTTCTATTATTAGGATGACAGAGTGTGAGGGCAAGGAGAACATCAAGGCTCCTGTGGCTTCCATCGTTTGAAACACCAACTAATACACATCGCAGTGTATCATTGTGGGATCACTTTTTGCAGTAACAAGAATAAATTTATTTTTTATATTTCTAAAAAATACATACCTACAGTAATGAAAGGAATGAAATGTAAAACTAGCCGGGCGTGGTGGCACACGCCTTTTAATCCCAGCACAGGAGGCAGAGGCAGGCGGATTTAGAGAAACCCTGTCTCAAAAAACAAACAAACAAACAAACAAACAAAAAGATATGTAAAACTACTTATAAGTTTTTTTCATAGTTCTGCTATCAGCGATCTTAATTCTGGTTAAAATTTTTCATTTCTAATAGATTTTTAAGTTCTGTGAACTGATAGAACTGATATGATAAAGCTAGATTTTAGTATCTATATCTAATTCTTTTTTATTTTGCTAAATAAGTAAGAAAGAAAAGGAAAGTTGAGAGAGAGAAAGAGAGAGAGTTAGAGAGGGGGGGAGAGAGAGAGAGAGAGAGAGAGAGAGAGAGAGAGAGAGAGAGAGAGAGAAGCAGGGTCTTAATGAGTTTCTTTTGCAGTAATCCAACACCATGACCATAAGTAAAGTAACTTGGGGAAAGAAAGGTTCATTTCATTCTACAACTCTTAGGCTATAGATGAATGATTACATAATGGAGTCAGGGCAAGAACTCACACGGCATGCTCAGCTTGATTTCTTCTACACCATAAACCTCATGCCCAGGGCTGGTATCCCCCACAGTTGCACGGTCTCAACCACAGTAACTATCAGTCAAGTACATTTTCCATAGGCTTGTCCACAGGCTAATTTGATGAAGGCATATTCCAAATAAGGGTCCGTCTTCTCAGATGATGATGTGCCATGTTAACACAAGCAAACAATACAAACAACAACAACAAAAATCCTGGAAACTGATAAAAAAAAAAAGACCAAATTTTAGATTATTATGCCAGTATGTAATTGTGGAAGTAGGTGTATTTTATTATAAAGAAAATTTTATACCAATATACATAATGTTGTGCTCTATAGAGATACAGTTATAAATAAATTGTTAACACCAGATCTATGTTTAATCAAATTAAAATTTTAACTCATCACTTATAATTACACATAGAAAATTCTTGAATATGTTTTTATATCATGACATTTTTAAGTTATATACAACTAAATGTCTTAGGTACCAAGAAACTCTAATCACTTGTCTACTCTGTTGAACTTATTAAAAGATAAAATACAATAAATGAGTAAAGAGATGATTCATATGTATCTGTGTGTGCTTGCAAATATCTTGTTTTGGAGAGGAAATTTGAATTTTGTGGCTTTAGGAAGCAAATAAGAGAATGTTGTGTTAATTTGGCAAAATTTTGTTAGGAATTATATTTTATGTTGACTTATGTGTATCTGAAATAACTATTATAATGAAAATAAGTAGGATTTTTATTTAGAATTGTCCCCCACTTTATTTGTAATTTGTTGGGTCTTTTTAGAAAGCATGTTATAACTGCTATGGAAGTCTTCATCTTATAGAGTTCATACTTGGCGTCAAAAGTCTGTTATGAAATTTTCACTGTGAATTGTAACCATTTTGTTCCAATACCAATTGAATAATATGTATATTTTTTACAGTACAGCCGCATATATTACAACTTAAAAATGAGACGACGTCTGAGAATGGTCATGTCACACTTGTCTGTGAAGCAGAAGGGGATCCTGTTCCAGAAATCACATGGAAAAGAGCCATTGATGGAGTCACATTTTCTGAAGGTGATAAGGTAATACTGTTTATTCTAGAATAATCCATCCGTAGGTATACAATTTACACATTAACTTACATGAACCAAATAAATAATGTATTAAAACTACCACTAGGGAAAAAAAAAAAAAAAAAAAAAAAAAAAAAAAAACCTACCACTGAGCCAGTTTAAAATGATTGTAGTGGAGCAGCTATAAGTCAATTAGTAACAGGTAGGTTTTTAGTATTATTTGTAAAGCAGCTTCTGTGGATGTTCGATATATACTGAATCTCTAAAAAAAAAAAACTTTTTTCTAGTTTAACTTCAATCTCCTCTGTATAAATTAAGTCATTAAAATCTGAGGCACTCATTCTTTTCCTTTAAGAAATGTTTCTGTGCATAGGTTTCTGAGTTCATGTAATGGAAACCCTAAGAAAAAGATGTCAAGACAGATATAGATACAACATTTTGATCTGCTTTCATTACAGTAAATTGAAGTTATGCAGAATTCAAATATTACCATGTATTGTATGTACTCCATGGAGTTTTGTTACTGATAATTTTCACAATCTCTCACATTAAAATTAAGGTAAACACAGAAAACAGAAATAATATAGAATCAGAAAGACAGAGAAAGGGGCAATGACATTCCTGGAATTGGAAAATCCTATAATAATGTTTAAATAACATTATATGTATTGAATATATACATACAAAAGTTGGTGTATATATAATAAAATGCCTCAAATCACTTTAATTTAATAATGTGACAATAGGAAAATGAAGAGTGATTTTGCCTACAAAATGTTTCCTGCCCTATTACCTGACTATATTGCATTCAACATCACATTAAGTTCATAAATTGATAAGGTGTCATAAATTGATAAGGCATCAATTTTGTCCATTTCTCATTTAAAAGGATGTGTTCCCATATGTCAAATTTTCAAGTAATCTCTTAATGTCATTTTTATAACAGTGCATATCTCTTTAGAAAATAATTAATGATATTCACTAGGATTATTTTATATATTCCCTTAAAATATGAAGCAGTAAAATGTGAATGACCACCATCATATTTTGGAAACATTACAGTTTCCCATAATATTATCCCAGCTCAAAAACTTAGGGATTGGTATGGCACCATGATCAAGTATTAGAAAAATTGATATTCACAAAATTAGTAAAGCATAATCAGATACTGTAGTGGTAAGGTGTTGTTCAAAATTCTATGAATGAGTCAAGTAATTCTCCACAGACCACGTACTCTGATTTCTTATTATTTTCCTAGCTGAAAGTTCTTTCTTCTCCATGTTATCTCATTCTTTTTATTTCACTAACATTCCTATATGTACATGCTGAACATGAGTTGTATATTACCTGTTATTTCATCAATAAAGTAGCATCAAGAAAACAAACTGTCTGACATTTGTTCTAATAGCATTCAACAAAGCAATCATAGAAATGGAATTTTAATACAAATTTATAGTGTAGACAAATGGATTAGTTGATTTCTGTGATGATATTTCTCAACTGATTGCTGACTGATTCTACATATCATCTGACTTTTCAGAAAGGGTTCCTAGTCTCTTCAACAAAAAAATCCACAAATTGAAAAACTGAAGTGGGCATTGACAGAATGCAGACTTTAAATCCATCCTGGACTCATATCTGTGCTCAGTTTTGTCAATAATATTTGGGTCACTTAATAAGAGTACTTCCATGCTTGCATTATTCATCATGATGCTTATTAATATCTTATTTAATAACAAAATGAAAAGTACATTGTAAGTCCCATGACAATAATTTAGCTTGTACAGTTCATATCATTACTCTTATACCAAGTGAACTTTGATTATGAATAGTCTTTATAAAGTGTGACACCGATGGTCTGAAGGAATATTAACATTTGCAGGTTGAATTGAGACTGTATCATTTTTGTTATGGAAAGTGACATGACATTGAATTTTCTATGATAATCACTAGGAGATACTGTAACAATTCAGATTCTATAATCTCAACCTTGAAGTTAATTCAATATTTCTTGTTCACAGCTAAGGAATATTTAATATGAGCCATATGAGTATGAGTTCAGAAAACGCCTGGGAAATCGACTTTAACTTCTTGGCTCCTTATCAAGATGAAATTCAATAAATAATTCTTGCAATAATAAAATATTATTAACAGGGTTGTGTAAGACCCTGATTGAGACTTGGAAAATTCAACACAAAATAATCACAACATTCATGAGGAAAGTAACTAAGCTTTGATGAAATTGCAAATCTATATGTACTAATGGGTCAAGTTATTATGTGTTTTAAAATACATATTAATTTTTCTCCGATAGCATGTAAATATGCTCATCTTTCAAAACATTTTTAAAAGATACAAATCAAGGAACCACATTTCTTTTGTCTGTTTCACACTTGTGAAATTTTTTAATAAAGATAGAGTAGTCCATGAATCAGTGTAACATGTAACTGAATCTATTTTTACTAAACTCCAAAATTAGGTAAATGCACTCAAAAGTTGTCTTTGTAACAGAACTTTCAGCCTTCAGCTGTAGAAAAAATAATCCACAAAATTTCTTACTGTGAATGAGAACATAAAAGGAATTGTAACCTCTGTTGGAAGACTCTTTCTTAAAGACATAAAGAATGGGTACTATAGCAATATATCAGTAATCTACGTTACTGTAATATTGTAGTAAAGTGCTGGAGTTGCAAGCATGAAAGCCTAAGTTCATTTTAGAGACCATGTAAAAAGTGCCAAGTAAGATTTTATGTCAGTATCTCCTCTGCAGTTATTATGATAACACTAGACAGGCATAAGCAAGGCCATCCCTGTGGTTTCCTGGCCAGCTAGCCTCACCAAAGACGTCAAGAGTCTGTTTCAGTCTAATAAGAGACTCTGCCTGACAAAGAATTTGTGTGTGTGTGTGTGTGTGTGTGTGTGTGTGTGTGTGTGAGAGAGAGAGAGAGAGAGAGAGAGAGAGAGACAGAGACAGAGA